>NW_005871263.1:1401803-1432472 GCF_000147115.1 Myotis lucifugus | reverse complement strand
TAGTGTCTGGCCAAGGAGTTGGGGCCTGGTTCTGCAGTCCGGGAGCCAGAGAGTCCCATAGCCCACTCCACTCTGGATTTCAGTTTCCTAGCAGCAGCTGTCCTGTGCCAGGTGCCAGGATTTGTGAAAGGCGGGCTTGGCAGGCTTCCCCTGACCTCATGGGCAAGCCAGTAGGTGAAGCAGGTGTCAGCTGATGCATCAGGGGCTGAGGCTGGGGTTCCGATCTGGGGACCCAGGATCGTTGTCCGCAGGGGCGACTGCAGGCCCGGAGGGGAGCCCGATTTCATTTACTCCTAATAACCAATGGAGCGGGCAGGGATGGACACAAAGGAGAAGGCCTTACCCTCCATTCCCAGGGGATGAATCTGAGGACAGAGAAGTGAGGCAGCTTACTTCGAGATTCACAGGAGAAGTCAGACTATGGGATTAACAACAAGGAGCGCCTACTCTATGCCAGGCACTGTGCCCAAGTGGATGATCTTATTCCCTCTTCCGAATGACACTAAGGAACAAATAAACTTTACCTTGTACCCATTTTAGAGGTGAGGACACTGACGCTTAAGAGAGGGAAAGTGGCTTGGCCCTTGGAAGTGCAAGAGTTAGTCCATAGGCTGGGCATTTTGGGAAAAGGCTGAAGAAACCATGACAGCACGGGCCAGGTGCCTACATCAGATCAGAAAAAAATCCCACCCAGAGTATGGAATTGCAAGTCCAGAAAGGTCTCTGCTGGTCCTCAGTGAGAAAGCAAATGGCCCAATGTCATGTAGCCCCAGTTATGACAGAGATGGTACGCAACCCAGGCCAGTCAAGCCAAAGGAGGTAGTGGGCCCTAGGAGTTCGTTGGGGGGCAGTGATGGAGGAGGGGGAGGGAATGGTGATCTGTACGTTCAGCCTCTGAATCTACAACTAGGATAGGGCGCTGGGGGAAGGGCGTTTGGGGCATTCAGTAGCTAGGGGCCCTTGCATTGAGGTTCCCAGAGCGGGAGGCTGATGTGTCCAGATGTGGGGGCTGAGGTCACTGTTTCCAGCCCAGGACCCTGGCTGAGGCGCAGAAGGGGCCCTAGGGTGTGAACGCCGGATCTGGGAGACCTGGGATGGGGTGCGACTTCTAGGGGCTCGGGGCAGAGCTTGTAGCTGAGGAGCAGCCTCCAGCTTGTAATGGGTTATGGGGTGGGGTGTCCCTAAGTCCAGCGGCGGTCTTTGCAGACGCGGGTGCCCCGGGGCTAGGACTGGGATCTGGGGGTGCGATGGGAGCTCTGTGTGTAGTCCTGGGAGCTGATATTGCAGTTCCTTGATATGGGGAATCTAAGCATCCAGAAAGCCTCGGGGCTGGGTTCTGGCTTGGACTTGGAAGTGGCGCTGGGATGGGGTCCCCAAACTTGCAGCAGAAGCCGAGGTTGGAGTTCTGCATCAGGGCCTGAGGCTGCGGTTGCGATCTGGGGACCCGGGATCGCTGTCCGCAGCCCGGTCTGGGGACTGCAGGCCCGGAGGGGAGCCCGAAGGTCCTACCTGGCGAGTAGAGTGCGGCCAGCTCGCGGGCCCCGGCGTGCTGCGCGCCCCAGCGCCGGCAATACGCTGCTTCGTCCTCATCGAGCTCCGGCTGCTGTCCCGGCCCGTCCTCGGCGCCCTCCATGGTCACTGGGCCGGCCCGCCGGATGCGCTCTGCTAGCAGAGGCGGCTGCGGCAGCAGGGCCGCGGAACCGCGGCGAGATCACGCCGCCAATGACCGCCCAACGCCGGGGGTGGTGGCGGCGCCGACCCGGGCCTCGCCCGGCCGCGCGTCACAGCCAATCATAGCCCGCGCCGGGGACGCGCCGGCGAATCAGCGGCCTCCGAGCCACAACCAACCGGGGCGCGCCGGGGGTCGGACCGCAGCTGGGCGCAGCTGGGCGCGGAAGCCAGGGGCGGTGCCGCGTCCCTTCCCGCCTCGCTCCGCCCCGGCCTGTGCCCGGGTACCCGCCTCACGGAAACGCGGGCCTGGGCGCCTCCCAAGTCAGTCTCGGCTTACGGTCCGGCCGAGGTCGTGCGCCGCCGCACCTGGAAACGGGCATTTCTTCAGCGCGCACCATCAAGCGCCTACTGTGCGCAAGAAACGCGAGGGCGCCGGGCCCGGGCCAGGGGCCAGCGCTTGGTGGGCACTTGGAACAGAGCTCCCTAGCTGGAGCCTGTGTGCGCTGGGCCAGCTAATGGAGCCCTCCCGCGTGTAGAGGTTGGAGGACCGTGCGTGCACCTGCTGTGCCCGCTCATGCTGTGCGCCTCGGAGGAGAAACGCCTGACCCCCAGGAACTGCTGTCCGTCCTCCCCAGGGAGAGGACACCAAACTGATGAGAATGACACTAGGATGCACTATGAGATTTGGTGAGCGCTTAATCTCTGTTAGGCGCCGGGCCAGGAGCTAGACGGCAGATTTCATTTACTCCTAGTAACCAAGGATGTGCTCTCTTCAGAGGCCCCTCTGAAACCCTCTCCCCCGCTTAGAGGTGCCCCTCCTCCAGTCACTGTGACATCACCCTGTTGTGTCTCACGGTGCTTGTCCTGGGCAATGAGCTTTGCAGTTCATATCTCCCCCCAACAGACAAGTTCCCGAGGGCGAGGACTTGCTTGTTCATAGCTGAACACCGCATCTTCATCAGAGTAGGGCACACGATCGGCTCAGCAAATGCTTGCTGAATGAATGAAGGCTCAAGTCGCACGCTTTTATTACCTCAGCAGGTAAATGACACGGGCAGGGTTTTATCTGGGTCCAGCTGACTGCAAAGTACACAATTACTCGCATAACTTCCATACAGTGTCATCAAATGGAAGCCACCTTAGAGGCCATGGGAGGACCCAAGAGGGGAGCAAGGAAGGGAGGTAAGACCCAGCTTTTGGAAGCTCCGTTCTGCCCTGGTTCTCTGAAGGTTTAAACCCTGAATTCCTCAGCTGCTGGTCACCCCAGTCACCTCAGGTCTGTTTCCTCAGTGTTCCTGCTGTGGGCAGCCTCTGTCCCTAGCCAGGCCCATGCTCCCGCCCTGCTTCCTTCTCCACCTCCTTCAAGGAAACAGAATTCATTTTGATGGCAGGGACAGATTGCAGCTCAACTCCTGGTGAATTCTGGAGAAGCTGGGTGGGCTTGCTGTCCTTTGTTGACACATTTGGGTTTTCAACCCAGGGGCTTAAGGGCAGCTTGCCTTGGTGGGGGCTGGATCTCAGATTTCAGAGAAACACCCTCCAAAGTTTTCTGTATGTGTCCCAGAGCTCCAAACTATCTGGGGTGGCTGGTTACTACTGGTGCCTGGTGTCTGGAGCCCTCCTAGTGGCCAGCACCATGGATGACAGACGAACAGACAGCCTGAGATCATTCATTCACTCAACACATGTTTATTAAGCACCAACCTGGCCCAGACACTATTCTAGGGAAATGGTAGGGGACATGACAGAGCCTCCTGGGAGGTAGGGGTGTGGGGTCAGGGAAGGCCTGTTCAGGAAAGTGACATTTGAGTCAAGACCTAAAGGAGGTGAGGGAGCAAATACTGTGCAAATATCTTGAGATAAATGATTCAAAGCAAAGGGAACAGCAAGGACAAAGTTCCTGCGGCAGGAACATGCTTGTGATTTCCAGAACAGCAAGGAGGCCTGTGAGAGAGGAGTTAGGTAAGAGACAGGGAAGTGGGGGAGGTGAGGTCAGAGAGGAAGGGAGAGGGGCAGGTGGGGTAGGGCCTTGAAAGGGACTAGAGAGTCCTTGGTTTTTACTTATAAAATGAGCTGGGAATTTCTTCCCTCTAGAGTTTTGAATACAGGAATTACATGACCTGATTTATATTTGAAAAATAGTTTTTACTTTTAATATGTAGAACATTCACATGCTTTGAAAACCCAAATTATATATGTATATATATTATTTCATATAATATAATAGAATCATTATTATTTTTGTCCAGCTTCTTTCACTTAACATAATGTTTTCAAGGTTCATCCATGTTGTAGCACTTCATTTCTTTTATGGCTGAATAACATTTCATTGTATGGATAGATCATATTTTGCTTCCACATTCAGTTGTTAGACATTTGAGCTGTTCCCACTCTTTGGCTGTTATGAAGACTGCTGTTAAGTGCCAGAAGCCGGTCCATCCTTGCTGCTTGACACAGTCGCTGCAGGAAAGAAACATCTGCACAGCATATGTTTCAAGGGACCTGGCATTTATAGCATATTGTTCTTAATATGTTTGCTCTCCTTAGTGCCATGTGTTTTAACCAAGGTCACCTCTCTGAGAAAGGTTGTTTCCCCAGGTGGGGATTTTTCCCTGAGGTTAGGGAGGGGATACAACCCCTTAATTAAGTGCCAGGCGGGTAGTTAAGCTACATAATCTTTACTCCCTGGAATGGAGATAAGAAACGCCCTAACCTTTGTAATAGAAATTGACAGGATTAAAATCGACTGGTATAAATACAGATGTACCAAGACAATAAACATCAGATCCTCATCAGATCCTGATCAGATCCTGACCAGAACTCCGACCAGAACTTTGGCTGGAGATCCTGGCTAGAGGTCCTGACTAGGCTGCTGATCAACTGAAGGCTGTCTTCGTGTCATTCCTTCTTCGCCGACTCCGTCCACACCTTTGGGGACCCCTAGACCTGCTGGAGTTGGACTCCAGCAGTTAAGAGCATTCATGTACAAATTTTTGGGTGGACACCCATTTTCATTTCTCTTGGGTATATACATACCTAGGAGTGGAATTGCTGGATCCTATGGTAACTATGTGTAGTGTTTTGAAGAACTGCCAAACTGTTTTCCAGGGCAGCTGCGCCATTTTACATCCCTACCAGCAATACAGGAGGGTTCCAATTGCTCCACATCCTCACCCACATTTCTTATGTTCCATGTGTTTGGTTATACCACCCTAATGAACGGGAACTGATGATCTCATGGTGGTTTGCATTTACATTTTCCTAATCATTAATGATGGTGAGCATCTTTTCATGTGCTAATTGGCCATTTGTACATTTTTTAAAAAAATATATTTTATTGATTTTTTTACAGAGAGGAAGGGAGAGGGATAGAGAGTTAGAAATATCGATGAGAGAGAAACATCGATTCAGCTGCCTCCTGCACACCCACTACTGGGGATGTGCCTACAACCAAGGTACACACCCTTGACCAGAATTGAACCCCGGGACCCTTCAGTCTGCAGGCCAACTCTATCCACTGAGCCAAACTGGTCAGGGCTGTACATTTTTTTTGGAGAAATCTTTAAAAATTGAGTTATTTGTCTTTGTTGTTAAATTGTAAGGGTTCTGTATATTTTCTGGACCCTAGACCCTTATCAGATATATGATGTACAAATGTTTTCTCTCATTCTGTTGGTTGTCTTTTCATTTTCTTGATAATGTTCTTTGATAATTCAAAAAGCTTTTACTTTTGAATAAGTCCAATTTATCTATTGTTTACTTTGTGCTTTAGGTGTCATATTTCCTCATTCTTTTTTTACTACTTCATTGTATGCTACTGTGTAGCTGGGCCATAATTTATTTAATTAGTTGCCTATTAATGGACAGATACTTGGATTGTTTCTTGTCTTTATGTTATAAACCTTTTACATAATGTCATTTGGCATGTGAAGGTAGATCAATGGGACAAACTCTTGAAGTGGGATTGCTGTGACAAATGTTAAATGCCTTTGTTGTTTTGCTAGATATAGACAAATCTATCAATAGGTAGGTAAGTAGATATCGCCATTGGAATCATATGCAAATTTATACTCCCACCAGCTGTTTAAGAGTGCCTGTTTCCCACAGCCTTGCCTGCAGAATGTGACTACTAAAGTAAGATGAAAAATTCAGTCCTTCAGTCCTGGCTGGTGTGGCTAAGTGGTTAGAGCATCAGTCTTGGGTTCAATTCCAGGTCAAGGGCACTAACTAGGTTGCAGGCTTGATCTCTGCCCCTACTAGGGGCATATGCAGGAGGCAACCAGTCTGCGTGTCTCTCTCACATGGATGTTTCTCCCTCTCCCCCCACCCCCTCCCTTCCACTCTGAAAACCAATGGGAAAAACCCAATTAAAAATAAATAAATAGTTTTGTACCTGCTTCTTTACCAGTCTTCCCCAGTGCCATCCACCAGCTTTACTCTTTCTCTCAAACACACCAATTTTAACGGTTTTTTTTCTTTTTTTGTAAATAATGTACATACTGTCAATTTTTTATTAAAAGAAATATGCTTTGAAAAAAAATAAAAAAATAAAAAAATAAAAATTCAGTCCTTCAGTAGGTTTCAAGTGCTCAGTAGTCACACGTGGCTGGTGGATAATGCGTCGGACAGTGCAGAGGGAGAACATTCCCGCCGCTGCAGAACGTTCTATTGGAGAGTCTGGCAAAGCATTGTACAGTGACCTTGACTTTACATTTTAATAGGATTCCTCTGGCTGTGCGTGTGGAACGAACTCAGGGACCGTGCCGAGGCAGGAGCCCAGGGAGGAGGTGACGGCAGGAGGCCAGGTAGGAGGGCATGGAGGGTCAGACCACAGTGACTGAAGAGGTGGAGAAGTGGTTGACTCTGGCTGTTCTGAAGGCGGAACAGCCAGGATCTGCGGGTCGATGAGATGTGGGAGTAGGGAAAGGGAGGTAATGGGCAGTGGGAAGGAGCCCAGGCTCTGGAGCTTGGAGTTTCGCAGCCGTGTTTCTGAGCCTTATGTGGGCCCGTGTTCCTTCCGCGTCATCGGCTCACTGCAAGGTGCACAGTGCCTGGCAGGCAGGAGCCTCTGCAGAGGTGTGTGTTACCTCCCCCTGCTGTTACCTCTGACCAGGAAGGTGGTGGGATGAGAGCCACACCTTCACCTGGCCTTCAAGGCCCTGCTGAGTGGGTGCTGCCGACTCCAGTTTCCTCTCCTGACATCTCCTACTCTCAGGAGCGTGCAGGGTCTCCACTGTACCTGCTTCCTGGTTCCTGCGCTCCCCAGAGCCATGTGGCTGGCTCCTTCTCCTCCTTCAGGTTTCTGTCCTCTGGCTCCTAGCTCCGAGGCTCAGGCTGCAAAGCTGCCTGAGATGGACACCCACAAGGTGCCATCATATTGGGGGATGGAGCCTTCCATGACTTCTGTCACCGTGATTGGATCATCCCATTCATTTACTCGCCAAATCTTTACTGAGACCTGCTGTGGGCCAGAAGCTGTGTAAAATGCTGGCAGTGCAGCAGTGAATAAGACAGATGCAATAGGACATACAATAAATAGGTAAGAAGATAATCTAATGTCAGGTAAGGGACAAGTGATGTGGAAAAATGAAGCAGGGTGCAGAGATGGGTAGAGAGCGATAGGGAGCGCTTCCTTAGGTGGGGAAGATGGAGGGAGTGATTGGCAAGGGGAGGAGAGCAGATGTGCATGGTCAACAATAAGGACCATTTACTGAGCACTCTCTGCATGCAGGCCATGTTATAACCTCAGTGAGTCTTCCCATCCCTCCCCAAAACAGGTGCTTAAAACAACACTGACTTATTACTTCTCACAACTCTGTGTACTGGCTGGTGGTTTCTCTTCTGGTTTTACCTGGGCTCATTCATGCAGCTTCATTCAGCGTCCACCTATGCTTGAAGGTCCAAGATGGCCTTATCCATACGCCCAGCAGCGGTGAGGGTGGTTCACTGGGGCATCTCAATTCTGTTTGCAGCCTCTTATCTTCCAGAGGACTGGCTTCTTTTTTATTTTTTATTTTTATTGATTTCAGAGAGGAAGGGAGAGAGAGAGATAGAAACATCAATGATGAGAGAAAATCATTGATCGGCTGCCTCCTGCACGCCAACCACTGGGGATCGAGCCCGCAACCCGGGCATGTGCCCTTGACTGGAATCGAACCTGGGACCCTTCAGTCCACAGGCCGACGCTCTATCCACTGAGCCAACCTGGCTAGGGCAGGACTGGCTTCTTAATATGGAGTTCTCAGGGCAGAATCCTGGGCTCGAAAGTCTCATAAAGTCACTTCCTCACATTTTATTGGTCAAAGCAAGTCAAACACCAGCCTGGAGCTCACTTGTTCCTTATTGGCTCTTTTGCATTGGATGCCCACTCTTGGACCGATCACTAGCAGGGGAATAAGATTACCTTTAGACCCACCAGGGTTTCTCAAGGATCTAGGGTTGAGGTCACTTCTTGAGGCATCCGGGCTGACTGGGTGTGTGGCCGTGTGGGTGGGCACTTGAGAACAAAACTGCAGGCAAGGGAGGGGTCATTGCTAACCACTGTTAAAATTGGGCGAAACTTCTTTCTAGGTATTTTACAGATGCAAATAAATGCAAAAGGTCTTCCTGCCTGCCACACTTGTACTGAGAACGCTTTGCTGGGAGACTCTTGGGACCATGGCCTGAATGGGGCCCGGTTGCTTGGGCACAATCATAACATGACTTTTCTTTTTAATGGGAGCAAGTGGAAATAACAGGTTAAAACCATGTTTCAAAAACTAGAGTAAAACATAGATAATATTTAAAATTCTCTTAACATAATTTCAAATTTACAGAGAAGTTGCAAGAATAGTACAGAAAACTTGTGTATCTCCTTCACTCAGATCCCCTAATTGTCAGCATGTTGCTACACTTGACTTGTTATTCTTTGTCTGTGTAATTTTTGTGAGTCATTTAAGAGTCAGTTATAGATACGATGTTCTTTTACCCCTAAACTTCAATGTGCACCTCCTAAGAATCAGGACATTCTCTTACATGACCACCGTATAGTTTTCAAAAGCAGGAAATTTAATGTTGATACAAGGTTATAATATAATTGCTATTGTGCATATTTAAATCCCACTAGTTGTTTCAATAATGGCATGACATCCTTATTCTTAAACTAGTGGCTACCAAGGTCATTATACCATCTTCCAAAGAGCTGGATGTGCACCTTCCCAAAGAGAAGAAAATCAATTCTATTCACAAATCTGCTGAAGTAATCTGTGCCTAGAAATCCTACTCACAGGCTCTGTGAGTGTCAGCGTTTCTCAACTGGAAACGATTTGGGCTCCCAGGGGACGTTTGGCAGTGTCTGGAGACTTGTGGTTGTCACGCTGGGCATAGAGTTAGGCTCCTGGCATCTTGCGGGTAGAGGCCAAGAATGCTGCTAAACATCCTACCCAGCACAAGACAGCCCCCACCACAGGGAATTCTCTGGCCCAAAATGTCAGTAGTGCTGAGATTCAGAATCTCTGATCTATAAATCAATTGGATTTAAAATTCTCCCCTGCAATTCTGTTTCTCCCCAGCTACCCTGGAAAACCCTGGTCTTATAGGCACAGGGTGGCCCAGCCACGTCTGTTTTATGATAATTTCAAACTGGAACTACCCCACATGCCCCATTAGGAGGAGACTGATAAAATAAAACAGCGCAGGCAACTTCCCTGGGCTCTGTTTGCTCTTCTGTAAGATGGGGCTGGGGAGGTGGGATTGGAAGGATGCCAGTGATCTTGGGCCCAGCTGCTACTCGATGACTTATGGTCATCACTGCTTCTGACTCATGCATGATTGACAGGTTGAGGATACGTGCTGATATGACTCCAGGCTTTTATGACAGGAGGCTGCCCTAGAATGTCTCCCCATTGAAGTCCAGGGCAGGGCCTCTGCTGAGTCACCTCTGGCTCAGGGTCTGGCTTATTTGAAAAGCAGCTGCCATTTCGTTAGTGCCAAATGTGCAGCAGGCTCCATGCTGAGTCTGTTAGGACATTGTGACTCTCACAACTCCCACGTGGGATGAGCACACGTACTCACCTGTCTTCATTTTATAAATGAGGAAATGGAGGCTCGGAGAGGTCATGACCCACAGCTGGGAAAGACAGAGTGAGGGTTCAACCCTCACGTGGGTCAGGTCTGCTGCACCTTCTCCCACACATGGTAGGTGCTCAGAAATGTATGAGTGGCAGGGATTGGACAATATATTCATTGGTAACAGAACGCCGAGTTTTAGCAGAAAACGTGTTAGCTATGCTAGTTAATGCCTTCCTTGTAGCAGTATAGGACATATGACTAATTCCAGCCAATAGGATGAGAATGGAAGTGGCAGAAGAGATTGTGGTTTGTGCCCTTAAGGAGGCTGAATTCTATTTCCTTTTCTCAACTTCCCAACAGCAGGAATATAGATGTGATGGCAGTGCTAGAGCAGCCACATTGGGCCATGAGATGGAAACTGCTGGTTGAAGGTGGAAGAGTTATAAGATAGAAAGAGCCTGAGTCCCCGACACCATAAAGCCACCATCCAAACTCTGGCTACTTTTATTCAGATGATGTGAGAGAGGAAAATTAAATATTTTCTTGCCTAGGAGACACTTATTACTTGAGCCTTTCTTACAGCATTGGACCTATATCTTACCAATGCATTTGTTAAATGACTAGAGGCCTGGTGCACGATCCCTCAGCCTGGCTTGTGGGATCGGGCTGAAACCGGCTCTCCAACATCCCCAGAGGGGTCCTGGATTGTGAGAGGGCGCAGGCCAGGCTGAGGAACCCCGCTGGTGCATGATCGGGGCTGTGGAGGGACGCAGGAGGTTGGCCAGCTGGGGAGGGACTGTGGGAAGGCTCCAGGGCATGTCCGGCCATCTTACTCAGTCCCAATCGGCTGGACCCCAGCAGCAAGCTAACCTACCAGTTGGAGGTCTGCCCCCTGGTGGTCAGTGCACGTCATAGCAAGCAGTTGAGTGGCCTTAGCATATCATTAGCATATTACGCTTTGATTGGTTGAACGGCTGACTGGCCGATGGGACACTTAGCATACTAGGCTTTTATTATATAGGATTGAATGGATGATTGAATGTCAGAGAGAGCAGTCAGATCCAGGCCCACACACATATAAAAATGCACAAAGACCAAACTCGAGCCGAGGGTGGAAGCACCGTCCAAGTACAGTAGAAAAATTCATGGCTGGAGGTAGCCAGTTCTAAACCTGGCCCTTCCACTAGCCTGCTGTGTTTCCCTGGATAACATATGTGCTCTCTCTGGGCCCCCCACTCCTCAGTTGTAAATCAGGCTTAGTGAGTTCATGGAATCGATGCAGTTTCAAGATGTTCAATGCTCTTTAAAATTTCACTTTCAGGAATCCATTCCCAGAGAAATTGTCACCTCATAGCTTATGAACACAGGTGCAAGGATATAGCTTAGTTTGTGGAGCAAAGACTTGGAAATATCCTTAGAAGTGATTTAAATGAACGATGACACATTCATGTTTTAGAGCAGTGGTTCTCAACCTTCTGGCCCTTTAAATACAGTTCCTCATGTTGTGACCCAACCATCAAATTATTTTCGTTGCTACTTCATAACTGTAATGTTGCTACTGTTATGAATCGTAATGTAAATATCTGATATGCAGGATGGTCTTAGGCGACCCCTGTGAAAAGGTCGTTCGACCGCCAAAGGGGTCTCGACCCACAGGTTGAGAACCGCTGTTTTAGAGCATTAAACTGCTGTGGACACGGGAATTCTCTGGTGACACTTGCTGGCACAAAATGACACTGCAGCTCAGCAGCTGGACAAAGAGAATTTCCGGAACAAGAGAGGTTCCAGTAGCTGTGAGGATAGTTTGGGAAGCCACCGAGCAGGGAAGACTTGGAAGGAAGGCCATGGCCAGGAGGTTGGCCTGGGTGTGGGGGTTGAGAGCGTGGACCTGGGACTGAATTCCAGCTCCACTGCTTCCCGGCTGGGTGAGTTTAGGCAAAGCTGGGTCTTTCTCTGAGCCTCAGTTTCTTTTTCTATAAAATAAGGACCCTAGGGCCCATCGTATAGAGTTCAGTGAGGATTCAATGCATGAGTGGATTTATTTGATTATTTATTGAACCAACATTGGGTACCTGTGATGTTGGTCATTGGGAATCTCATCTAGGACCTAGATCCTGACCTCATGGAGCTTATAATCTGGGCGGGGGGATGTGGGGGGGGGGGCGTGCGTAGAGATGGTAAATAAGTAAGCATGCATATAAGGTATTGATGATACTCTAAAGCAAGCAGGTCAAACTCAAAGGCTAACACGGGCCAAATAAACAAGGTTTAAGTTTATGTGGGCTGAAAAAAAACAAAAGCTTCAATTTTCATAGAAACATAGGTTTATTTTGATAGAGACACGCTGAATACAAAGGGCTGAAATAAATGAGTAATTGTTAACATAAAATAATAGAACATTTTAATAAAAATTAATATTTTTTCTTGAACATTAACTTACCAGACACTGAATAACTGCACAAATTAATAAGCCTAACACAAATAAACCTATTTTTTTTTTTGTTCTCTGAAAGCAAAATATTTCCTGTTGCGCACACCAAACAAGTCAGTCCAAGACTAATGACGTGGCCATTGGCTGCTAAAATATTCGCTGCTGGTATTAGTGGAGAGAAGTGGTGCGCCTGCGCGTAAGGCACTTAAAGGAAATGAATGCAACATGATTATAGTAATCACACATCAGTGAACTTTGTAGTGCGTTATTAATAATTATGTGTAACAGGATATTGTAAAATTTAAGTGACGAAATTTTTATTAAAATGTTTCTACATACAGTTATATTGGCTGGGCTGCAAAAATATTCGTTGTGGGCCCCATGGGGCTTGTGGGCCTCAAGTTTGACATGTTGGTTCTCAACCTTCTGGTCCTTTAAATACAGTTCCTCATGTTGTGACCCAACCATCAAATTATTTTCGTTGCTACTTCATAACTGTAATGTTGCTACTGTTATGAATCGTAATGTAAATATCTGATATGCAGGATGGTCTTAGGCGACCCCTGTGAAAGGGTCGTTCGACCGCCAAAGGGGTCGCGACCCACAGGTTGAGAACCGCTGCTGTAAAGGAAAATAAAGCAGGAGCTGGATCTGTGTGGGTAGAGGCATTGTTACAAATAGGCAGTGTTACAAATGCTTGGGAGGGCCTTCTGAGGAGGTCTGAGCCGGTGCCTGACGGAGCAGTAGCTGGTGGTTGTAGTGTGCACGTGAAACGCCAGTGGGAGAATCTGGCTCATAGGAAATGCACAGTCAATGGTGGATCATAGTCTTAGCCCACAAAGGAAAGGGATTAGAGGGGAGATTGGAATCCCAGGGTCGGATGCAGTTGCAGAACAAGAGAAGATTCCTTGGGGCTTGGTGGGTGGAGAAGCAGCTGCCGAACCCGAGCAGACCCGGCTCCGGGAGGTCTTGCACAAATCACTGTCCGGCCTCCATTCCCTCATTTGGAAAACAGGGTGATTACGCCCACCTTGTAAGGGGGATGTTATCGGCCGAATATGTCCCCTCACAGTTTATATGTTGAAGTCCCAACTCCCAGTATCTCTGTATTTGGAAATAAGGTCTTTAAAGAGGTGACTAAGTTAGCCCTAGCTGTTTTGGCTCAGTGGATAGAGCGTCGGCCCTCAGACCTAAGGGTCCCGGGTTTGATTCTGGTCAAGGGCACGTACCTCGGTTGGATTGCAGGATCTTCCCCAGCCTGGGCCCTGGTCAGGGCACGTGCAGGAGGCAACCAATGGATGTGTTTCTCTCCCATCGATAGTTCTCTCTGTCTTTCCACTCTCTCTAAAAATATCCTCAGGTGAGGAATTAAAAAAACAAAAAAACAAAGGCCAGAGGTGAATAAGTTAGAATGAGGTCATTAGCATAAGCTAATATGATGGTATCCTTATAAGAAGAGGAGATTATATACAGACGGGAGACGCCGTGAAGACAGGGAGAAGGCAGCCATCTGCAAGCCAGGGAGAGAGGCCTCAGTAGAAACCCTGATCTCAGACTCCCAGCCTCTACAACTGTGGGGAAATAGATTTCTGTGGTGTAAGCCACCTAGCCTGCTGGCAGCCCTAGCAAACTGATACAGGGTGGTGTATGCGGGTGATGAATGCAGACAGGCGCGCAGGAGGCCCTGCGAGAGCCTGGTTTCCTCGGCCTGGCCACGTGGAGCTTCTTACCTGAGCCTGGGGCCTGAGTGGCGTCTCTGTAGACGCCGAGTCCGTCTGGAGGTCACTGAGGTGACTGCAGCGTCGCCCACACTGTGCCCCAGACTGACCCTGACTTGGGACCAAGCTCACTTAATTTCTGCCCTCCCTCTGGTTCATTACTCAGTCAATCCACAAACCTCACGTGGTACCACAGTGGCCATTCTGTAAGTTGTGGCATGACCGGCACATCAGCGAGGGTCCAGGCTGGAGAGTGGAGACCACTCTAGGCATGTCAAACAGAAGGGATGGAAGACAGGAACATGTACACAGACGCTGGGAGAGCGGAGATGCCAAAGGGCAGGCTGAGGCGCCCCAGCCTGAGCTCCAGCTCCAGGCCAAAGGGACAGAGGGAGGATGTTGTATGAAGAGCTCCTGGAGGCTAGACCCTAGTGAGGGCTGCCTGGAGGAAACTGGGACCAGGCAGGGAGGGCCTGTTGGGCAGGGACTGGTTCTCTTTGCTCTCAGATCCATTTCCTGCCCCTGCTTTGCTCTGACTTACAGCGGGGCTGACCTCTGCAGGCTGCATTGCCCATGCTCCAGGTCAGCTGACTTCCTAGTGGCCAATGGGAGGTCCCAGTGGGAGATTGGAGGCCAGAAGGAGGGGAGAAGCCAGAGTATTTCTCCTTCCACCTTGGGCTGCATCCCGACAATAACTGAGTGTCCTCCGTGGCTAGTCCACTGTGCTTCTAGCTTTGCTGGGGGAGCACAGGCCTCAGGCTACTGCAACATTACCCCCTCCCTCAGTCCCTCCAGCTTAGAGGTGCAATGGCTTTCTGTTACTGCAAATCTCTGAGCTGCTTGGCAGTCTCTTGCTTGGCTTCTGGGTGCCTCCATCATTCCTGTGACCACTTCACTGTTGGGAAATCTCTCTGTTTCAATGTCCAGTGGCTTCCAGGTTAAATGGTGATTGACACAAGGGGAGGAGAGGAGAGAAAAGTGGCAAGTGGCCAGCCCAGCAGGCCTTTCCACCCTCCCCTTTCCTATCAATAAAAACCCAGCAGCCTGTCGATGGGGAGAGGCAGCTGGGTGTGGGGCATCAAGAGGTGGCCCTAGAGCCAGACAGGCCTCACCCTGTTCTCTCTCTGCCACTCGTCAGCTCTGTAAACTTCACCACGTTACTCCCCCTCCGCGGCCTCAATTTCCTTACCTGTCAGGTGGGGATGAGGATCATGCCCATCGATTCCGTGCTGTTCTGAGGATGTGATGAGATGTGGCATGGGAAAAACTTAGCCGCAACCTTAAAAAAGAATAGGAAGGAGGAGACGCCTCTATCACCAGCAAAAAGGCACATGCCATTATGATAAAAAATGGGGTGCTGGTGCAGGGAGGCAGAGCAGGGGTGCAGGAACCGCCCATGCACACGTGAGAAGTAAATACACCATAGAGGCTGCCCCACAACCCACCTGGGGAAGGAGAGATTGTCAGAAGATGGTGTGGGAAACCAACCCCAAGTAACACTGACCTCACACTGCAGACAACGGTGGGCTCTAGAGGGATTGAGGCTTACCACGGAGCGCAAACTTTTAAACTAGTAGGAGCTATAGACACAGTGGAATACTATTCATCCACGAAAAAGAAAAATTCGGACACATGGGACAACATGGATGGACCTTAAAAACTGTGATGAATGAAACAAGCCAGTCACAGGATGACAAAGAGTGTATGACTGATTTATGTGAGGTGCCTAGAGTAGTCAAACTCACAGAGACAGAAAGTAGATTAGAGGTTTCCAGTGGCTGTGGGGAGGCAGAGACGGGGTTTAATGGGCACAGCAGAGTTTCTGTTTGGGATGATGAAAAGTTCTGGAGATGGATGGTAATGGTGGTTCCACAACACTTAATGCCACTAAATGTTTTCACCTTTAAAAATGGCTAAAATGGTAAATGTTATATTACCTATATTTTACCATAATAACAAAGCACCAATATATAAAAAGTAAGAACATTTAAAAATTATGTTAATTACATCAAAATGAAGGAATTCTGGCCAAAGGATCCCATGGACAAAATGAATAGACAGATATCAGGGTGTGAAGATAATATACAAGAAACATGCAAATAAACAACAGGAAAGACAGCAGCCCCAATGGAAAAAGAACAGCGGATGGGAAGAGCAGTTTACAGAAGGGAAAGCCACAGGCTCATGAAGAAGGCTCAGTCATTAGTAATAGGAAATGCAAATGAAAAAAACAAACAGGAGAGCGTTCTTTACATGTAGGAAACTGGTAAACATTAAAAACTTGGACAGCACCCAGATTTTCGTTTCAAAATCACCCTTCCCCACTAAAATGAACCTGGGCAGGGCTAAGAAAAATAGCCATTGATCCTGGAACATCGTGTTGTGCCCTCAAATAAAGAGATGTTCAACAAATAATGGAGCCATGTTAAAAGTCACAGGAGTCAGCTGACAGGGGTACACTGGCTAAATATGGGTCAATTGGAGCGTCAAACTAAATAATGGTAATGATGGATTTAGAACCCATGGAATAAAATAAAACCCATACTGACATCTATAACAATAAAAGTGTAATATGCTAATGAGACTAGACGTCCTTCTGGATGTCCTTCCAGACAACCTTCTGGACAAAGCCGGGGCTGTAAGGGAAGCCCGGGTCCTGGGTGCCGGAGGGAAGCCGGAACGGGTAGCTGGGGGAAGGAAGGCCTACTCTTGCATGGATTTCATGCATCGGGCCTCTAGTAAATGAATAAACAAATAGGTGGCTGTGTGACTTTAAGATATACCTCCAAATTTGTTGACAGTCTTCTCAAGGGGTGGACTGTAATCCGCTTCCTCTTGAGTGGGGCTGGACTCAGTGATTCGATTCTAGTGACTAGATCATGGCAGAAGTGGTGCTGTGCCGGGAAAGTAGGTCATAGAGGCATGTGCTTCCTTCTTGCTCTCTCTGGTCCCCGTGTCTGAGGGAAGACAGCTGCTCTGTCATGAGGACATTCAAGCAGCCCTGAGAAGAGGCCCATGTGGCCAGCACTCAGCTGTCCAATACAATGGCCCCTAGCCACATACCGCATGGCTGTTAGGCACTTACAGTGTGGCTAGTCCACAGTGAATTTCAAAGACAGCATGGAAAAAAGATGTCGAATATCTTGTTAATTATATTGTATATGGAGGACATGTTGAAATGAGGTTTTAGGTATATTGGGTTAAGTAAAATATATTCCTAAACTGAATTTCACCTGTGGCCTTTAAAAAAAAATCTTTGAATATATTTTTATTGAGGTCAGAGAGGAAGGAACAGGGAGATAGAAACATCACTGATGAGAGAGAATCATTGATCGACTGCCTCTTCCATGCCCCACACTGGAGATTGAGCCTGCAACCCAGGCATGTGCCCTGACTGGGAATTGAACTGTGACCTGTTGGCTCATACGTCGACGCTCACCCACTGAGCCACATCAGCCAGGCTCACCTGTGGCTTTTTAAACTGTGGCCACCAGAAAATTTAAAATGAAACATAAACACATGGCTCACATTATATTCCTCCTGGATGGTGATGCTCCAGCCCCAGGTGAGCTTTCAGATAACCAGCCCCAGCTGACACCTTGACTGCACCTTCACAGAGACTTGAGGCCAGTACCTTCCAGCCAGACCACTCCTGAATTCCTGACCCACAACAAACAATGAGAAAATGCTGATTATTTTAAGCTGCTAAGTTTGGAGGTCATTTGTTACATGGCAATAGATTGACTGAGGCAAGCATATAAGTGGATGTTAAAATCAGTGGGTGAGTCCGGCTGGTGTGGCTCAGTGGTTGAGCGTTGACACATGCACCAACAGGTCGCTGGTTCTATTCCCGGTCAGGACACATGCCCAGTTGCGGACTCGATCTCCAGTGTGGCGCGTGCAGGAGGCAGCCGATCGATGATGTTTCACTTTCATCAATGTTTCTACCTCTCCCTCCCTTTCTCTCTCTCTAAAAATCAATAAAAACATACTTAAAAAAACCAGTGGGTGAAGTTGGAGGAATAACACTATGCTTAAATAGTTTAAAAATATCTCCCCACAAGGGTGTGCAGGAGGCAGCCGATCAATGATTCTTTTTCATCATTGAAGTTTCTATCTCTCATTCCCTCTCCCTTCCTCTCTGAAATCAATTATACATATATATATATAATCTCCCCACAACACACTTATTGATTACAGAGAGAAAAACAGTAGCTTGACAGTGGTGAAACCTGGCAGGCGTCACCTTAACCATGAGATCAACATTAGCATCAGCAGACAGGGGACAAACAGCTCTCCAGTGCCTCCTGATGGGACTCGTCGAGGAGGACACAACACAAAGGCGTGGAGGAAACGTCAGACAGACCCACTGGAGGGACATTCTACGAAGCAACTGGCCTAAACTCTTCAAAAGTTTCAAGGTCATGAATGAGAAAGAAAGACTGAGGAACTGCTCCCAACTAAAGGAAACCAGGGCCGCTACATGCAGACTTGGTTGCAGACACCAGTACCCCTCATCCTTAGCCACTTCAGCATTAGCTCGAGGTCAGTATTCATTCCTCTGTCTGTAAAACTTACAGTCCGTGAAATGCACACATCTTAGGTTACTTTAGATTATTTTTGACAAATGCATCTACCTGTGTTATACAAACTCTTTCCAAGATATTGAACATGAAGGGGGTTGAACTGTGTCCCTCAAAAAGATATATTCAAGCCCTAACCCTTGGTACTTGTGAACAGAACCTTATTTAAAAATAGCGTCTTGCAGATACAACTGAGTTAAGATGAGGTCATGCTGGATTAGGGTGGGCCCTAAACCCAACGACTTTATAAGAGGAAGGAGAAGATTTGAACACAGACACACATGGGGGGAAGAGGGCCATGTGAAGACAGAGGCAGAGAGTGGAAGGATGTACCTCCAAGCCAAGGACTGCTGGCAGCCTCCAGTCTCCGGAGAGGCGAGGAAGGATTCCTCCTGAGAGCCTGCAGCGGGAGCACGGCCCTGGTTTCAGACTCCTGGCCTGCAGGACTGGTGGAGAGTAAACGTATGCTGTGTTAAGCCACCTAGTTTGTGGCTTGGCTATGGAAGCCCTGGGAAAGTAACACAGAACATTTACCACGACTCCGAAAAGTGCCTTGGGCCCCTGCCCAGTCAGTCCTGCCCAACCCCAGCTAAATTTTCCAGCGTAGATTAATCTCACTCATTCTAGAGCAGTGGTTCTCAACCTTCCTAATGCCGCGACCCTTTAATACAGTTCCTCATGTTGTGGTGATTCCCACCCATAAGATTATTTTCGTTGCTACTTCATAACTGTAATTTTGCTACTGTTATGAATCGTAATGTAAATATCTGATATGCAGGATGTATTTTCATTGTTACAAATGGAACATAATTAAAGCATAGTGATTAATCACAAAAACAATATGTAATTATATATGTGTTTTCCGATGGCCTTAGGCGACCCCTGTGAAAGGGTCGTTCGACCCCCAAAGGGGTCGCGACCCACAGGTTGAGAACCGCTGTTCTAGAGCGTCATGTCAGTGGAATCATGCAGCATGTATCCTTTTGTGTCTGGTATCTTGCACTCGGCACAAGATTTTGGCGTCACCCAGATTGTGCATCCAGTGGCTGGCGTGCCTATAACTAAAGTCAATTTGCTGGGGGGGAGGGGAGGGAGAGGGGGGAAGCAGATTTTGTAAAGAGAGGAGTGGACAATGAAGGTGGGAAATTTCTCATAAAAGGTGGGCTTGGAGCCTCCTGCCCTGGGGTCTCTGGGCCCAGACCTACCTGTCTTTCTCAGCTCAGGTAGCAACTGGGGGAGGTTGGAGGCTGGGCTTCATCGCCACCTGGTGGCCCTTCTAGACAAAGCAACCACAAATGCCAGTATTGGGCCAGCTGGGTCGGGAGATTGTGGGATCAGGCAAGTGTTTATCTTTTTGGGTTGGGTCCCCAGATCACTGAGCACCTACTCAGCACCTGCATGATTCCTGTGTGTGTGTGTGTGTGTGTGTGTGTGTCTGTGTGTGTGTGTGTGTGTCTGTGTGTGTGTGTGTGTGTGTGTGTGTGTGTGTATTGAGCTGACCTCCAGGGGCTCCCAGGAGAGCAGGAGAGTGAGATTACACAAAGCTAACTCCAGTAGGGGCGGAATAAGATCCTAGAGGCACGAAGTGTACAGAGTGTAGGGAAAGCAGGGGGAAATTTGACTTTGACATTCAGGGAAAGTTTCTGAGGGTATTTCTCAGCTGGAGGTGAAAGGGAAGGGTGTTGGAGGCAGAAAAACAGCACAAGCAAAGGTGTGGAGGCAGGACCATGCAGTGTATGGCTTTCTAAACTCAAACAAATAATAAGGTAATACCTACTCCTGGCGAACATTTTAAAGTGAGAAGAGGGTGTAGGTCTTGCTCCCACCTCCCACCTCCTACCTCAGGCCCCCCGTCCTTCTCCTGTGGTAGACTTACTGTAGGGGCTCCCCGTGAACCAGCCGCCCGGTATGCGCCCCTTTTATCCTCTCCTGCCCTTGCTTCCGAGCTGACCGATGGCTGTGATAGAAATGGCGGTAGGCCAGTTTGGGGCTTAAGCTTAAAGAAGGCCTAGTAGCTTTGCAGCTTCCACTTCTGTGCTCTGGGATAAGCTAATTGCTGTGTAAGAAGTGTGGCTACTGTGCTGGGGAGACCACGTGGAAAGGCCACATGGAGTCACAGCTCGGACCGTGTGCAGGGACCATGTAGAAAGCCCCGTGAAGATACCTTGTGAAGAGGCTCCCTGAGCAGAAGTCTCTTGGAGAGACCACACGGGGAGGGAGAAAGTGGGTACTGGAGGCCCGAGGAACCGAGAAACTGAGAACTGAGCTGAGGCCATCCATGCGGAGCTGCCACACGTGGGAATGCAGTCACCTTGGGCGTTCCCGCCAGCAGCCAGCGGAGACAAACTGTCCCCTGGTGCCTTGTCCAAATTCTTGACCCACAGGGTGGTGGTTGTTTTAAACCACTAAGTTTTGGGGTATGTTATTACACAACAATATTCAGAGCATGCCTGTCACTGTTGCCAGTTTCTTACGGCCCTCCCAGCGGGAGACTACATCCTCAAACAAACACGAGTAAATTCCCGCATCTCCCCCCATTTATGTGGGGGTTGGCACACCACACATCCTGGCCTGCACTTGGCCTTTTTTTTTTTCACTTGACAATAGATCTTAGAGAGGGTTCTGGATGTGTGCTGTTCAGGACAATAGTCACTACCCACAGGCTATTTAAATGTAATTAAAATGGAACAAAATAAAAAGGCCAGTTCCGCAGTCACACTAGCCACATCCCCAGCGCTCGGTGGCCCCATGTGGCTGGCAGCTCCTATATGGTACAGGACAGCTGAAGAATGTTCCCATCGTCCCAGACACGTGCAGGGGATAGCGCCAGCCTGGGTCCCCTCCTGCAGAGACGGCTCAGTCGTTTTAGCAGCTGCACAGTATTTTCTGGTAACAACAGCTTCTGCTATTACAGCGTCCATTTGTCCTTGGGTCGGTGTGAGTATCTTGTAGTATAAATGCCCAGCATCCCTGGGCCCAGTGATAGTTCCCTTTTTTAAAAAATATATTTTTATTGATTTTAGAGAGAGAGAAATATCAACATTGTTTGGCTTGGCTACCTCCTACACTAGGGATTGAGCTTTCAACCCAGGCACATACTGGGAATCGAACCGGCAACCTCCTGGTTCATGCATCGACGCTCAACCACGGAGCCACACCAGCCGGGCCGATTTCAATAGCCGTGGCCAGATTACTTAAAGCTGGAGGTTGTACCGCTCTGCACCACCACTGAAAGTGTGCAAGAGAACCTGTTTTCACTCACCTTCATCAACACTGTGTTGTTCACATTAAACACACGGAGCTGCTGGTGAGGTTTTAAAGGGAAACGGGACTCTGCTGGGACCCTTCTGCCTCGCCTCCTTCCACGTCACAGTGCTACCGGGGATCTTTCCGTGTGGACATACGAAGATCTACCTGGTTTGTTTTCAGTGTGTGGTAAAGTTCACGTAACATAAAATTTCCCACCTTAACCACTGTTAACTGGACAGTTCGGTGGCCTTAGGGACGCCCTCATTGTTGCGCAGCCATCCCCGCCATCCATCGCTAGAACTTCTTCATCTTCGCAAACTGAAACTCTATACCCATTAACACTAACGTCCCATCCCCACCCCTGGCAACCACCCTGCTACTCTCTGTCTCTGTGAATCTGACTGCTCTGGCACCTCTGTGGTCCTTGTGTGACTGGCTTACTTCACTCAGCATAATGACTTCAAGGTTCACCTATGCCCGTGGTCGGCAAACCGAGGCTCGCGAGCCGCATGCGGCTCTCTGGCCCCTTGAGTGTGGCTCTTCCACAAAATACCACCCGGGCGCGCACGTGCAGTGCGATTGAAACTTCGTGGCTCATGTGCAGAAGTCGGTATTTTGTGGAAGAGCCACATTCAAGGGGCCAAAGAGCCGCATGTGGCTCGTGAGCTGTGGTTTGCCGAACCGCAGTTTGCCGACCACTGACTATGCTATAGCATGTTCATTCCTTTTAAAAAAAGACTGAGTAATATTTTATTGATATACAAACCACATTTATTTTTTTAAAAATATATTTTATTGATTGATTTATTTTTTTTACAGAGAGGAAGGGAGAGGGATAGAGAGTTAGAAACATCGATGAGAGAGAAACATCGATCAGCTGCCTCCTGCACACCCCTTACTGGGGATGTGCCCGCAACCAAGGTACATGCCCTTGACCGGAATCGAACCCAGGACCCTTGAGTCCGCAGGCCGATGCTCTATCCACTGAGCCAAACCGGTCAGGGCTTATTTTTTGTTTACACAATTACAAATGTCCCCCATATCCCCTGCCCCCTTTACCCACCTCTACTCAGCGCCACCCCCTCCCCCCACTCTGGCCATCACCACACTGTTGTCTGTGTCCATGGGCTATGTATATATATTATTTTGTTGTTGTTGGAGGGAGAGAGAAACATTGAGACACGTCAATTGGCTGCCTCCTGCACGCGGTGTGGATCAACCTGTCAGTGCGAAGGCTGACACCCTAACCACTGAACACACTGGCTGGGGCACATATATGTTCTTTGACTAATCTCTAGACCACATTTTGTTTATCCATTCACACATCGATGGGTACTTGGGTCGCTTTCCCCTTTTGGCCATTGTGAATGCTGCTGCTGTGAACACGGGCCTGCAAATATCTGTTTGGGATCCTGCTTCCAATTCTTGTGTCTATGCCCAGAGTGGGGCTGTTGGCTCCCATGGTAATTCTATGTCCCCTTTCTGAAGAACAGCCACACTGTTTCCCATAGTGGTGGCACCGTTTTACATTCCCACCAACAGTGACAAGACATTCAATCTCTCCATAGCTTCACCAATACTTATTTTCTGTTTTTCTTGATAGCAGTCAACCAAGTGGGTGTGAGGTGGCCTCGTATTATGGTTTTAATTTGCATTTCCGTAATGATTAGTGATGTTGAACATCTTTTCATGTGCTTTTTGGCCATTCATGCATCTTCTTTGGAGATGCATCTTCTATTTTAAGTCATTTGCCATGTTAAGTTGGGTTTTCCATTGCCAACTTGTAGGAGTTGTTTATATATTCTGGATATTAACTTCTTATCAGGTATATGACTTATATTTTCTCCCGTTCTGCAGGCTATCTTTCTTTCCACTCTGCTGATGTCCTTTGCTGTACAGAGCTGTACATTTTGATGTGGTCCAGTTTGTCTACGTTTTTCTTTTGGTTGCCAGTGCTTTCAGTGTCAGATACTTGTCCCTTTAAATGGCTATGGAGTGGTCCACCGCTGTGTAGTTGTTTTATAATCGGACCTACCAGCAAATCCCGAGTGGTCTACTTTCAAAATATATTCAGCATTTGATCACTTCTCCCCACCTCCACGGCTACCACCTGGCGGAGTCCACCGTCCCGTCATGTGCCTGCACAACTGCCCTGACCTCCACCCCCCATATGCAGCCAGAGGGATTCTGTTAAAACCTGTAAGAGCCTGTCCCTCCTCTGCTCAGAACTCTTCGTGGCTCCTGTTAACCCAGAGTAAGAGCCAACGTCTTTACGATGGCCCACAAAGCCCTGTGTGATATGGCCCCACTATTTCTATGAGATAATTCCCTGCTACTCTTCCTGTACTCCACCCACAGCAACTACATGGGTGAGGCATGCTCCTACCCCAGGGCCTTTGCACTTGTTGGTATACTTTCCTCACAGCTACCTGCATAGCCCACTCCCTCACCACACTCATGTTTTTGCTCAAATGTCACTTCAATGAGGCCGCTCCTGAACTAAAGTTAAAATCAACCCCGCCCCCCAGCACCCTCCTCTGCTGTATTTTTCTCCATGGTGCTTACCAGAATGTAACACAATGTATACTTTTCTCCTTTATCTTATTTACTGTTTGTCTTCCCCAAGGGAAGTGTCAACTCCATGAGAACAGGAATCGCTTCTGTCTTGTTCATGAATATGTCTCTAGGGCACGAGCCACAGTAGGTGCCAAAAAGTATTTGCTGAATCACTAAATGAAAGCACCTTTTGACTGTTTGTTGGACATTTTTATTTCTTTCAATGGCCTGCTCATGTACTGTGAGCTCTGTCGTATTCACAGTGCTAACCTCCGTATCCCAAAGCAAAGTCCCCAGCGGGTCCTTGTTCAAAAGGATTCATTTAAATCACTCCTGCATTACCAGAGCCTGCCACACGGTGGCAGCATGTGCTCAGGCAAGTTTTGCTAGCCATCCATGAGCGTTTCCCAGGAAATTCAGTTTCCCAAATTGCAAATCCCAGGACACTGGGCCTAGCAGCCTTCAGGGATTTAATCTCAGTCCCATTAGGCAGAAGGGGAAAGTGAGGCCTCAAATGAGAGGCATGATGGGGAAAATCTCAGACACTGGAATCGGGGGTCTGGCTTTTAAGTCCCCCTATTCTACCAGTTCACTGTGATCTTAGGGGAAGTCTTAACACTCCCGGGCCTGTTTCCCAACTGCCTGCTTTGTGAGGTTTTTGTGACTTGCCTTTTGTGGGGCTAGGGGCAGGTCTGATTCACTCCCAGGTGCCACTTGGGCCAGTGTAAGGGGGAACAACTGGCTCAGAACTCCCAAGAGAGGGGATATTATTCCCTTACTAGAGGCCCAGTGCACGAAATTCATGCACTGGGAGGTCCCTCAGCCCCGCCTGTGCCCTCTCACAGTCCGGGAGCTGACGGCTTTAGTCGGACATCCTTAGCGCTGCTGCGGAGGCAAGAGAGGCTCCTGCCACACTGCTGTGCTTGCCAGCCGTGAGCCAGGCTTCTGGCTGAGCAGGGATCCCCCTGTGGGAACGCACTGACCACCAGGGGGCAGCTCCTGCATTGAGCATCTGACCCCTGGTGGTCAGTACGTATCATAGCAACCAGTTGTTCTGCTGTTTGGTCAATTTGCATATTAGACTTTTATTATATAGGATAGATCAGGGACTGAGGTCTAGAGGGGACACCAGAGTGCCACAACCAGGAGGCTACAGAGCAAAAACAAAAGTCTGACCCCTGCATCCCTCCACTGCAAATCCATTAGAGACGATCTCCATGGACCATCTCTGATGGGCCCGCTTTCTGCCTTATATTTCTACCCGCTGGCTGATTTCTAAGCCCCTCTGCAACACCTTTATAACTCTGTGTCAAAGCAGTAACGATGGGACTTCCTTTGGGCAAGTCACTTCAGTTTCCTCCTGAAAATGGGGCTAAGGAAAAGCTGCAGAGACGAGGAGAAGGAATTCTGAAAGCAGTTTTTGGGCAGAGGAGAGAGTATCTGGGTAGGAAAGTGCCTGTTCCCTCCACAGCCCCCAACCTGGCTCCTGCCCACCACTCGTAGCCACGTGGGCCCAGCCCACAGCTATTGATTTTAAAAGAGAAGCTGGGGAACAAAAAAAAAAAAAAGGAGCTGGAAATTTGAATTTTGATGTGAAGTCTCCTGATTTTTAAATGTTGGCAATAAATTCATAGAAAGAAACAACAAAACAAAGCAAAACACCATGGAGGTCAAACTGAACAGGTCTGTGGGTTGGATTTGGCCGCTGGCTGCCAGTTTGGGACCCTTCCCCGTCCAGGTTGCTGCAAACACCTACGCAGGAGAGATCATTGTGGGTGGTGTCAGCTGGATCCGGTTTCTGTGTTCTCGCTGCCTACAGGGCCGGTGGGGTGTGCCCAGGACCTCTGGGCCATCGTGGTTCAGCTCCCATCAGCCCCTCCTCAGGAAAGGCTGAGTACTAATGGTGAGGCAGCAGGCAGGGCCTGTTGAGCAACGAGCCTTGTGACAAGGGCTTACGTCACCTGAGCAGGCACACAGCCTCCCTGAGGGACACCTGGGGTGGCACTGAGGTGCACCTGGCACTGATTTTACTTTCAGGCCAGAATGGGGAATCCAGGGCAGGGCAGGGTGGAAAGCAAAAGGCTCAGTATTTGGAGAGTACAGGTCCATCCCAGAGGCCAGAAGGGCAGGACCTGATGGGGGCCAGTCCCTAGGGTCTGGGTTGCCTCTTGACTAACTGTGTGACCCTATGTCAGCCTTCTCTGGGCCTCAGTTTTTCTACTCAGAAAATGGGGTTCACATCGCCAGACATGTTATTATTTCTTACTAACCCAAAGGGGAAGGTCAGGTTGGGAAGACTTTAATTCTCCCCTCCCCTTTAATGTGGCCTTGAGCAGACAACTTAGCTCTGCTGGGCCTCAGTTTCTTCATTTGTAAAGGGGATGTGATAATAGGACCTGATTCCTGTAAGTAATCAGGGGGATTAAATGAGTTAATACATGCAAAGGGCTTGAAAGATGGTTCAGAGAGGGTGGAAGATTGACTTGAGGATACACAGGAAGTGCTCCAGTTAGCTTTAGATGACCCCCAACCCCATCTCATTGAATCTCCCCAGAACCCCGAGAGTTAGGAGGGGAGTGCTGTGGCTCAGAGAGGGGAGCCATCTTACCTAAGGTCACACAGCCCAGCTAATGAGGGACCTCACCTTCATCCATTGAGCAACTTCTGTGTGCTGGAAGGCACTGGGAGAACAACAGTGAACACAACAAAAATTCCTTTTCTGGTGGGGCAGACGTAAGGAGGAGAAGCAGGGGCAGAAAGCAGGATGGGTAGGTGTGAAATAATTTTGATAGTAATGAGAAAGGTCAAGGAAACAAAGCAGGAGCATGTGAAAGGAGTGATTGAGAACCTGGAACTTTCAAAGGGGAGGTCAGGGAGGGCTTCCTGGAGGTGGTAACCTTTGCATTGAGCCTTGGGCAGAGCTGGGAAAAAAGTGTTCTTGGTCCAGAGGGTGACAGGAAATGTCTGGTAAATTCTGGGCTTGGAGTCCCAATATTCAGGGGACAGCCCTCACAGAGTGGGCAGTCTGGGTGGAGACTGAGGTAGACAAGACAACCAGGATAATGGTAGCTGGAGATAAGGGCTAGGAAGGAAGTTCTCCAGCAGGTGGAGCGGGGAGGGCCTCTTGGAGGCGGTGGGCTACAAGCTCAGTCCTGAGTGTCCTACAGGCATCTTAGAAGCCTGGCTGGGTGGCCCTGGGGCCTTGGATCCTTCCTTAGCAGTAGGAAGACCCACAAAGCCAGCAGGCTGGGTCAGTGTTTCATCCCGTCCCTCCCTGCCCTCCACCCCCCAAGGGTGCCTGGAGATGTCATTTCTCCAGCTCTCCGGGGCAGAGGTCACCCCAGCTCAGCAGATAACGCTGAAAGTTGAGCAATGCCTGCTTGCCCGCCAGGGCCGGGGCTGGGGTCAGTGGGCCGGGGGTCAGCCCCAGGCAGGCTGGGAGCTCTTGCCTGGGCCTGAGTAACAGAGGGGTGGGCCCAAGGAGCTGCTCAAATGGCCTAGGAATGGGGCTGGGGAGGGCAAGGGGCTGCTTGAGCCCACTCAACAGGGAGGGCCTCATACACATTTAAATAAATCCAGGACGGGCCATGCGTTTTGCCCAGCTGTGACCCAGGGGCAGTAGAAGCCTCCTCCTGGCAGGGTGAAAAAGTGAACCCTGGGTCCAGGCCCACCCGCAATGCATGGTAGGGACTTGGTGAATACGGGGGAAGTCCCTTCTCTCTCCTGCCTGGTCTCCAGGGGGCCTGGCTTGACCCCCTGCCCACCAGCCTCAGAAACAGGTTTAGTGGCCGTGGGTGGGCAAATAGGTCTTAGTACACTCAGATAAGGGCTTTCCTTTTGAGACTAATGGGGGACATGAGGCCGTGTGACCTCGGGTGTGTGAGGCCCCCTGGACCCTCTGAACTCTGGGAGAGGCCCTTCTTTCTGATATGCATCCCCAATGGACTTACACTAAGCCTCTTGGCCATCTGTGGTGGAGACAGCCATACAACTAATAACAGTAAGGACACCTTCATGGAACCTCCGAGAAGTGAAGTGACTTGCCCAAGGTCACACAGTGTGGCAGAGCCAAGTACTCTGTCCCTTTCCACCTTCCTGGGGCCCAGGTCAGGTTGGGGTGGGGCTGGAGAAGACCCAGGTGTGGCAGGTGAGGAGGCTGGGGTGGGGTGGGGGGTCCTATCCCGCCTAGGCCCGGTGGAGCGCCCCCTCCAACCTCCTTCCCCTCCAACCGCCGCGCCCCCCCCCCCCCACTCGTATTGGAGGTGGCTTTGAGAGGGGAGTCACCACAGGAGTGGAATCTCTTCCTTCCAAGAACTGGGGATGGGGGCAAGTTTAGGGGCAGAGCCGCGTCCGAGGAAGGGGAGGGGAGATGCTCACCTCTCCAGGAGGCAGAGCTCGGGGTTGAGGTCTCCAGGCTCCCGCCTGGGGAGTACCTTCTCTGTGGGGCGCCGGGGCTGGGCGCCGCTGACCCTGAAGCCGCCGCCTTCTCCAGCAGGGGGCGGGCCGCCGCCGCGTTTCGGGTGGGGTAAGTCGATCGGGTTGCCCCCTCCCTGGATTCCCTCCCACTTTCAGTACATCCTCCAAGCCCAGAGGGGGCGGTCCGGGGGCGGGGTCGCGCCTCCCCTTCTTGCTCCCAATCCCAGGTCAGCCGGGTGGGAGTGGGCAGGGGGCGTTTAGGCCGCCCTCCGGGGCTAGGGGACCCCCAAAGCGTGCGCTCCTGGTTTTCCGTCAGGCCGCCGACCTCTCGGGGGTCTCAGGCGGCCACGGTGCGGCTGTGTCCCGGCGGCCGCGGGAGGGGCCGGGGCGGCCGCCTGTGACGCACCGTTGCCATGCGCCGCCTTATAAATAACCGGGCTCAGGAGAAACTTTAGCGAGTCAGAGCCGCGCACGGGACCGGGAAGGGGACCTACCACAGGGTCCAGCAGCCAGCCCCCGCACTAGTAGCAGCCACCCCAGCAGCAGCAGCAGCAGCAGCGGCGGCAGAAGCGAAGCGGCAACACAGCGGCCACAGTTCGCAGCGAGGAGGCCGCGCCACCTGCGGGCCGGCCGGAGCGGGCAGCCCCCAGCCCCCTCCCCGGGCACCCGCGTTCATGCAACGCCTGGTGGCCTGGGACCCAGCATGTCTCCCCCTGCCGCCGCCACCTGCCTTTAAATCCATGGAAGTGGCCAACTTCTACTACGAGGCGGACTGCTTGGCTGCTGCGTACGGTGGCAAGGCGGCCCCCGCGGCGCCCCCCGCGGCCAGACCCGGGCCGCGCCCCCCCGCCGGCGAGCTGGGTAGCATCGGAGACCACGAGCGCGCCATCGACTTCAGCCCGTACCTGGAGCCGCTGGGCGCGCCGCAGGCCCCGGCCACGGCCACGGACACCTTCGAGGCGGCTCCTCCCGCGCCCGCCCCCGCGCCCGCCTCCTCCGGGCAGCACCACGACTTCCTCTCCGACCTCTTCTCCGACGACTACGGGGGCAAGAACTGCAAGAAGGCGGCCGAGTACGGCTACGTGAGCCTGGGGCGCCTGGGGGCCGCCAAAGGCGCGCTGCATCCCGGCTGCTTCGCGCCCCTGCACCCGCCGCCCCCGCCGCCGCCGCCGCAGCCCTCCGAGCTCAAGGCGGAGCCGGGCTTCGAGCCCGCGGACTGCAAGCGGAAGGAGGAGGCCGGAGCGCCGGGCGGCGGCGGCGCAGGCATGGCGGCTGGCTTCCCGTACGCGCTGCGCGCCTACCTCGGCTACCAGGCGGTGCCGAGCGGCAGCAGCGGGAGCCTGTCCACGTCCTCGTCGTCCAGCCCGCCCGGCACGCCAAGCCCCGCCGACGCCAAGGCGCCCCCGGCTGCCTGCTACGGGGGGGCGGCGCCGGCGCCCTCGCAGGTCAAGAGCAAGGCCAAGAAGACCGTGGACAAGCACAGCGACGAATACAAGATCCGGCGCGAGCGCAACAACATCGCGGTGCGCAAGAGCCGCGACAAGGCCAAGATGCGCAACCTGGAGACGCAGCACAAGGTCCTGGAGCTCACGGCCGAGAACGAGCGGCTGCAGAAGAAGGTGGAGCAGCTGTCCCGCGAGCTCAGCACCCTTCGGAACTTGTTCAAGCAGCTGCCCGAGCCCTTGCTCGCCTCCTCCGGCCACTGCTAGCGCGGCCCCCGCGCGCGTCCCCCTGTCGGCCGGCCTCCGCGCTGCCGGGCGCGCGGCGGCCGCGAGACTCCGGGAAGCGCCCGCGCTCCCGCTCCCGCCCCCGCCGTGGTGGCGGCCGCCAAAACTTTGGCACTGGGGCACTTGCAGCGCGGGGAGCTCGGTCGGTAACTTTAATATTTGATTATTTCTCTATTTAATATTATTGGTCGAAACCAGCCCTGCAGAAAGTTCACCAACTCGGGCATTTTATATGAAAAAGGGTTATTTGTATTATTGACATAATAATT
>NW_005871263.1:1378912-1401124 GCF_000147115.1 Myotis lucifugus | reverse complement strand
AGAGCAGAAGAGTGCTGGGCTAGGCTTTCAGGGTGACTCAGGGACCCTGGGTGCTGAGGAGGAATGACTGGGAACCTTGTTTGGGGAGGGGGTCCAGGGCCTCTGGCAGGTCCTGAGTTCTAGGTTTGGGTTTGGAGGGACCTGGAGATCTGTGACCCCTGCACAGGGTTTAGGGCCTGTGATTGCTGGAGGAAGGGGTACAGGTCTTGGTCCTGCTGAGCCCAGGTTGGGGCAGATTCGTTTGGTAAGTGTAGTGGGTTGGGCTGTTTAAAAAATACTTTTTGTGTATATATATTTTAAGAGAGGAGCCTGGATGTGTGGGCGAGCTTATGTTGTGTGTCCCTGGCCCGTTTGGGTGTCCCTGTCTGGCAGGAGGCAAGAAGCCGGGCCAGATGGAGGGAGGTGGGGGGAAGGGTTCCGGCACGTCCACTCCCTTTCCTGGGAGTGGGAGACTTACCACCGCCCTCTGCCCAGATGTGGACACCGAGACCAGCCTCACCTGCTTGTTCAAGGTGGCTGAGCCTCGGTTTGAACTGGGGGCCCCTGTTCCTGATTCCCTGGGACAGAAACAGCCCCTGGCAAGGCTTCCTCGTCCCTGCCCTCTGATAGCCTCCCGCCTCTTTTCACTGCACCCACACCCCCATTCCAGCTCTGGACAGCATTCCTGAGAGTTGAGGATGTAGACAGAGGGGTTAGTGGATACACGTACGGCGTCCTGCGGTGCCTGGCACGCCGGAGGTGTTATATAAGCCTTTGCTCTTGTTATTATTTTTCACTGGGAGGCTCTTGGCATGTGGCACCCCAGTCTGCAGTGCAGTGAGTGTGGCGAGCACTTGCCAAGGGCCAGGCGTCCGGTAAACCCTGGACTTGCCCCATTTCATTTAAACTTCACAGCCTTTGGAGAGTTGGGTACTATTATGGGGCCTGTTTTTAGAGTAGTTTTTGGCTGTCAAATCCTTCTGGGCCAGAAAGTGGTTTGGGATCCCCCTGCCCTAGGAACTCCGCAGTGGGGGGGTGAAACGGGGGGTTCATATATTATTTTGCCAAGGGCCTGGGGCAGTCTGGGGTTTGGGGAGCAGCTGTTGATACTGTGTTTTGAGGACAGCAGAATGCTTTTCCCCTCCCTTTCCCTTTGGGAGCCTGGGACGTGGGGGACAGACACCCGCAGCCCCCACTGTTATGGAGCTGAGCATCAAGACAATCTCTACCTCCCTAATGCTAGTGTCCCCTGTTTGTGCGAGGGCTGTGCAGCGTGCTGGGCAGAGAGAACCTCACTCCAGGCCTGGGCCTCCAGTGTGGCTCTGAGCAGGTCTCCCCGCTGCCCCGGGTGGCCAGGTGGCTGACCAGGACCCTGGAGCCTCCAATCCAGTCCAGTACCAACAACAGCACATCTGCTCAACTCCCTCTAGGATTTACCTGCTGGAGTGCAAAGGCCGGGACTGTGGACCTAGGGGAGGCGGTGGCTCAGTCTTTGGGGGGAAGGGGGTGTCACAGTTCCGGAATGAATCTCTCCAATCCCTGCTCTCCCCTTTGTCACTGAGAGGTGGCTGGTGGCTGCTGCTCACCCATTTTGCAGAAGGCACAGAGGAGGCGAGAAGGGAGCAGCGTGGTCAAACAGTGACACCCAGGTTCCCTTTTCGTGAGCACTGCCTTATGGCCAGCCTGGAGCGCAGCTCCTTACACACTCATGTCCTGCTCTAACCGGCATAACATCCCACGGAAGGTATTATACCCATCTTACAGAAGTAAACTGAGGCCCGCAGAAGTGGTATTAGTGCTCAAGGGGGAACGGGTGGAGCCAGTTATAAGATGCCAGGTCTCTGGGGAAAGCTTGGGCTGGGAATCTGGCTTCCTGCCCTAAATCCTGGGCCCTACCTGGAGGGCGCCTTGCCTGGCCCCGTGCTCAGGCACCCCAAGCACCATAGTTAAGTGACTTGCACATGGTTTCACAGTTTGGAAGCAACAGAAAGGGGATTTGAACCTGAGCCCATCTGACCGCCCCTGAAGAGGGCTGGGGCAAATAGTTACCGGGTTGAGGGCTCTGATGTGGGAACAGGGTGGACAGAGCTGTGCCCAAAGGACTTCAGGAAACGTCACAGACGGGGATACCTGCCCTGTGGATCCCTCGGCCAGGAGGGCCAAAGGCTTGCAGGGACCAGATCATTCCAAAGCCAGGTAACAAGAAAGAGTAGCCCTGACCTGTGTGGCTCAGTTGGTTGAAGCGTTGTCCCGTACACCTTCTCTCTCTCTTTCTCCCCCGAAAAGGAAGGAAAAAAGAAAGAAAAAAAGTAAAAGAGTAGGATGGGATGAAGAAAAAGGGGGGTCCAGGAGGCTAGGGACAAGTTAGGACTAATAGTGGAAGCAAGTTCAGTGCTTACAGCGTGCAAGGCACCACTCCACGGCGGGATCCTTCCCTCTGTCGGAGAAGGCTGGTCATAGTAACCGCAGACCCATTTGGTGGGGTTGACCACTGAGGCGAGCTGGGAGCCCCAGCCAGTGTTTGCTCAGGACAGGAGAGTTGACAAAACACGTTCACACCTCATCATCTTATGCAACTGCCCCATGGCCTAGTGATCTTAACCAAGGAGAAAAGTGGGTGTCAGAAAGGAAAGCTGGAGACGCTGCTGGCTGCCAGGCCCTGTGCTCAGGGTGTGCGGTCAGTGTAGTCAGTCCCTTGGAGGTCTCGGCTTTGCTCTTGGCATTTTCCTGCCAAGCAAACGGGCTCAGAGAGGGGAAGTGAGCTGTCCAAGGTTGCACAGCTAAGAACGGTGGAAGTGGAGTAGGAAAGAGAAGGTGGACTTTAGATGGAGTTTAGGCTCCATGGAAACACCTAACAAATGTTTCCTCCCCTCCTGAAGTCCTCTCTAGATCTCCCTGGGAGTGTTTTATCCTCGTCTCTAAGACATTTATTTGTCCAGTTATTTTTTTCCCCCATTTGTTCAGTAAGCATTTTGAGCACCTCCTATGCGCAGGACCTATGCTGGGTTCTGGGGACAAGTGGTGACTAAGATGGAGGCGACAATTTATAGGGGGAGACAGAGACTAGGTATCCAATAACAGGAACAAGATAATGACAGGTGGAGGCAAGGGCTCGGAAGGAAGGAAGGAAAGTGGGGCAGGGAGGGGTGGGGAGTCCGGGAAGGCCTCGCCTAGGAGATGGCATCTGGCAGATGCCTGGTTGAGGTGAGGTGTGAAGGGGGAAGAGCCTTGTTGATCGAGCACTCACCCCTCCCCAGGTGTCATTGTGCGTGTTTTATGTGCCTTACCCTCACATTAAAATCCGTGCTGTTTATCGTCCCCCTTCCCTAGTTGGGGAAACCGAGGCACAGAGCGGGAAAGTCACTGGCCCAACAGCTGGTGAATGAGGGATTGATGTGAGATTTGAATTCACACATTATATTTGAACCTGAGAGGCCTTTGTCTCCTGCTTCCCCGCCATAACCCTAAACCTCTCATTTGCTGTTTTTCTGTCCCCCCCGCCCCCCCTTTATCCTTTCTTACCTTGGCTGACCTCCCGCGTGACTTGCCGTAGAGTCCCAGTGGCCCCAGCTGGCCATCCGCCCCTCACTGGGGGTTTTCAGCCTTGCATTGACTGTGGCCATGGACAGGGCAGAGCGGGAGGCCAGGGTGGGCTGGGGGCTGGGGGTGGGGGTTCTGAGGCTCCAGATGGTTGGAGTTTGAGCCCCTCCCGGTGTCCCCCGAAGCCCCGAGGGAGCAAGCCCATTTCACAGAGCGGGGACCGAGGCTTTGAGAAGGACTGTCACTAGCCCACCAAGGGGAGACGTTGGAATTCGAATCCAGCTCTGTCTTAGCCTCAGGCTGAGCTGCTTTCCTGTCTGCGGGTCACTGCGTTGTGGGGGGACAGATGGGCAAACTGTGAGCTTAGTAGCATTTCAGGGTAAGATGGTGGGGGAGCTCTGAGCTTTGCTCTGTACTTACTGCGTGACCTTGGGCGAGATGCTTGGCTGATGTGGGCCTGGGCTCCCTCCCCTGTGAGTGCAGAGCAGTGCCGGCTTCCGTGCACACATGCAGCCAGTGTCAGGGGAGCACCCACTCTGAACCCTAGGTGGTCCTCCCGCCCCTGGAGCTGACATTCTGGCCAGAGACGCGCAACAAGCAGTACATTGGCAAGTTGATTTTAGATTGTGATACCGGCCTTGGGGGCAGTGGCAGAGGGTGACTGGGAAGGGCAGTTAGAGAGCATTCTGGGCAGAAGGAGCCGCAGGTGCAAAGGCCCTGAGACAGGACAGAGCTCAGTGTGGACAGAGCAGAGGCAGCCAGGGTGGAGTGAGGAGAGGAGGACAGAGGGACCTTCGTGCGGGGGCTGGAGAGACCAGGGTGAGGTGGAGAGAGGTTGTTTTGAGGATGAATGACTAGGTGCCCATGCCAAGGCCTGGCACCCAGAAAGCCCTTGACAAGTTTGTTGATGGGACAAAACAGGCCGCCTGGTCTCTGGAGGAGGCAGAGTGCAGTGGGTGAAGGGCACAGGGAGGCCCCCTGCCTGGGCCCAGGGGACCTTGTGGGTGAGGAGCCTCTGACCCAGGGCCTGGAGCCATGAGGAGCTGTTCACCAGGCAGGAATGAGGGGAAGGGCATGCCAGGAGGCGGGTACCAGAGGAGCAAAGGCTGGGAGCCAAGGGAGGGAGAGTTCTTTGGGGAGCGTGACTGCAGGGGAGAGGGCACTGAGGAGGGAGAGAGAGGAGGCTGGAGAGGGAGGCAGGGCCAGGCCTCTCTGAGGCCTCTGGGGTGGGAGTGGGGGGGAATGGGGGGGGCAGGTAGGAGGCTGTTTTTACTTGATTTCCTAAGTAATGCACAATTGTGGTGGGAGGGTTGGAGAATGGAGTATCAAAAAAGAAGGACATAAAAAGCACCTGTAATTCCACTATCTGGAAATAAACCCTGCTAACACTCGCTGTGTGGCCTTGGGCAAGTCACTTCCCCTCTCTGTGCCTCAGTTTCCTTGTTTATACAATGGAATAGTGACTGCCTCCTAGGATTGTTGTGAGGAGTAAATGAGTTAATCATTGTAACATGTTTCTCGAGCAGTGCCAGCACACCATATTTGTCATCATCATTAATAACATCATTACTATCTTGGTGGGTCAAGAGCCCAGATGCTACCATTTGGCCAGTTCTGATTTGGGACAGGTGACTGTACCTTGCTGTGCGTCAGTTTCCCCATCTGTAATAAGAAGAGAATAAAATTCCTCCCAGAGTTTTGTAAAGATTTGATAGGTTAATTCACACAGAATGATTAGAGAGAGAACGCTCTGTGTGTAGCCTTCTAGAATTTTCATGCCACGTGTATTTTTATTTTGTTATAGCTAATGTTCCTGTTTGATGCTCCTACTTATCTTCTTCTTCCTTAGCAATAGCACCCCTGTATTACTGGGGTAAGTACCCCAGTAAAGACGACATTTTCCAGCTTCTCTTGCAGCTAGAGATGACCAGTGTGGTATAATTAGAAACTATAGGTGAGGTGTCCAGGGAGGTTCTTTAACGGGGCTGACTCAGCTATGAGAGACATTCCCTTTTCCCTCTCTCCTCTGCAATCCCCTTTTCCTCCATGACTTTTTTCTCTGTCCTCCCTGGAACTCAGATGTGATCCAGAGCTTCAGGGCCATCTTGAACCATGAGGCAGACATTGAAGCAATAGGAGTCACGTCGTGAAGGTGGTGAAACCAAAGGCTCTTGGCTTCTTCTTTTTTTTTTAATCCTCACCCACGGATATTTTTCTGTTGATTTTTAGGGAGAGTGGAAGGGGGAGGGAAAAACAGAGAGAAACATCAATGTGAGAGAAACAGATGGATTGGTTGCCTCCGGCACGAGCCCTGACCAGGGCCCAGGGAAGAGCCTGCAATCAAGTACGTGCCCTTGACCAGAATCAAACCCGGGACCCTTTGGTCCGCAGGCTGATGCTCTATCCACTGAGCCAAACCGGCTAGGGTGGCTCTTGGGTTCTTGATGGTGGTGGAGCAGCCAGCCACACAGGTCCTTGCCTGCCTTGCTCTGGCCTTGTTTACCTGATACAAAAATAAATCTCTGCTTATTGAGGTCTCTGTCATTTTGTCTTCTATTACTGGCAGCTGAATCTATTTCTGATACATTTGCCAAAACAGAATCAACTTGTATGAGCTGTTTTGGATCCTGCATTTCCTAGTGGTGCCCCAGTGCTTCCTTGTCTGAGGGTGTTCTACTGACACGATTACACATAAACACAAAACGCAGGGCTTGCACTTTGGTTAGGAAGAATAACTGGCATCAGAGGTGGTGGAAGCGTTTCTTTTAATTCATTTTAATCGCAGAAGTAATGCACGAAGACATCTGCCCTGACGCTGTTCTGCCTGTCTTCAGGTACCTGTCTCCCCTGAGACTGTGAAACCACACTGTGCGTCAGGACAGGCATGAAGCAGGCCCTTGGAGTGGACAGAATCTCTTCTGATAACTTTTTAAAAAAAATAATTTTTATTGATTTCAGAGAGGAAAGGAAAGGGAGAGAGAGATAGAAACATCAACGACGAGAGAGAATCATTGATCCGCTGCCTCCTGCATGCCCCACACTGGGGATCGAGCCCACATGTCTGGGAATCGAACGGTGACCTCCTGGTTCGTAGGTCAACACTCAACCACTAAGCCATGCCAGCCGGGCACTTCTGATAACTCTTGTGAGCTTAAATCCTGCTCCCCATCCTCCGTATGAGATCCACCAAGGAGGCCCTCAGCTTGGAGACGGAGAGGGTCAGCCCTGCTGCACTCACAGGGTGCGATGGCAGCTACACTGGGACCAGATACCTCACCACCCCGAATAACCCCTCTGCCCCATGCTGCTGCTGCTGCCACCACCTGCTCCACTGAGCCCTTTGCCAGCCTGCCTGGGGCCAGCCCAGCTGGGATCTCTGCGAGGTGAGTCTGTAGGCCAGGGAGCTGGGCAGGAGAGCTCTTACTTTTATAGCTGTCACCAGATCCCTGCCTCTCAGGCCCCAGCCCTGGAGCCCTAGAGGGGACGGAGGTGGCTAGGGAGGAGGAGGGCTCTTCAGAGAAACTGGTGGGTGGGGGTCGGCAAGCTGTGGAGGAGACAGGACTGGCACAGGCTTGGTCCACCTGGGGCATGGGTGCCATACTCAAGCCAGGCCTTTGTCCTCTCATGCTAAATGGAGCCTGTCACCAAGTTTGCCTTGGGTGTTGGTGAGGGACATGCAGATCCCGGGATCCTTCCACTCCTTTGGCCTTGAAACTTAGGTGCAGAGCAGTCAGCGAATTCTACTTGCCATCAGCCCTTGCATTGCCTTTTGCTTTATTTTCCTCCTTTGTTCCAGCTCCCTGCACCCATCCCACCACTCCTCACAGCACCCACCCCAATGTGGGCGTCATCCGTTATTTTATGTCTTTTCTTCTGAGTGAAATATGCACACACAGGGAAATGCACATGATATAGGCACACAGCTCATGAATCTTCCCTGCCCGGAACCCCTCATGTAACCTGAGTCCAGATACAGAGACAGACCCTCCAGCACCCCAGCTGCCCCTCCCAGTGACCACCCCCACCTAAGGGTGATCGTTATCCTGATTTCTAACGGCAAACCTTCATTTTGCCTATTTCTGAAAATATAAGTGGAATGACACTACGTATTCTTTTATATCTGACTTCTTTTATTCAGTATTGTAACTGTAACATTTCCTCAAGTTGTTGAGTGTACCTATCAGGGGTTGTTGCTTTTTTGTTACCGAATAGAATTGCATTGCTTGGACAGACACAATACAGGGGTGGGCAAAAGTAGCTCTACAGCTGCGAGTATGCGAAACAGAGTTTACTCTTAAATCATTCTTTATTAGTTATTGTATTATTTTCCATATGAACAACAGTAAACCTACTTTTGCCCACCTGTACATTTCCTTGCTGAGGGACATGTGGCTCTCGTCCAGCTTTTAGCTCTTTAGAATTGGGCTGTGATGAACATTCTAGAACACATGTCTTTTGGTGAACATATGTACGTATTTCAGTTGGGCATATTTTGGGAGCGCCTTGCTGACTCATAGGAAATGCTATGAGTATGTGTTTTAATTCCTGTTCATGGTATTCACTAGACGTTATTCAACTTCTTACTTTTTTTCTGTTTAAAATAAACTTTCTATCTTAGTCAGTTTGGTCTGCTCCAACAGAATACCGTAATCTTGGTGGCTTATGTAAACAACCGAAATTTATCTCTCACCATTCTGGATTCTGAGACGTCCAAAATCAACTTGCTAGCAGATTGAAGGACCTGCTTCCTAATTCATTGACACGCTGTCCTCACATGGCAAAGGGGCACAGGAGTGATTTGGGGTCCTATTTATTTATTTATTTATTATTTTTAGAGAGAGAGAGAGAGGAACGGAGAGGGATAAAGAGATAGAAACATTGATGAGAGAGAAACGTAAAGAGATAGAAACATTGATGAGAGAGAAACATAATTGATTGGCTTCCTCCTGGTATGCCGGCATGTGCCCTGACCAGGAATCAAACCTGGGGCCTCTTGGTTCGTGGGCTGATGCTCAACCACTGAACCACATGAGCTGGGCTGGGGTCCCTTATATAAGGGCATTAATTCCATTCACAAGGCCTCCACCCTCATGACCCAATCACCTTCCAAAGACCCCAACCTCCCCAAACCATCACATTGGGCTATTTTAATACATGGATTTTGGTGGACACAAACATTCAATCTATAGCACATTTTATTTAGAAATAGATCTCACATTTTTAGAAAAGTTACAAAAAAAAAAGTCCAAAGAACCTCTTTTTTCCCCTTGAATTATTTGAGAATAAACTGCTGACCTGTTGCCTTATTATTTCCTAAAACTTTGAGATACAGAGACATTTCCTATCTAACCACAACATAACCATCGAAATCTGGAAATTAACATTCTAATAAGTGCCAATTACCTTGATAGTGTCCAGTACTCGTTCAGAACCACATTGCATTTAGTTGCCGCGTCTTTTTCAGTCTCCTTTAATATAGAACAGCTCCTTGGTCTCTCCTTGAAGTTCATGACCTTGACACTTTTGAGGATGACAGGCAGCTATTTTGTAGCATGTCCCTCACCTTGGGTTTGTCTGTTGTTTCCTCGTCGTTAGATTCAGGTTATGCATCTTTGACAGGTAAATCACAGAAGTGATGCTGTGTTCTTCTCTTTGTCCCATTGTTGATGGCTTTATTGAGATATAACTGACATATAACATCACATACGTTTAAAGTGTACACCATAATGATTTGATATATGTATATATTATTAAATGATCACCACAACAAGTTCAGCTAACATCCATGACCTCATTACAATAGTTACAATTGTTTTTCTTGTGATGAGAATGATGGTGCTCATTTGATACTTGATTGAGGAGATGTCTGCCAGACTTCACATCTGTAAAGCTACCTCCCTCCCCTTTGCAGTAATAGGTATTTGAGGGGTGGTACTTCTGAACTATATAAATATCCTGTTCCTCATCAAACTTCCAATGGTTCATTTATTTTTACCAGTATGGACTCATGGTTTTCTATTTTATTAAACAGGTTTTAGTACATTGTGATTAAGTATTAATATGCTCAAATTTTCCAATATATGGCCACTGGGAGCCCCTTCGAGCTGGCTCCGTGCCCTTTTAACATGTCACCATCATTTTTTGAGCACTTCCTTAACTCTCTGGCATAGGTGCTTTGGGCTCATCTGGTGCTTTTTCTGCCCCAGCCCTGGAATCAGCCATTTCTCTAAGGAGCCTTGGCTCCTTTGAGTGGAGAATGGTATTTAAAAACCAAGGTTCCGGCACAAAGTGTGCTCATTGCTGCTGGGTTGTCACTGCTCCCAGACCCTCTCAGTGAGCAGAACTAAGGACTCATGTATGCATATACTCATAGATACACATTTATATCTGTATTCTTTCTGTAACTGTATCTAATGACTATCTATCTATCTATCTATCTATCTATCTATCTATCTATCCATCTGTCTATCATCTACTTAGAAAACTATTAAGTTTATGTTGATATCTCCAATTCCAGTCAAGCTCCTGCCTTCACATTCCCAGTTACCTTCCCCAGAGGTCACCCAGCAGTCAGTCTCTCTCTCTCTCTCTCTCTCTCTCTTTTTCTCTTTCTCTCTGTGACACACATACGCATGTGATATTTATACACATCACACATGTAGCACTTTCCACACTGGTCTATACTTTGCTTTTTTCATCCAATAATGTGTTTTGGATGTTGCTCACATCAGTAGTATAGAGCCGCCTCATTCTTTTTAGTGATCCGTTGTATTACGTACCATGACTGTTTAACCAGTCCTCTTTTGATAGACACTTAGGTTGTTTCCAACATTTGTTTTAGCTCTCACAATGCTACAGTGGACAACCACATCGAATCAGTCTCTGTTTGCGCAAGGGCAGCGTACCTTCCTGGAAGGCTGCGCTTTCGAGATGTCTCCGCATTGCTCCGTGTCCCTCTAATTCATTGCTTTTTATCGTGATGCATGATGTTCCTCTGTATGTATCTGCCACATTTTAACAAACTATTCCTCTTGTGATGGACACTGGTGTTGCCTCCAAGTGCCCATAGCCGCAGACACTGTTATGATGAACATGATTGACTGTGCCTGTCACAGGCTAGGTTGTCTGGACACTGAGATGGAGAGAGTGTAGTTGAGGAATGAACTGAGGTTCACTCTCCATGGTCCCCCTGGCAGAGAGTTCTTCCTGGTTGTCATTTGTTCCTTCACTATCTCCCTGTCAAGCTCCTGAGTCAGACACTCCAGCTTTGTCGCTTAGATGTTTGACCTGGAATAAGTGCCCTCCCTGTTCTGAGCCTCAGTTTCCTCATCTGTATAATGGGCCTCGTCACATCCCTGATTGTTACGCAGTGTGAGGCTTGGTGGGAAGTAAGCCCTTGATAAACAAAAGGTCCCATTATATTAGACCTTCATGACTTAAGTCTTTACCTCAAGCTTAGGTTTGGGGACACAGTGCCCCTAAGGCAGTGAAAGAGAGGGGCTGACTTGAGGAGGACCAGGGAGCCAGGGAACTTGGGCTGGGGTTGTTATGCCACAAGTTATGTAACCAGACTTGGGATTCAGTAATGTTTTTATAATTAAGTCTTTATTGTTGAAATTATTACATATGTCCCCCTTTCCCCCCCATTGACCCCTTCTGCATAATGGGGTGGCAATTATAGTACCTATCTCATAGGGCGTGGTGAGATTAAATGAGATGATATACGCATAGTGCTTAGAACAGTGCGTGACACGTAGTAAATGCTCAGTAAATATCAATTACTATCACAATTCATTTTTTCAACATATCATCTAATAAGAATCTGCTACATGTCAGGGTTAGCTTCTCTCTGCCTGCAAGTAGAACCTCAGATACTATAAAGTCAGAGCCCAGAAAAGATGATAGGATCTCAGGGTATAACTCTCCCACCTAGTATTCTGGCTGCCAAAGGTGGTGAAAATCTCCATCCCCTCCCTTTCCAGGCCAGGGCTCCTGACACCCCTGTACTCCCCCCCCCCCAGCTCTTCAGAGGCTGTGACATGCTCAAAGCCTCTCCAACAGTGCCGATTTGAACCCTTGTGGATTCAGAAAAAGACAGGCCCAGGCAGCAAAACCGCATTTGCGCGGTGGGGACTCCCTTCCTAAGCCTGAACACTGTGGAAGGGCCTGAACCACCTTTGCTTTGCAGCCAGCTGGGCCCTGGGAGAAAATGGGCAGCGTGAGTTGGCCAGGCTCGCGCCTGCTGCCTGCTGTGTGGACCGGGGCTTCTCAGCCTCGGCACCGCTGGCATTTGGGACAGGGTCATCCCTTGCCGTGGGAGGTTGTCTTGTGCATGGCATGACTGCCACCCAATAGATGCCAGGAGTGCCCCCACCGCAATTATCACAACCAAAAATGTCTCCAGACACTGCAGTTGAAAACCCTGTGTGCAGGGAACAGCCACCTGACGGAGCCCCGCAGGCTGAACGGCTGGCTGTGTGATGCTGGGAAACCCCTCTGCGCTCTCAGGGGCTCAGGCTCCCGTCACTCAGGGGATCAGGAGGAGCCGGCATCAAGGCTCTCCAGCCGATCTGACTAGAATTCTCACTCCTGTGTGTTCCTTCCATCCTGGTTGCAAGTTCTAAGAGGCAGGGCAAGGATTGGGCCAGGAGACAGGTGTGGGTGGGGACGGCCCTCTGCTTCCTCTTCCACTTCATGCCAGGCCCTCCCTCTGAATGCAGAAGAGATAATAATTACAAAAGCAGGCTTTGGGCTGTGTCTCCTGTAATCCCTGCAACAGCTCTGGGAGGCGGGAGGTTTATCATCCCCATTTTCCCACAGTGGGACAAGTTATAATCGTGTGCCACCCAACAGGACACACAAGACGAACACAGTGTCACTTCTGTTACATCCCTGCAGAGATGCATGACCTGAATGTAGCCACGAGGAAACATCAGACAAATCCCAAGTGAGGGACACATGACAAAATAGCTGGCCTGTCAATCTCAAAAGTGTCAAGGACAAGAAAGTCACGGAGAGACCGAGGAGCCGTTGAAAGAACCTACATACAATAGGAGGAAGCTAGGTGTGACCCTGGACCAGGGAAAAGCAGTAAGACCTTTATAGGGACAAGTATGGAATGGTGAGCATGGCGTGTAGACTCAACATTAATGCTTATGGATGACAAGTACACTGAATTCGATAATAGTGTGTGTGTGTGTGTGTGTGTGTGTGTGTGTGTGTGAGGGGGTCAGGAGATCCATAATGCAGGGTTCAGGGGTCAAAGGACACCATATCTATAACCGACTCTCAAATAATTCGGTACAAGAGAGAATATAAATAGAGGGAAAATGATGAAGGAAGTAGGAGAAAATACAACAATCCGGGCAAAGGCTATCTGGAGTCCCTTGTAAGTCTTGTAATTTTTCTGTAAGTTCTAGAGTTATACCAAAATACATTTAAAAAGAAATCAAAGGATCTGATCTTCAAAATACCCAAGCTAAATGAAATATATGTCCACAAAAAGACCTGTAAGCATATTTGCAACAGTTTTATTTATAATAGCCAAATTGGAAACCGACCAGATGTCTTTCAGCAAGTGAGAAGATCAACAAATTGTAATATGTCTATAAACGGAGCACCAGTCAGCAATAACATGGAGCAAGCTATTGATTCATGCAACGGACGCTCCGTAACAGCAGTGTGTGGAGAGAGAGAAGCCAGACTCAAGAGACCAGTGTGATGCCTGATACGGATTTCAGGAACAGATCAGGCGAGTCTAGAAGTCGCCATAGTGGTTCCTTTTGTGGGTAGAGGTGTTAGTGCCTGGGAAGGGGCATCGGGGAGCCTTCTGGGCTGCTGCAGAAGTTTGTGTCTTGACCTGGGTGGTGGTCACATGAATTCATTCATATGTAAGCATTCATTGGGACAAAAATTCATGGAGGTAAGTTCCCTTTCTGCACTTCACTGTCCATAAGTTAAAGTCAAAGTCAAAGTAAAAGAAAATGAATGGAAGATACACATCAAACCGAAGGGAAGGAGGTGGGCAGGGAGTGGGGAGTGGGATTGAAGAGAAAAAAATAGGACCAGGGGAGCCTTGCATGGACAGTGATGGCAACATGTCGTGGATCGAGGAGTTGGATAATCAGCCCTCGCACCCGAGGTTCACAGGGAAAAACCCAAAGCACACAGAGCTCAGAGAGAGGGGTTACCTTGCCTGGTGCGTGGCAGCGGCAGGATTTGAATGTGGGTCTGGGTGACCCCTGCGTGTGCTCCTTACCCCGTACTCTGGCTTGGACTCACTGTGCTGACAGCCCTGTTAGGCTCCCACAGGCTCCCCAGGGCCTGGCGGGGGATGGCGAAACCACTGCCTGGCAAAGACCATCTCAGCTCAGAGCTGGCGGCTCCAACTAGGAGGGGAGGCAGTGGGACAGAGGGCGGCCCAGCCGGCAGCTCACATGCACGGAGCTGACTGCCCGGCCGCTCCCTGGCCGGGGTGGCTCTGCCAACCTTGCCTGCCTCCCGCTGGCCTTTGCCTTCCTTCCTGGGCCAGCATGTGGGCTCTGGAGATCCACAGGTTTGGGTGCAAATGCCAGCTGTGCCCCTAACTGGCTATGTGACCTGTGGCTCCCCTCTCTGTGCCTCAGTTTCCACTTCCAGGACCTGCCCGTGAGAACACCTACCCAATAGCATCGATGAGCAGAGTTGAAGAGTTAAATGTATGCAAAACTCTACACAGTGCCTGCACAGGCTAAGTCAGCTGTGGGCAAACTACGGCCCGCGGGCCGGATCCGGCCGTTTGAAATGAATAAAACTAAAAAAAAAAAAAAAGACCGTACCCTTTTATGTAATGATATTTACTTTGAATTTATATTAGTTCACACAAACACTCCATCCATGCTTTTGTTCCGGCCCTCCGGTCCAGTTTAAGAACCCATTGTGGCCCTTGAGTCAAAAAGTTTGCCCACCCCTGGGCTAAGTGCTCAATAATGGTAGCTGCTGCTGCTGCTGTTCTCTCTACTTCTGGGAATCGGGAGCTCCTCTTGTCCATGGGCCTCGCACGTTAAAACAGCTGCCACAGAATAGAAAGTTGCAGAGAAAGGAGCTTTCAGGCTCTCTGAAGGTTACTCAGAAAACGTCTTAATTTCCACTCTGGGTTTTGAAAAAGTTCTTGGGAGGCTGAGGCAAGACTGGGCGGCCTTCCTGGGTAGGTGCATAGCTCCCCTGCTCAGAGGGCCGGCGCTTGGTTTAATGCTCTGCTGGTTCGTATTGAAATTCTTAATTGTTTCAGAAGGAGGGGCTGGTCCTGGGCAGGACTGAGGTCGTCAAGCACTCTCCCCCGAGCTGTGTCCTTAGACGTTCTGGAACAGTCTTTGAGCGTAGGTGTCCCCATCCCTAACCTCGCTGATCTCGGTTTCCTCACCTGGGAAGTGGGAAGAAGTGCTTTGTACGAGGCCACAGAGAGGAACCTAGGTTTTCTGGCGCCCAGCTTCCCCCAGCGGCTGAGCTAGGGGAAGTGGGAAAAGAAGGACTTGTGGGCCTGTGGAGCCCATAGTAGGCGCTCAATAGATACAACTTGCTCTCTGGTTCCCTGGTTGGCCTGTCTTTTTAACTTTCTTGCAGTTACATGTTGATTTAAAATAATGTTAGTGATACATGGATCCTCTCTTAAAACTCGAAAACATTTCCGATCAGGCTGAAGCCGGTCAGGGACCGCTCGCCCAGGCCGGCCCCTTCCTCACCTTCCCAGGGTGGGTTTATGATCCTGGGTTGGAGCTTCCGGGCCTTTGTGTACGCTTTCCTTTCATCTGTGCGCCCGGGTGTTTTTTCCCTTCCTTTATTTTCTTTCTGTTATACTTTTTAAAATGTAAACTTTTTATGGGAGTCTAACCTGGGTCCAGAAGAGTGGACACATCTCCACCAATCGCACCCCACCCAGTGCCCACTCAGGAGCATGCCTTTTCGTGGCCTCGTCCCCCTGCCCCATTTCCAGGCCCATCTCTCTCCTTGTTTCTGAGTCCCTGGGTATCAGTCCTATCTGTAGCGGGTATCCACGATACTCCACGATACTCCACGATAGCCACATGCTTGGTGCCCAGCAAATAAATGGCTGGCACATGAACTAATGGAAGCAAAAGGAATAAACAGACAACAGCAAAACTCAGTCCTGGGTGGTTGAGGACTCTGTTGAGGTGGGTTTCAGTGAGTTGGAGCTTCTTGTGAAACCTGTAAAAGTAGAGCCATATGTTATAGACAGTAACCAGCCCAGCAGTTCCTGGAGGAGAAACTGTGGGTGTCACAGGTCCTTGGCAGGAGCCAATGGGTGGCACCACTCCTCAGGCCGCCTGTACTTTTCTGAGGTCCCACAACCAGGAAGTGGCTGTACGAGGTCCTGGACCCAGGGCCTCGATGCCTCTTTCCACACTGTTTTCATTTTGTTCTCTGCTGTATCCAAGGCCCTGAGCCTGGCAGACAGAAGACACTCAGAGATGTGCTCCAGGAACTTCACTGAGCACCTACTATGTGCCAGGCTATGCCCGGGAATACAGCAGAAGGACAGCCCCAAACCCAGTCTCCATGAAGTTCACGCTCTCATGGTGGGAGGTACAATTGGTCAGATGTCAAATGCTGTGGAGAAAAATAAAGAAGAGGAAGGAGAGGAGTGCTGGTGTGTGTGTGTGTGTGTGTGTGTGTGTGTGTGTGTGTCTGTTGTGCGATGTTGCATTTAGCTACAGAGGTCAGGAGAGGCTTCAACGAGAGAAGGTGATGTTTAAGCAAAGACCGAAAGAGGGAAGGTGGAGAACCATGGGGATGTCTGGGGACAGAGGAAACAGTAAGTGCAAAGGCCCTGAGGTGGGGTGGTGCTTTCTATGTTCGAGGAGCAGCAGGAGGCCAGCATGTGGGGACTGTGTGAGTGGGGGGTGGGGAGGAGGACAGCGGTGTGTGTGTGGTAGTGGGTAGGTGAGGCTGTCAGCAGACAAGGGATTTGATTTGACTTCACCCTCCCAGGGTTATGGGGTGGGGTGGCCTTCAGGCAGAGGAGAGAGCAAAATGAAAGAGCTGGTGGAAAACGCTGAGCTCAGGGTAGGCACTCAATAAACAGCATGGTGTTACTGCAGAGGGATGTGGAGGCTTTGGGGGGAGTGACTTGCTAAGTTTTAATGGGGTTCCTGGTGGGCTGGAGATGCCCGAGGGGACCCATCTACCCCAGCCTCCCCCCATGGAGGGTTTGGTGCCCCCTTGAGCCAGGGGTGGGGAGGGAAGACCCTCGCACAGTGAGGCAGGATCAGCAGGTGAGTGGGAGGAGGCAGCCAGGCCAGGGCTGGCAGGGAGCTGAGAACTGGGGTGGGGCCAGGGAGACTGTTCCGACCAGGAGGGCAGGCCAGGGCTGGTCCTCCTGGGGAGAGAGGCAGAGGTGGGACGGTCCAAGTAGAGCTTCCCAGCTTCCCAGCACTTCCCACCTGTCATTTCTCCCCGACTTGCCTTCATCCTCCAACTTGTTATTCCTCCTTCCACTGTTTGCCCATGCTGTTCCCTTCTCAACGAATGCCTTCCCTTCTGTTTTTACCAGGCTCATGCCTACTCATTGCTTGATTCTCAGAGGAGAGGGTCCTCACCAAGGAGGCCTTCCCTGGCCCCCTCTTGCTCCCTCCATTCCTGGGAATGGTACTCACAGCCAGGAACCCAGTTTGGGGATCTGCACGTGTGTATCTGTCTGTGGTTAGTTTCTCCCATAGGAACTGAGCTCCTGAGGTGGGAACAGGTCTGCTGTGTTCCCAGCACTTAGAATGGCATCTGGCACATAGTAGGTGCTCTGAATCCTGGAGGGAGGATGGAGGATGGGTGGTTGGATGAATGATGTGTCTATAGACAGAGGGATGGATGGCCTTGAATGGCTAGGGGTCAGCTGGGCGATGGTGTGAGCAGTGAACAGGTGGAGGAGGGCTGGGTGGGTGGGCAGATTATTGGGTGAGGTGAATGGCTGAGTGATGGCTAGCTGACAGGAGACTGGACCAGGGTGGAGTGGAATACAATCAGAACTCCTGGCCCAAGAGTTAGGAAGCCTGGGTTCAAGTTCAGCCTTGTTACATATTAACACCAAGGCCTGTGGAGTCTTGGGCTTATTCATTTGCCTCTCTTTGCCTCGGTTTCCCCAACTATTGGTTTTTCAGCTTCACTGTTGCTTTTCACTGTAGAACCCTTTTCACACCCCCTCCCCGTCCCCAATTTTTCTAGAGCCTCACCATATGAATGAATGGAACAAAAGGGAGCTGCTGAGGTGGGGGGGGGGGCGGGCAGGGTATCCCCTAGGAGCCCTGTGAGCTGGGGTCACAACTTGAAAACCCAGCTGGACAGTCCACGATTTTGCCCCGCCCCCACCCATGAGTCCCTCCTCCCTGGGGTGTTTGCTAAAAGTGCAAATTTGAGGGTTCCTTCACCTAAGCTTCCTCAGGTGCTTTGAAACAGGCCCAGAGATCTGCAGTTTTAACAAGCTCCACCATAGGGCTCTAAGCTCATCTTTGGGGACTCATTGCCCCCTTCCAGGGCAGCTGGATCCTGCAGGTCAGCTGCCACGTGTGCATGCGAGCTGGTGTGCTCGGGGGCTGGGGTTGCTGTGACATCACACGCACACGTGACTGTAAACAACGCGCGTGTCCTGTGGTGGGGCTGGTTAAGTACCTGAGGCTGGTCCACGAAGTGGAGGGCCCAGCAGGCGTTAGAAATAAGGAAGAAGGTTCTGATAAGGCAAGATCTTCAAGATACGGTTACGTGGAAAGAGCAGGTGCAGGACAATGCCCGTTCTCTCACCACGTGTGTTCAAATATCCCTACAAGAGGAGAATGTGGATCTGCACAGCAATTCTAGGGAAGGAACCTGGGAGCAGGAGGGAGACCCTTGGTTATGTCTGCAGCGCTCCCTGAGTCTCGGGTTTGAATTTTGATTCTAATGAGCTATGTGACCCTGAGCCCTCTCTGAGCCTCAGTTTCCCCCTGTGTACTAGCAAATGGGGCCGTGAAGTTTCCAGCGTGGGCCTGGGCGGTGTGGAGGGCAGCCTGGTTCTGCTTTGGCTTGTTGCTCAGGATCCTCCTGGCCAGGCCTCACCTTCTAGCAGCCCCGCTTGGCCCAGGGACGGTGGTCCCTGGGCAGGGGGCGGCCCAGTTCAGGGTGGGCCTGAGCTGGAAAACCGGCAGGGTGGGAGCAGCTTGTGCAGGTGCCATCTTCACCTGGAGGCTGTTTGGGATGCTCACAGCTACTCTGGGCCCCTGAGGGACTGGGACCAGAAGAGCATCGCCCCTTCTTCCGTGCCCCCCACCTCAGGCTGGGGACCTGGGGAAGGGAGACTGGCTGGCACTGAGCCAAGGAGTTGGGGGGCAAGGAGACAGAGAGAGAGAGAAGAGAGAGAGAGGGAGAGATAGAGAGAGAGAGAGAGAGAGAGAGAGAGAGAGAGAGAGAAGAGAGGAAAGAAAGAGAAAGACACACAAATACGCACACGTAGCCAGACTCAGGCCTAGAGAGGCAAAGAACCAGAGTGAGGAGGAAGGGGACTGTGGAGCTCCCAGGGCGGGTGGGGCTGGGCTTGCTCGGCCAGGTGCCTGGGGCTGGCCGAGGTACATGGGTGCTGGGGGAGGGAGGCTGTGGGACGGGGGGTGCTGGAGGCATCCCCAGCAGGGCGTTTGCCACACCTCTGGGCTGCAGCTGCAGTTCTGATAGTCCTGGGAACCCACTCAGGGCCCCTTACTTCTTGTCCCTCCAGCCCTCCCTTGGGACCTTGTACCCAGAGGCTTCCTCCCAGGGGCCCCTCAGAGCACAGCTGGGATGCCTGAGGTGAACCAGGCTAATTAGTACTCAGCACAGAGACAATCGCTGCCTGGAATGTTCCCTAGGAGGTCCAGGTGGGGGTGGGCAGCCAGGGGCCCATGGGACCTGGGACTGACGCAGCCAGGCCTCTCAGCCTCTGGCTACTAGAGTCCTGAATATTGGAAGTGGGGGGAGCCAGGAGCCCTGGATCCTTGGGTCTTAGAACCTACAGTTACCCTATAGACCTTCCTGGATAGCAGACTCACTGGACTCCCGGCTGATCATGCCTAACGCAACCCTCGCCTAAAGCCTTCCGTGGCTTGACATGGTCTGTTAGGTAAAATCTGAGTGCCTCACCTTGGTCTAGGGGTGCCTGCTGATGTGCTCTAGCTCTTGTCTTATCACTCTGGTCCTCCCTTTCTACCCTCTTACCCTCAAACATTCCACATTTGGCCCACCTCAGGACCTTTGCATATGCCGTTCCCCTCCTAGTACGCTCTTCCTCCATCTTCTCCCAGAACTCTTCTCTATGCAACCTTCAGGCCTCAGCTCAAAGCCACCTCCTTGGGGAGGCCTTCCTGGTACTCTCCTCTCCAGCGGTGGGCACTCTCCAGTCTTTTAATGCAGTGGTTCTCAACCTTCTGGCCCTTTAAATACAGTTCCTCATGTTGTGACCCAACCATAAAATTATTTTCGTTGCTACTTCATAACTGTAATGTTGCTACTGTTATGAATCGTCATGTAAATATCTGATATGCAGGATGGTCTTAGGCAGCCCCTGTGAAAGGGTCGTTCGACCGCCAAAGGGGTCGCGACCCACAGGTTGAGAACCGCTGTTTTAATGGGATTCCGTAGTTGATGCCTGCCTCCTTCATGCAAGTGTCAGCTCCCTGAGTTCAGGCACCGATGTCTACTTGGTCACCCTTGTGTCCCATAGGCCCGGACACACAGCAGGTGCTCCATGAGCAGCCAGTGACCATCAAGAAGCAGCCGGCACATTTTTTTTTTGCTGTGTGGATTCCTCCTAGGAAGGGATCCTACTGAGCCCGGGTCTCCCTCCACCATGCCCACCCCTCCCCCAGCCCCAGCCCCAGAAGATCTGGCTTCTGAGTCTTCAGACTCCTGGCTGTGATGTTGTAATGAATCACTGGCCAGAATCTGGTCTCGATTATCTCCCGGCTGGGCATGGCCTGCTGGTCCTCACAGGGCTAGGACCACAGGCCACCTTATCAGAGGCACCAGGTGTCAGGCCTCTTGCCTCTGGCCACAGATAACAGCTAACAGCCCTCCCCCCCACCTCACAGGCACCTGCACCAGGGACATGCTGGGTGGCCTCGGGGAGTCCCTACCACTCTGTGGATTGCTGGATCACAGAGGGTGAGGTTCCACCCCATAGGAGAGAGCAAGGAACTGGGTGGAAATGGGGTCCATGGCTGGGAGACCTTAAATGTAATAATAACAGCAACTTCTCAAGGCGGGAGAAATTGGCTACACATGATGGGATTCTCACGTGTCTCCAACTGGGGGTTGGGGGGTCCAGGGTGACTGATGTGCCCCAGGGTACCTTGAATGCTTGAGGTTTAGAGGTATTTGGGGGCCCACTGAGGGGGGGCAGGAAGTGTTGGCAAGTGAGGGTATGAGTCACTTCTAGGCACTGATCCCACCATGCCTCAGTTTCCTCATTGTGAGGAAGAGTTTCTACTTAACAGGAATGTGCTTAAATGAGATACTGGTGAGGTGCTTGGTACGGTGTCTGATCATGGGACATGGTCAATAACTACCATTATTACTGCTTCCTAAGGTCTTGCCCACCCTGTCCCCACCTCTTCATGCTTCCTACTCCCACCACCATTCAGGTTTGACTAATTCACCTGAATGATCACAACAGCCTCCAAGTGGTCTCCTGTTCCCAGTTTCAGCGTATTCTCCACATGCTTCCAGATGGAGCCTTAAAAAATGTAAACTGAATCACCATCCTCCTTTGTTCAGCAGTCTCCCATGGCTTCCACTGCCCTCGGAATAAAGATGGACTTCCGGATCATGACCTGCATGTGCTGGGTGATGGCTGGCCCCTCTCTCGTAATCCTCTGCCACCTCACTCTGTCTTTCACTCTGCTAGAGCCATCTTGGTCTCCTTTCAGTGACTCTGGCTCCTGACTGCCTCAGGGCCTTTGCACATCCTGCTTCCTCTACTGGAATGCTTTCCTCTCTCCTCTTCACCTACGTAGTGCCCAGATCTCAGATCAGGGGAACCTCTGTCATGGGTCTGTGGTGACCCACCCAGATTCCCTTACACTACGCCCTGCACCCCTCTCCCAGCTGCCATACAATGTTGGCAGCCATGGGTCCTAGCTGGATCTCCTTTCTGGAGATTTGCCTCCTCCAACAGGAGCTGCCTCATCTGATAGGTCCGCTCAATCCCAAACATCAGAGGCAGACACGGCCAATAACTGATTAAATCGGGGAACAAAGCTCAGCCCTCTTAGTTCAAGGTGGGATCCACTCCGCAGCGCAGTTCATGTTCCAGGCCTTCCCAGGGGATCGGGCCGAAGCTAGACGTCAGCGGAGACCACATCCTAGCACAGCTCTTTGCCAGGCCCTTTCCTGCTCCAGTCTCTTCTTTTCTCCCGAAAGCATTCCTCAGTGAATCACACGCATTCCAGTCTCGTTTCGGGCTTTGTTTCTGGGCAACCTGACTTCAGATAAATCACCAGGGAAACCTTGCTGGATCCCCCTTCCTGGTCTTATCTCTACGGACCTCTCCTTCCAGCCCTCATTCTGGCATATTTCACACTTACCCCGATGATTATTCGATGGAGGTCGTCCCCTGCCCTAGATGTAAGCCAAGAACCATGTCGACGCAGTTCCCTGCTGCCTCCCCAGTGCCCATCACAGGGCTTGGCACCCAGTAGGTGC
>NW_005871263.1:1367116-1378812 GCF_000147115.1 Myotis lucifugus | reverse complement strand
AGGTTGTTGGGGGGAAGGGGGGCGGGGGGACTGGGCATCATTACGACTCCAGGTTCTTCCCATCTCCTCCCAGCCCAGCGCCTCATAGTTCCATGACGGTGCCAAACGCCTGCGTCTCCTCCTCACAGAGCCACGGCCAAGGCAGGAAAAGGCCTTCACGTGTTCTCTGAAGAATGAAGAAGCTGTTCCCAGAAGTCCCTTGGCAGACTTCCCCATCTCACTGGCCACAGATGCATTCCAGGTCTACGTAGCCTCGGCCAATCACTGCAAGGGAAGGGAAAGGGCCATGTTTGACTTGGGCCAATCAGCATGTGCCCCTGGTGCCATGGCAGAGTCTGCCCTGGCCCAACAAGAGGGGATCCAGATGGGGCCAGTCTGGCCACGAGCTGTGGACCCCTGAATGGGGCACGTTGAGCATCCCTGAGGCTATGGGTCCCCCACCTGCCCTTCCTCCCTGGAGAGCCCTTGGGTGGTGGCTGTGAGAGGGGAGGTGGGGCCCGGTGAGGGTTTCAAGTAAATTAGGTGGCCAGACACCTTCACCTCAGTAAATATTTATAGAGCCAGGAATGGAGAAGAGGTGGGCGGGCCCAGAGGGTGAGAGTGTAGGGAAGAGGCAGCCTGGGCCAGAGATACCGGGGGAGAGGCAGAGAGACATGATGGAGAGACACTGAAGGAGAGACAGGCATTGAGGGAGAGACAGACACGTGACAGAGACAAAGAGACACACTTCCAGAGTTGGTCTGAGAGACAGAGGGAGAGAGAGAGGCGGGGAGAGAGACAGAGGGAGCGGCGTTGCCAGGAAGGCGTAGGCATCGGTGCCTTGAGCCGTCAGAGGCCTGTGGTGGTGGGAGCAATGATGTTGTGGGTGTCCTGTGTCCAGCCTGCGCCTTGCTGTCCTCCTCAGCCAGGTGAGGTCAAGGGTCCTCTTTCTCAGGACTGTCCTGAGGCCCCTAACTTACTGGGATTCTCACTGGCCCAGTGTCTTCTTTTGGCCTGTAAAGGGCCAGAGAGGTGATGGGAATTGACACCCCAGAGGACGGGGCAACTTGCCCAGGGCCTCGCCGGGAAGGCAGGAGGGATGTGGGCTCTGGGGGGTGCGATTCTAAATCCTGTGTCCTGTCTGTGCCCCACAGGGCTGGGTGGGGCAGGGAGGCAGGGAGGCGGGTATCTTACCCTGGCCAGTAACAACAGCTCTGGGAATAATAATAAAATGGCCACTGTGTTCCGAGTGCTCCCCGAGTGCCGACAGCAACCGATGGGAGGAGCTGCTTCATTCCAGTTAGCTTGTAATTCCCCTTTACAGAGGGGACGCCTCCCCGGAGAGCCCCAGTGATCCCCTCCCCACAGAGCGGACAGGCCTGGGTCCTGCTCCACACCTGGCCGGCTGGGTGGCCTGGCAGCCAGTGCCTCTCTCTGAGCCTCAGGTTCCCCATGTGTACAATAGGATAACAACAGGTTCAAGGTTGACATGAGGGTTAAATGAGATGATGTGCAGAAAGTACTCAGCACAGGACCAGGTACACAGTAAGCGCTCAGTAGATATGAAATAGTGTGTTGGGTAACAATTGTAAAGTAATTTAAAAAATAATCCCTTTAATTGCTCCCCTTTCTTCTGAGGAAGAGCTGAGGTCCAGAGAGGGGAAGTGACTTGCCCAAGGCCACCAGCCAAGTAAAGGAGTTGAGATTTGACCCCAGTGAGCTCTGAGGCCAGTGCCTACTCCTGGCCCTCTGTGCCACCATGTCAGCTCAGCCCTGGATGGCCTGTTTGGGACTCAACCCTGTGGGTCAAGATGATGACTGTGGCCTGGCCTGATATGCCTCTGGCTTGGCATCGGCCACGCTCACTTGTTGGGGAGGTTGCAAAATCCCACTCCCTTCACCAGTCGATAAAGGGTGCCCATTGCAAAACTCAGCGGAGAAATTATTAAGTGTTGTGTCATCCTGTGGCCAGGCCCTGGGTGCCCCTTTCCTGCCCGGAGGCCTGGGTGGGGCCAACTCCTCGCTCTCTCCCTCCATTGCCCTGACCTGAGAGAAGCTGGGGTGGGGGTCAGCCGGGGCCTTTGGGGAGTGGGCAGAAGACAGACCTGGCACTGGGTCCACTCATAGCCCTCCACTCTCAGGAAATGGCAGCTTCATCCTACCAGGCGCTCTGGCCCAAAGCTGGGGGTGGCGGGGGTGGGGTGGGGGAGGTCACTGGATTCTCTTTCCCCACATCCAATAATAGGTCAGGAAGTCCTATCAGTTCTACCTTCAAAATACATCCGGAGCCCACCAGGTCTCCCCCTCTGCTTCCACACCTGGATTCAAAGCACCACCCGCTGGTCTCCCCGCTCCCTGCTTCACTCCTCACAGTCCATTCTCCACACGTAGCCAAAGGGATCCTGTTAGATCCAGGTGGATCTTAGGTCGGATCCTGTCCCTCTGCTTCAAACCCTCCGTGGCTCCATCTCAGAGCACAAGCCAAAGTCTTTTCGAGGGCCACAGGTCCCTGCCTCATCTGCCCCATTGCCTTTCTGACCTCATCTCTCCCGTTCTCTCTCCCTTGCTCACTTAACTCCAGCCACACGGTCTTCCTCCAACATACCAGGCACGATCTACCACAGGGCCTTTGCACTTGCTGTTCCCTCTGCCCAGAATGCTCTTCCCCCAGCTCTTACATACAGTTGGAACCCTTACTTTATTCAGATCTCATCTCAAGGTCGCTGCCTCAGGGAACCCTTCCCTGGTTACCCTGCTAAAGTGCCACTGCCACCGTCATCCCCAGCACTTTAATCTTTCTTCCTGACTTGCCATCATATTATCCATTTATTTATTTGTTTGTTTAATGTCTGTCTCCTTTCTTAGAATGTCCCCTTCCTCAGGACAGGCACCATGTCCTTTTGGTTCACGATGCTCCCTTAGCACCCAGCCTGGGCCTGGCACGCAGTAGGTGCTTCACAATGATTTGCTGAATCAGTGAATGGGTGGGCAGCAGGGGTGACATGGCCTACATCATGCCTCAGCCAACCTCATATTATAGCCCCCGTTTCTCCAGCCGATGGCTCGAGGATGGTGCCCACATCACACTTTGTCCTCCTCAGACTGCAGTTGGAGGGGGCTTCGCTGGCTACCCTGTTGAGTGGCCCCCTGGCCACCCAAATCCCATCCAGACCCTGTACCCAGCTCCCTGGCAGCACTCACTGTGAGCCTGACTTGTTTTGTTTATTCCCATATTTACAATCAGTCAGGCTCTCCTCCCCCGCCGCCCCCCCCCCCAGCTCTCTGAGGACAGGACCTTGTCTGCCTTCGTTCTGAGGCTGTCCCCCCCCCCCCCCCGCCCCCCCGGTGCCCAGCACGGGGCCTGTGACTGGCTGGTCAGGTTTGCGTCACATGCCCCACTGGCAGGGCCAATCATGGCCATGAGGGAGTTAGGAGGAGATGCTATGCCTGGACCTGCAAAGTCAGGGAGAGCAGGGGCCCACTTGGGCCTTAATTATAACATGTCCCATAATGACACGGTGTTATAATAGGCACACAAAGTGTATTAATCTGATATTATATCTGGGCTTTTTACAATAGATACAATCAACAGGCCGCAGTTTGCTAACTCATTGTCGACCTATCTCCACGCTCCGCCTAGATGATTATCAGCTTCCTTAATTAAGTGGAAGGCAAAGCTCTGCAGGCGATGCCCACAGCCCCAGCACCAACGAGTCCGGCCCGGCCCTCCCATAAGCTGGGATAATCGCTACTCCCACACGGGGCGAGGCTTGTGCTGCCTTCTCCATCCCAGCCCCTTGTCCCAGGCTTGGGCGTGACAGGCCTGTTGAAGGCCTGGTGAGCCACAAACGCTAACCACCAAGGACTCAAACAGGCAGCCTGTGTGCCAGGTCAGCCTTCAGGTGCGTTGTGTTTGGCCCGGGTGGTGTTTTTGCGTAAAGTGAAAATGAGTTGCCAACACTGAAAATGACAAACATGCCGATTTCTGGCTTCTCTGGAGAAGTGGGAAGATCCAGGAACTCTGGGCTCGAAAGTGCTGTGTGCAGGAGCTGAGGAGTGGCTGCCCCCACAGACAGGGCATGGCCTCAGTTGCGCGCGCCCCCCCCCCCCCCCCCCGCATCCCTTTCACTTTTATGTCCCTGCCTGGCTCCCGTAGGCAGGTGAGTTTGCTACCCTGCTCTAGGGGTAGAGGGCAGGGACCCATTTGGGAGAAGGGAGCAGGGCAGTGAATTTACTGATCTTGCACAGTGAGCCCTGGGATCAGGTCACAATCATTTATAAGTGTTTACTGAGCACCCACTGAGTGGCACGCCCTGGGGACACAGAGAGAAAATGGTGGCTACAATCCTGCTTCCTTGGGGCGACGCTCTTCTGTCGCACAGCCACACTAGCACCTGTATTGCTGGGCAGTGGTGTCTATTGGGGACAGGCCCGTTCTTATCCCCTGAGTAGCTGGAAGTAGGTTCCCCATAGCTGCTGGGCCCCATCCCAGGACAGGGTCTGGCAGTGGCAATCCTGGAAGGAAGCTCCTGGCAAGAGTTCCCACAAGGCTGCCCCGACTCCATAACCTGGGCTCTCAGAGAGCAGGACGGATGAGCAGGGTGGGCTGACAGGGGTGGTGAGAGGGAGTTAGGAGGGTGGAGTGGGGGTGGGGGATGGGGAAGTGAGCCCAGAAGGCACAATAGCATCATCCTAGTTGAATCCATTAGGCTTCTCTCACTCCCCTTCTAAAGGCAAGAGTGGAGGGACAAGTGGCCGAAATACTCCAATTCCCGGAAGAAGGCATTTGCTCAGCCAGCTTTGGAGAAGTCACAGCGCTCCCCCTGGTCAGGAGGAGAAACTGCAGCTTGGGACCTCTATCCCCAGTCCCACCTCTATCCCCAGTTCCTCAACATGGACCCCAGAGCCATCAGGCTCCTGCAGACCCCTCCCAGGAGCCACATCTGAAGAGCCTGACGCAGCCCGCACGCTCCGTGTTAGCTCCTCACTGAGGGGGAGCGGTGGGGAGAGGGGGTGAATAATGGCCCAGCCATCATGTGCGTTGGCTAAAAATAAACTTGACATACTTTTGCATTGGGAAACAATGTGGATTCCAAACATTCTCAAAGGGCAGAGAAGGGAAAAAAGGAAGAATGGAAATCAAGTTTTTGAGCTTAGTAATTAATTAGTCTGTAAACAAATGATTCACACTTTTTCCTGGCTATTTTTCGTTCCCGTTTGCGTGGATTTTCGAAGGAGCCAGGGAAGGAGGCCAAGTGAGCCAGTCGATGGGCAAGACAGGGCCCAGATGTGTTTCCCTGGTAGAGGATGGAGACGCTCTTGAGGAGCTGGCCAGTTGGAGAGGGAGAGGAAGAGCTTCAGGTGGAGGGAACAGCATGCGCGGTGACTCTGAGAACTGAAGAGCTTGGCCTGTTCAAGGAGCAGCGAAGAGGCCTGTGTGGCTGGAATAGAGGGGGCAGGGGAGTGAGATCAGAGAGGTGGGCAGGGGCTGGATCACACGGAGCCCTGTGGCTGCGTTACGGCATCTAGACCTGATCCTGAAGACAGTGGAAGCCGGGAAGGGTTTTGAGCCAAGAAGGAACATTATCTGATTTATACCGTGATGTCATTTAAGAAATGGATGATAAGAAAATAAATTCTAAATGTTCTCTGTTATTTGGATGCTTCCTGTATTTAGATTCCCCCCAATAAATGATTATCTAGTAGTTATATTTATGAAGGGGTTATATGCTTAATGTGTGTCTCCTCTCCATAGAACACCAGCCCCCTGATATCAGAGACTTTTTTGGTCTTGTTTACTTCTGAGACCAATGTTGGCACCCAGCAGGAGCCCAGCAAATGTATGCCAGTGACAGCCCTCTCTGCAAGGTCAGCGGCCTCATTCCATTTTACAGAGGAGTGGAGGGCAGGGAGGTCTCCATGGCCAGCCTAGGATGGTGTGGGGAGAAGGTTGGTTTTATTTAGTTCAAAATAAGAAGTTGTAGGGCTGGAAAATCTATTTTTTAAGGGACTAAGCCCCCCAGCAATGGGGCATTCATATAGGGTGCACACTGCCAGCCCTACAATGCCCCTCTCTGATGTGAGACACACTGTGTGCTGGCTCATAGGTGCCACCGATGATGTTGCCGTGTTGTTATATCCATCGTGCAGATAGAGAAACCCAGGCTCAGAGGAGCCGTGACATGCCCAAGGCCACGTGGTTGTAAGTGGGAGAGCTCAGATGGGAATCCAGATCTGACTGTAAAGGCTGTGCTTTTTAAAAATATACAAAAATATGTTTCCATTGATTTTAGAGAGGAAGGGGAAGGAGAGAAAGAGAGAGAGAAACGTCAATGATGAGAGAGAATCATCCATCCGCTGCCTCCTGCACGCCCCCCACTGGGGACGGAGCCCGCAACCCGGGCATATGCCCTGATCGGGAATTGAACCATGACCTCCTGGTTCATAGCCAATGCTCAACCACTGAGGCATGCTGGCTGGGCTAAAGGCTCTGCTTTTAACTCCTTTTTTTGAGCCATAGACTTTGGTTTGAATCCCAGATCCACCACCTAGATGCCATGTGACCTGGGGCAAGTCACTTTATTTTTCTGATCTTTGTGTCCTGCTACATTAAATGGGGATGTGATACCTCCTCTGCAGGGCTGCTCAGTGGAGTCCGGGAGGTTTGAGTGGATAATAGCTGGCACACAGGTGCTCAAAATATGTGCACCTCTCCCCGCTCTGCTGAGGCCCTTCAGCCTTTGGTTCTCCTCCGGGGCTGTTGACTCCCTCCTAGGCCACTGGCTCCATGGAGTCCACTCTCTAGCCCCCACCCACCCGCTGGGTGTTGATTCACATGCCATGAGCTTCTTGCCCTCTGTCTCTGTTTTCTTCCTCCTTTTCCTGGTAAACCCACTGTCTTCTCTGATTGCCAAAGCTCCTCTCAGGGAGCAGGCGGGCAGTGGCGAGGACCCCGTCATCCCACAGACTGTCTCCACTGCTTCCCCATCCCTCCCACCCTCACCACGCCTGGCTGAGGTCACCAGGCTCGAGGCCTGGACCCAGGACACAGGTCACAGTTGGGGTTTAATGAATCACATGGGTCAGGCGGGGCTCTGGCTGGTCCAGGGTCCCCTGAGGGGGGAGCCAGGCTGGCGGGGAGAAGAGGGGAAGGGTGGATTTCAAAGGAAAGATTCCAGGAAAGATGGTTTTCACAGCCCACGGCAAAAAAATATGTTGGAAAGCCCAACTGAGTGCTAAGGGGGTGTGCACTGAAGGGACAGGGGTGGCAGAGGCAGGCGTGGTCTTGGAGACAGCTTTGTGAGGTAGGTGTGTTTTGAGCCAGGTATTGGGGTGAGGGGGGCGTGGGGAGGGCATGGCACCGGGCCGCTCACCTGGCCTTGAATCTCAGCTCCGCCCCTTTCCCATTGAGTGAATGTGGTCAAGTTCGCATTTCCCTCTGAGCCTCAGTTTCTCTATTTGGAAAATTTGATAATAATAATAGCCCCCCTCCCAGGTGTGGTGAGGACTAAGGGAGATGATGCAGATAAGTGTCTAAGCAGGGCCCGGCATACAGCTAATGCTCAATACAGGGCAGCTATTGTTTTTATTCTTTCTATCAGCATAGGCCCTGCCATAGGGGAACGTACTAGAATTGCAGCTTCAGGCAGGCCTGGGTGCAAATCTCACCTCTCCACATCTCTGTCCTCGAGCAAGTCCTCTCACCTCTCTCAGCCTCCTCGGGCTACTCACCTGGAGAGGGGGGGCAGTTTGACTTCATGGGGTTCATTGTGAGGACAAGGCATGTGAATCCATGTAAGTGCTGCCATGGTGCCTGGAACACAGTAGACGCCCAATGAGTGGTGGCTGGTATCTCCTGCCTATGGCCTCGTGGTTAAGAGCAGGGATGGAGTGTCAGGCAGCCCTGGGTTTGAGTCCTGGCTCTGCCTCTCTGGCTTGTTGTGGGGATTAGACCATAGGTCTAAGGTGCCTAGGCTGGTGCCTGGCATTTAGTAGGTGCATGGTGAGTGGGAAAAATCCTGGGATGTTTGTGTCTCTGATGACCAGTGTGAGGCCACCCTGACATCTGGGTGGGAGATGACTCCCACTTTCACCGTGAGGAAACTGAAGCTGAGAGAGGTAAAGTCACTAGTTGGAGGGGGGACCCTTGCTCTGCTTGGCTCTGGATCCTGTCTTTCTGTAAGGGTTGGGGGGTCACTGGGTATGTGCATTGCTGAGGGCACGTCTTACTGTGCTCCTTAGGCCACATGGATGCTGATGCAATAGCCTTTTCATGGTTAAAGAAAGCAGTGACTCTTGACATGAGCCTCAGGAATCCAGCATCGCGTCCTCCCCAGAGCTCCTCCCAGCTGGGGACCAGGGAATGGCTCTGGGGTCTTTCTTCTACACAACCAGCCCCATAGCACGTTGCCTATTTCTTTTTGTTGTTATTGTTATAATTGGGCACTTTATTAACTATGTTCATTCTCACAACGATCTCATGAGGTAGGTATTACCATTAGCCCTATTTTATAGAAGAGGAAACTGAGGCTCAGAGAGGCCAAGACATTTGCCCGAGGCACACAGCTCCTGGGATTGACCCTCCAGAGCTTATGGGATTTAAGTCATCATTGCCATTGGAGTTGGGGGTGCCTCCCCCTTTCAAAGGCAGAATCAGCTGTCTTCACCATTTCACAAGAAAGGAAACTGAGGTGCAAGATTGCACAGCCAGAAAGTGGCAGGTGTGTGTGTGTGTGTGTGTGTGTGCGTGCGCGCGCGCGCGTGTGTATTTGAACCTAAGTAGGAGAGTACTCTACAAAGAGGCAGAGTGGTCATCATTAGGATTGTCAGCCATTGGAATTTTAATTTCACCTGCCTGTGTGCGCGGAGCAGGCCCTGCACACTGGGCCGGGGAGAGGACCCCTCCCTCGCACCCCTGCTCAGAATTCTCCCCTGGTTGCCAGCTGTTCCAAGGATGCAACCCAGGCTCATCTGCATCAGGACCTGCCTGATCCGCTCCCCACTCCGCCGGCCTCTCTGATCTCACCTCCCACAACTCTCCCCTTCTTTCTCTCCTCTCCAGCCTCCTCCAGCGCACCAGTTCCTCACCCCAGGGCCTTTGTACGTGCAGTTCCTCTGCTTGGAACACTCTTCCCATGACGGCTCCATCTTCTTCTTCTTTTTTTTTTCAATCTTTAATTTCTTTATTGATTAAGGTATTACATATGTGTCCTCATCCCCCCCCATTAACCCCAACCCCCCACCCCCACTCATGCTCTCATCCCCCTGTTGTCTGTGTCCATTGGTTGGGCTTACATGCATGTATACAAGTCCTTTGGTTGATCTCTCCCCCTTACCCCCACCCTCCCCTACTTTCCCTCTGAGGTTTGACGGTCTGATCGGTCTGATCGCTGCTTCTCTGTCTCTGGATCTATTTTTGTTCTTTGGCTCGAATTTCACCTCCTCAGAGAAGCCCTCCTTAGCACTTGAGCTCAAGTCTCCCCCCCCATTGTTCTCTGTCATGTCACCTTTGAAAATATATATTCCTGCCCCCTTGATGGAATTTTCTTATTTGTTTGCCAACTACCTCCTCTAGTGGACTGAGCTCTCCTGGGCAGCAACCATGTCTGTTTTGTTGCCTGCTGCACTGGCGGCATATAGTAGGTGTTCAGTGAACATGTATGGAATGGATGGAGGAAGGAGTGGATGGAAATAGTTTATGAATATAGGTGCCAAGAGGAGGAATAGAAGGCTGAGGGCCCAGGCTGGGGTATGAAACCTGTTTCCCCTGGGTCCCCGTATCCGGGCGGGAGGGTGGGCGTGGGGGCAGGGGGCAGGGCTGGGCGCGGCCTTCGTGTTCCTTACTGTTTTCATCCTCTTGGTAATTATGGGCTCAGACACTCCTCGATGCCTTCCCAGAATAATAGCCGGGCCTATTATCAGCAGCATCTCTGGGACCTTTTCACAAACAGTCATTAATCAAGTCTCACCACCACCCTGCCCTCCCTCCTGGTGGAAACCAAGGCACAGAGAGGTGAGGCCACTTTCACAGCATCACACAGCTGATTCAGGGAGGATGGGCTCTTTTGACCTTGACCCTCTGGTGTGGGCTGGGGGCTCATTCCCTATTCCTCTTGGGGAGGAGCCCCCGAGCCTGCCATGGCTGGGGGCCCTACCCCCCAGTTCCTGGCCCCCAGCCTTCCGTGAAGCCCTGGGGGCTTTCCAAGGTGGCCTCTTAATCACTGCTGGTTAATTAAGGAGGTTAAACTACTCTGGGGGCCCATGCGGGCCTGCCCAGGGAGAAGGTGGCAGGGCCATCTCCAGCGAGGCCCCAGCTTCCCGGGCCCGGGCAGACACGGTGCCGTCTTTGCCCTCGTTGGGGCCTGGGGGTCTCTGGGGTGGATGCCATAGAGCCCCATTGTTGGTGTGTGCCCCCTCCCCTTCTTCGGGTGGTGTGTGGGAGGTGCTGGCATCACTTAATGAGGCCTCCACAGCTGCCAAGGAGAACTGGAGGAGTTGAAACAGGTTCTGGGTGAGGTGAGTTTCGTGGGCTGGGCAGAATCCATGGCCCTTTGCCATGTGGGCGCTCCCTGGGGCGGTGGGGGGCAGGCGTGGGACCCCCGCCTCCTCCCTCTGCCCCTGTGAAGTGGGAGCAGATGGAGCTTGGGAGAGGACAGCGGGGATGACAAAGGATGGTGGTCAGGTGTGGAGGCTCACATCCCAGCTTCCCATGCCCCTACCACAAACCTGTGGGAACCACACCGAATGGAACCACAGCAACAGGGTCTGGGGTTCCCGAGACATTGGTAATCGGGGCTCTGACACAGACGTGGGCCTTGGTCTTCTGATCTGAGACATGGGGGTGGTTGACTGTGATGATCTCGGGCTCAAAGCTTTCGTTTAGGAGTGATCGGCCTCCGACAGAGCTACCTGACTTGCTGTGTGACTTTGGCAAGTTACTTCCCTCTGCCGGGCCCCTGCAGCGCTGGTGCACCTGGTGGTGGTGGGGTGGATGGAAAGATGACGAGTGGTCGTTCCTGCTCACCCCCTGTTTCTGCTGAGGCTGAGAACGCCTCACGCAGGGCATCCAGACCTCCTTTCTCAGGGAACACAAGGAAGTTATTTGGTATGTTTCTCCTGGCCCCGGGGAAACTAAGGCCTTGGACGGAGGCCCAGGAGGCTGGGGAGGAAGCTCCTGGATGCTCTCCGAGGCTGGGCTGTGGGGCCCAGGACCTAGAGGGCCATTGCTCTGCCTGGCTGAGCCCCTGAGGTCCACGTGGGACAGGCTGGGGCGAGGCTCGCTCAAGGCAGGACCCACCGTCTTCTCAGAGCCCTGTGGGTGGGGGGCTCTGCTGATTCTGCCTCCCCCAACATTTTTTTAAGTCACCTTTTTGAAGGTATAATTTAAGTTCAGTAACGTCACCCTTTTTTGGTGTGCAGTTCTATGAGTTTTGATAAACTCGTATACAGTTGCCTAACCACCACCACCACGATAAGACAGAGAACACTGCCATCACTCTAGAAAGTTCCCCGTGCTCCTTTGTAGTCAGTCTCGTTCCCCACCACCGGCTGCTCACAGCCACCGAGATCCCCCAACTTAAAAAAAAAAAAGTTTATTTGAGCCATTCTGATGACCTATGCTGGGGAGCAAGATCTCAAATGCTCCTCCCCCAACTTAAAAAAACAACAACACTTGCAAACTTATAGAAAACCTCACAATGTAGTACCTTTACCCAGAT
>NW_005871263.1:1350489-1365982 GCF_000147115.1 Myotis lucifugus | reverse complement strand
AGGGCTGTGGTTCAGACCCCAGCTCTGCCTCCCGTTGGGCTGTGAAGACCCAGGGCAGGACACGTCACCTCTTGGGCCTCAACTTCCCCATCTGCGAAATGGGGATAATACCAGTCTGTCCGCCTCCACTTTGTTGTGGGGATTAAATGAATTAACGCAGATAGAGCCTAAATAGCAGCACCTCCGGTTGTTAACAGTTGCATGACAACCTTTCCAGACATTTCTCTGTACACCTATGTGCATGCATCTACAGAGAGTGGGAAAGGTAGGGTTGCAGTTGTTCATATGGAAAAAAGCCATAATACAATAATTAACAAATAATACAAGAATAAACTCTGTTTCATAACTGTAAACCTACTTTTGCCCATCCCTGTATTATATAAACTGGGTCACCTCCTTTCTCCTTCAATAATTCATCATCGCTCTAGCTGGTTTGGTTCAGTGGATTCAGTGTGGGCCTGTGGACTGACGGGTTCGATTCTGGTCAAGGGCACGTACCTAGGTTGCAGGCTCAATCCCCAGCCCTGGTCAGGGAGTGTGCAGAAGGCAACCAATCAATGTGTCTCTCACATTGATGTTTCTCTATCTCTGTCTCTCCCGCTTCCTTCCACTGTCTTTGAAAAATCAATGGGAAAAAAAAATCTTTGGGTAAGGATTAACAAAATAAAAAAAAAAGTATCATCAGCATTTTCCCACATCCCAAAATGTAGCACTCCTCTATCATTTAAATTTTTTTTAACTTTTATTAATTTTGTCAACAGCATACATGCTATACAGTATACACACTATATATAATAGGATGCAGACGACACACACCGTTTCTGTGCCTGGTTCTTTTCCCTGAGCAGGAGCTCTTGGAGATGGCCCCCATCGGTGCATATGCAGCGCCCACCCCCCTTTTTTTTTAAGGTTGTGCGGTAGTTCCCTGTGGAAGTGGACCCTGATTTAATGAACCCTTACGGATGGATACTTAGGCGTTTGTAGGCTTTCATCACTATAACTTGCAACAGACAGCCTTGTGCAAACATCTTTGTGCCCATGTGCAAACCCAGAGGATGCATGTCTAGAAGTGGAATGGTCAGATCAGAAGTCATGTGTATTCGGAGCTTTTTGCTGCCATCATTTTTTAATGGCTGTACAGTGTATTTAACAGCCCCCTATTTGTGGACATTTAGGTGCTTCCAATTTGTCCTTCCTATAAACAAAGCCACAATGAACATCTTTGTGTAGCTGTCTTTGTGTGCAGGAGCAGCCAGCGTGTGGGGAATTCCCAGGAATCGGAGGACAGATCAACAGGAAGTGTTGAGCGAAGAAAATGGAACCAAAGGGGTCGGCATGGCTTCAGGGCCTGTGGTTATGGATGGTGGTTGGAGTGGTCACTGAGAGGACCCTCAGAGTAACAGACTCCTCTACACTTTTGCTGCTAGAGAGTGACCGGGGGCCCACAGCACTGGCCTATGTGGGAGGCGGTTAGAAACGCACAGTCTTGGCCCTGCCCCAGCCCTGTGGAATCAGGACCTGCATGTGGCTGGCTCAGCCAGTTTGGAGAGGAGCTGCCCTAAGACAAACCCAGATACCTTGAGATCTGTTACTGGAGGAAACAGTTCAGTCTTGGGAGGCCACACACTGGCTCTGTGACTAGGGGTGAGCTAGTGACCTTTCTGTGCCTCAGTTTCCTCATCTTTATAATAGGAATGAGAGTAGCACTAATCTCATAGGGTGTTGTGAGAATCGAACACGACCACTCATATAAAAGTGTTTACAGTGCCCTAACCAGTTTGGCTCAGTGGATAGAGCGTCGGCCTGCGGACTCAAGGGTCTCAGGTTCGATTCTGGTCAAGGGCATGTACCTTGGTTGCGGGCACATCCCCAGTAGGGAGTGTGCAGGAGGCAGCTGATCGATGTTTCTCTCTCATCGATGTTTCTAACTCTCTATCCCTCTCCCTTCCTCTCTGTAAAAAATCAATAAAATATATTTTTAAAAAAGTGTTTACCGTGTGTTCGCACATAGTAAGTGCTCAATAAATATTGTTATTGTTATTGAGGTGCATGTTATGTAAGGAGATGTGGAAGTCAGATCTCTCTGTCCATCTTTTGGTCTTTTTCTCAGTCTCTGGTATTACCATTTACTCTGTTTCTCTCTGTCCCCATCTGTTCTCCATGTCCAACTGTTTCTCTCTGTTCTCTCAGTGTCTCTCATTCTGTTTCGGTCTCTTTCTTCCTGTCTCTCCATGTCTCTCTCTGTTTAACTTCTATCCTATGGGGCCATATGAGCTTCATAAGCGTCTGTGAAAATGCTAGAAAGATGCAAACGAAAAATTAATAATGTAAAGGGCAAAATCTTACCATCATACAAACTCAGAAACATTAACAGCAAAGCACTTCTGTTTTTAGTGAGATGTGGGGCCTTTTCAACCTGCTTGCTGGGTTGTGGCGGAGCCCGCTTTCGTCTCTCTTTCTGTTTCTTTGGAACGAGTGCAGTCTTGGGCTTGGGTAGAGCTGAATGACGAAGAACGAAGATTCTGGCCCCAGATGATCACTAAGTCCCCTCTTTGTCATATTTTTATGGTGTAATCCTGGGTAGGCACAATCAGTGAATGGTTAGTGTTCTTCCAGCTCGTTTACTGAGCACCTACTATCCCCGACCTGGGGATGCAACAGTGAGCAAGATAGACAAAAGCCCTGCCTCATGGTGATTATATTTTGGGGTGTGTGCATGTGGCAGATGATATAGAAGTAAATGAATAAATATGCAGAACAATTTTAGATAATGCTAAGTTATCTGATGAATAAAATGTGGTTATGTGACCGAGAAAGACAGGGGTGGGGCTATTTTACATTGGAATCAGGGGTCTGGGAAGGCTGCTCTGACCTGAATTCAGGGACCAGAATGATGAAAAGGAAGTTCTTGGAGAAGAGCTTTCCAGAAGAGGGAAGAGCCCCGAGGCAAGAACAAACTGGGGTCTTTCATGAGTAGAAGCTTTCAGAGAGCAAGGTGGCCTTTGGTGAGTGTTTTGAGCAAGGCACTTGCCCTCTCTGAGTTTAGTTTCCCCCGATGTAAACTGAGAACAATAAAGACCTAACCCTTAGTGATGAGTGAAGATGAAATCCGCGGTGAGCCAGAATTTCTGTATTGGAGTGGCTCAGGGAATGGTTGGGGTTTGGGAGGATTTATCTTGAACCTGTGGACACAGCAAGGCCACTCTGTACTTTGACTGGTTCAGGTGGCTTTTGGGGGTAACCATAGAGATTCTTTGGGATGAAAGCGATGCCCCATGGCTTAATTCCCAGATTGAAAGAGTTAATAGCCCAAAGCACTGGGCATAATGCCTGGCACAGAGCAAGGAGACAGGAATGGGGAGGGCATTCCAGGTGGGAGGAAAGGTGTGGAGATGGGAATGCTTAAGGCGTGTTAGGGGAAGAGTGAGGAGACCAGCTTGGCTGGTGGGGAGAGGTGAGGAGGCTGGAAAGACAGGTTGAGGCCCAGGATGAGATTTTGAATGGCATGCAAAAGGAGGTGGGCCTTAGCTTGTAGGCCGTGGGGAGCCCTTGCGCGTTCTGGAGCCAGAGAAGCCGTGGGAATGGTTTTTGGTTCTGGCTTGGTTTTCAATGAAATATTTTAGACATTCAAAGATGTTCAAAGGATAATAAAAGAACCTTCCATGCAGCCATCACTCAGCTTAAGAGGAAAACACCCCAATATAGGCGACACACCCATATGCCGCTCCCCAGTTGTATCTCTCTGAACAGTTACTGCAACCCTGGATTTGGTGTTCGAGTTTCCATGCATGTCTTTGTCCTTCTGTTATGTGTTTGATGGAGGTGTAAAGGATACACAGTAAAATGCACGAATCTTAATTGCACAATTTGAAAGCCCATGGGATCAACATCCAGATCCAGTCAGAGGCCATTCCTAGCCTTGGGTTGTACTATTCTTGAACTTCATATAGAAGGATTCATTTCATGTGTGCTCTTTTGTGCCTGACATTTTCACTCAACATTATGACCATGGATCCTTCCTTTTCACGGCTGTGTAGTACTCCACTGTTTAAATAGACCACAGTGTGTCTAACCACCCTACTGTCTATGCCATAGAGATGTACAGTATTTCCAGTTTCCAGGATGTTCAAGAGTGCTGCTATAACATTCTCACACATATCTTTTGGTGGACATAAGAACACATTTCTTTTAGTATATATTCAAGGAATTGCTGGCTGATAGGATATGCACATATTTAGTTTTTGTAGCTATTGCCAGTTTCACAAAGTAGTTCTACCACATCTTTATATCTTTATACTTTAACTCACACACACACACACACACACACACACGCACACACACACACTCATACACCCCTGAAGAATAGGGAGGGATTTGGGATTTGGGTCACTGCTTTGGTTGTGGGTATGATTGTACAGATGGTGCCTCTTGTACCTTTGCTTCTACAACTTGCATTTTTTCCACTCAAAGTTCTGTTCGGAGATGGTGTAGCAGCTTGGGTGTGTCTATTTATTCTCCATGTAGGATTTGTGGTGTGAACAGACCATAGTGCTCTCCTCCAAGCTCCCGTGCACAGATGTTTAGCTTATTCCTGACTGGATTCTCCTTCTGGATTTTCATAATCGTCGGTTATTTGTTGGGCGAGACCAGCAAGGATGAGGTCGGGGGGCTGTTGCGTCCGTCCAGGTGGGAGATGAAGATGAGGGCCTGCTGGTGCAGATAGATTCAAGGGACATTTAGGGAGCTTGGTTGTGGTGGGGAAGGGAGGAAGCAAGCCTGGGACTCAAGGGGCCAGGAGCCCGGGGTTGACTCTCTCCTCCCACTTTCTGGCTGTGTGACCTTGGGTGTGTGACCTTGCCGCTCAGAGCTTCGGTTTTCCCGTCTGTGATCGGGACCATTCACCCTGCCTTGCGAGGTGGTTGTGAGGGTTGAGTGAACAAGACATCCGGTGGACTCGCAGGGTTTCAGTTAGTTTATGAGCTGGTTGTCTTTAAGGCAAGTTGCCTCATCGGAGCCTCAGTTTCCTCATTTGTAAAAATGGGGATAATACCTACTAGTATCTCCCAGCGATTTTGCGACAATGAAATGAGAGTCTGTACATAAAGCCCTCGCTACTCAATAACCGATAGCTAGTTGTTATTATGACTGTTGCTGACGTCTCTTTCTCACCAGAAGGCGGGTGCTGGTGGGCAGGGCCTGCTCTTCCTCCTGGGGATCATTGAACATCTTTGGAGCCTAACTACCCTCAACTACTGCATCCTGGGTGGGTGACCATAGGCAAGCCCAAACCCCCCTCAGAGCCTCAGTTTTTTCTTATAAAATGGGGTTCATGGCCATGCCTACCTGACCAGGTGGTTTCCTGCTGGGCACATGATCTTGAAAGAGGAAAGCTTTAGAGTGGGTTAGCAGGGAGGGGCCCTGTGATGGGTGACGTTTTCCTAGCAATGTTATGGCTAATGCAGTTTGGGGGCCTCCCAGAGATGGGGAGGGGGTGCGCTTCTGGCTGAGCCCCTTTGCAAAGGGGACGTGGGGGCGATGAGCAGGGAGAGATAGGGGGATTCTGGCTCTGCTGACCCCCTGAGGGCAGCTTCCAGGGAGGTCCAAGCCCCTGGCTGCAGGGCGGGAACCCTGAGGCCACAGTGAGAGGGAGGCTGGCGTCCCAGGTTCCCTACCTGCTGCGGACGCCCATGTGGCCGTGGGTGCCTGCTGCACCTCCTCTGTTTCTCGGCTTCCTTTGCTCTGCTGGTCTCCGGGAGACCTCGGTCCCTTGTTGGCTGGATTTCCTGGCCCATGCAGACCCCCTGGCCCGGCCCCCTTGCCCTTGTGGAGGCTGAGGCCAGGGCCCAGGGCCAGGGCTGCGCACCTTGACAACCCGCCCACAACGGGCACAAAGGCCCATTGTTTGGGCCCACGTTGGCGGGGAAGCGGGCGGGGAGCAGCCGCCTTTCACCCAACCCGCTTGTGGTCGGCGGGGACTGAGGAGCGATTCACAGAGGCCCCCGCCCCCTGACCGGGCACCCAGCCAGGCTGCCTCCTGGGCAGGCACCCTCACCAAGCTGGGCCCGCTCCTACCATAAACTGGGCCAGCTCCTCTCATGAGCTGGGCCTCAGTTTCCCTGTCTGAGAAAAGGGAAGCAGAACAGCTCTGGTCTGGAAGGCAGAGCTTGACATTTGGCCCAGCTGCCCAGAGCCCCATGGTGCTGTGGCTTCCCCCGGCACAGAGAAGCCACCCCACTACCTCTGAGGGGGCCATGGCAGCAGGGCTTGGGGCCCGGCAGGCCTGGGTGTCAATTCCAGCCTGTCAGGTGAGTCTGTTCACCTCTGTGAGCCTTAGTTTCCCCATCTGCTCAAGAAGACGTGGAATCCACGATTCTCCCGGTAAAATGAGACACGTGATGCCACAAGGTAGCATTCATTTGGTCATTCATTCATTCATTCAAAAACAATACTGAGTGTCAACTAGAGCAGCACTGGTTATAGACATTTAGAGGCCCTTGTTCAAATGAAGAATCTCAAGATGGCACCAGCATTAAAGCAAGCGTGGGAACTTCGGAGCTCGGCCCGTGTGACAGTCCGGGGTGCACTTCTGTGAAGCCCACCCTGACGGGGTGCCGGGCACTATTCCAGGCACAGGCCACGGCTAAGGAAATAGAAGCCTGTCTCCTTGTGGAGCGGACTCTCTGTTGCGGTGCCCGCTCAGAGCTTTGCTGGTAGATCTTTCTGAAGCCGGGTGCCCCTGGAAGCCTGCTCCTCCTGGGCTTGCTGGCCAGGCCATGAGTGGGGAGCAGGGGCACCCATGCTTCTGTGTGAGGCTCCAGGATCTGGGACCCCACAGCCCGGCACCCACAGCAGTAATGGCTGCCTTTGCTGAGTGCAGCCTCTGCTTGGGCTGATGAGGACAGCCCGACGAGGAGGCCGGGCAATACGTACAGATGAGGAAACTGAGGCTCGAGCCAGTGAATGGCAGAGGCAGGATTTACACCATGGCGGCCTGGCGCCAGAGCCTTAATCTGCGCGTCCTGTGCTCTGCCCAGGGGCAGTGGCAAGCCAGGTGATATGTGCCTGGGACAGAGGCCCTGCTGGGGGTTCGAGGCTGGGAAGGGCACGGGTGTGCTGGTGGCCCGCCAGCTGCCACCTGGGTTGGCCCCGCTGCGTGGCCCTGAGTCACAGCCTTGTGTCCTGGGAAGCTGTCTGCGCCCCGGGCACCCGTGGGACCTGAGTCACGGCAGAGCACACCCTGCCACCCTACCTACCTCCCACCTGGGCCTGGGAATAGGCAGGCCCTCAGAGCTGGTCCTTAGATAGAAGCACACATTTCTGCCTACTTTTGGGGGTAAGAGTGAGGTCCCTCTTTGTAGCCGTAGAAGCACTTTTGTGCCTCCTCTTATTGAGCCCAAACCCACACTTCCAAGCTACCCCAGGATGGATTAGCTGCCTGGCGAGTAACTGAGCTCCCCGTCACTGGGAGCATTCAAGGCAGGATAGCTTGTCAGGGGTGCTGAGAAGTGTTCCTGCATCAGGGGGGGTCCTGATGCTGAAGGTTATGACTTCCAAAGCCCTAAACTTTATTCCTGTGCTTGTTTTTGAACAGCTATTGTGAGCAAATGGTACAAAATCCAAAAGAGGATATGGAATAATAACTAAGTCTCCGCCCTCCTCGACCCCAGTCTCCGACTTTCCTTCCCCAGAAACAGCCACCATTAACTGATCTCCCCTCCCCCTCCAGCTAATTTATGTGCACACAAATAAATACTACATGTATAAAGTGTCCTTTCCTCCCTGCTTTCTTCCCACACCAATGGAAGTCAATACATTTCATACTCCATTCTGCCCCTCATTTTATTTTTGTTTTCCTTGATGACTTATCTTGGAGACTGTTCCAGATCAGCACACACAGAGCGGCTTCATTATTCTTACCTGGTCACATGGTATTCCTTTTATTTTTGAAAATAGTCTATAATACATTTGATTAAAGGCCTTTTAAATTCTGCATTTTATTTTTTGCGATCTGTACTGTCCTCATCTGGTGGTAGTCTGAGAAAAATTTTTAAAGTTTGACTGGAATGATAAGCTTTCCCCACGTCTGTGGGGACTTTTGGTTGGAATTGTAAAAGAAATAGAAGAGAGAGCATGCATGGGAGAGAAAGAGTACCTTCCACCCATATCTCCTCCTGCCAGGCACTGGTGATCTCATGGTGAATCCCGCAGGCACCAGCTCATCTCCCCATAGTGTGGCCAGGCTCTGGAAGGAGGCGCCCATGTGCCGTGCCAGGAAACCCAGAGGAGAGGACTTCCACGTGTGTGTGTGAAAGGGGTCATGGATGGCTCCTCAGAGGAGGAACTCTTTCAGTGGGCCTTCAGGGATGCATAGGAGTTCTTATGAAAAGGAAAGGCGTGGACTTACCACACAGAGGGAACAGCATGAAGAATGTAACTCCTTGGTAGATGCAGAAACAACCACCAACTTCCATGTTCTGAGCACCTATCTGTGCCAGGTCCTGTGCTCAGTTTTTTTACAAGTCATTGCTGCATTTCAATTTCCCACAATTCTGGGTTTTGCCAGGTGTGCTGGGAGCTGTAGGTGCTCCCTAACTGTCATGGAAGTGCCACAAGCAGTAACTAGGGAGCAAGGGTGTTACTGGGGGACACATATCCTGGCCTATCCCCACCGGTGGGTTTTGGATGTGGCTGGAGATGGGACGGGACCTAGAGGTGTTGGTGCCTCCAGGCCTCAGGGATCTGTCTCGGGTGCAGCTCTGGTTGGCACTTTGGCCCAGTCCCTCTGGAAAGAGTGTGAGCAGATCCTAAGCCCAGAGACCCGTCCCCTGTGTGTCCTAGTGGGCACTGGGCCTGGGGCTTTTAAATCCACTGACCCTGCCATGGGGGTTATTATCACCCCATCTTTGCACATGAGAAAAAAGAGGTTCAGAGAGGTGAAGTGACTTGTCGAAGGCCACACAGCAAGCAAAGGTCATAAATCCAGACCCTGAGTTTGACATTTAACCACCCCGCCCTCCTGCCCCTGTTCAAAAGCCTCCCCTACCCCTTGGCAGGAATCTCTCTCTCTCACCTGGTCTTCAGGAAAGGGTCAATGAGCCCATTGCCTGGGGAGCTTGAGTGTGAGTGTGAGTGTGAGTGTGTGTGTGTGTGTGTGTGTGTGTGTGTGTGTGTGTATGTGTAGGCCTGTAGATAGCCTGTGCTGCTCCCCCACCCCTCACCCTCCAGCATTAAGGCATAGGGCCCATGTTCTCTCCTCGCTTCTCCCCGAAGTGAGAGAAAAATAGTCGGTTCAAATGTCAGGCCTGCTCTGCTGCCTGTGGGGAGACTGGTTGAGCAGGTCTGGGGGAGGGACGGAGGGAGGAAATTATTAATAATTGAACAGCAGCCAGCCCCGCGCAGGCCTTGAAACGTGTCTGTGTGTGTCTTCAGAGGTGGGGGCTGTGGGTGCTAATCCTAGGGACCCTGCCCTGGAGTGAGGAGCAGCCGGGGACCAGCTGCAGTTTCCCAGGGGCCCGTGTGGGTGGGGGAGATAATGGGGGGCAGAGTCAGTCTCCCTGAGTTAAGACACATCTTGGCCTCCCTGCCTCCCATCAACCCAGGTAAGGAGGGATCTGCCAACGTCAAAGGAGGAAGGAGAAAGCTGCCGATATGCCTTCGGAAGGCACCTCACTACGAGCAGATTTAACTCTCACAGCAACCAGATGAGGTTGGCACTGTTATCTCCAGTTGACAGTTGGGGAAACTGAGGCAGAGAGGGATTAAGTCAGGATTGAACTCAGGATGTCTGATTGCAGCTGGAGTGCCTTTGTTGGCTGCTGGGGGTCGAGGGGTCCCCATTCCCTAGAAAAGGCCGCAATCCACTCCCCCAACATCAGCACAATCCCTGATGCCACACCCCAGAGGAGGGGAGTTGGTCTGAAGCTTCTCTGAACCTCAGTCTCCTCTTCTGTAGAATGGGAACCAGGGAAGAGGAGAGGTAAGGAGGTAAAGGGCAGGTTTACCATCCACCCATCATCTGTCTCCTCCCTTCCAGAACCAGTCACTAAGGACTGTCCCTCCACCATCATCCTTTCTTTCCTCCCATCTCCAGCACCCAGTATAAGGTGAGCCCATCAGCCACGACCACAGACAGCTCTCCACTGGGTCTTCCTTGGCCCCCGGGGTGCCTGGCTGGTTCCCCAGCTGGGCTTCGGAAAAGTTCCCTCTAAAACTGATCTTGTGAGTGATCAGTTTACCCTTGAGCAGGACCATGGCTTGAGTGGTGGAACTCAAGGCAGAATTGGGGACAGGGATCATGGGAATTCTGAGAGCCGGAAATGAACCTCTGGGCTTGGGTTAGCTGCCACCTATGGCAGAGGCACTCCCGGATCAGATCGCATGCCACCAAGCCTAGGACCGGCCTGTCTGTGGGGGACCCCAGGGCATCCTCTCCTTGGCCTGCTCTGATGGGCTGATAAGACTCAGCCTCCGAGGAGGCGGTGGCCATAATTATAGGCCTTGGTGGTGGCAGGCAGGCCAGTCATGAGGTGGGGGTGACTCAGAGGATTACTCCATGAGCAGGGCGGGCATAGGGGCCGCCCATCTGCCCCTCACGCGGCTGGCCTGGGTGCAGCAAGGCCCCTGTGTCACTTGGCATCCTTGGGGGTTGGCATTGCATTGGGAGCTGGGGCAGGCAGGGTTTTCCCCCTTGGTCATCCCTGGGCATCAGCTTTTGGGAAGTGAGAATCCGGACTAGAGGCACCAGCCTTGTAGATGTACTGAACCACAGGGGCAAGATATCGGGAATCCAAAATTGGAGAGAGAGAGAGAGAGAGAGAGAGAGAGAGAGAGAGAGAGAGAACCTTAGTCAGGTGCCAACTCCAAGAACCAGCAGATGACAATTTCTAGAACCAAATATTTCCAGGTCGAACAATTCATGGGTTAGTAGATTTGTAGAATTACAGACTTCTAAGATCAGGGACTCAGTTACAATTGGTTCCAGAGAATTCATGCATTCATGGGGCAAGAGATTTTTAAAACAACCACAGCAGCAGAAGAGTTTGAAAAAAACTCTTATTTATTTATTTATTTTGCAGTAAGAAAAAATAAGACAAGAAAACAAAAGTATAAATATGCATCTTTCTCATTCTATCCAGCAAGAGGGAAAACACACAAAACAAAAAAATCAAGAACTGGTGCGTTGAGGTGTTCATTGTTCTGTTTTTTGACTTTCTATGGGTTTGAAATGTGTCACAATAAAAAGTCGGGAAAAACTAAAATAGAAAATAAAATATAAGCATAAGCTGCAGTATAGTATATTATACAACCTGGTGACCTATAGAATTGCAACTTTCTGATCTATGACTTCTGAAATCTCTTAGTGTATTTATCATATCTTTCATTCACACACTGTGCACAGCATATACAGGTCAGGGTCTGTTCTAAGGGCTCTACAGACATGAACTCAGTTAATTCTTACATCAACCCTATGAGGTGGGTGCTATTCTGATGCTCATTTCACAGGCGGGGAAACTGAGGCACGGATAGGGGGAGTCAGTTGTTCAAATTGTGTTCAATGTGCGCTGTGCTATGCTCTGGGACAGAGCAGCGAACAGGCCAGACATTGTCCCTGCCTTGGGGGAACTTGGCAGGGGAGACAAATAATAAACAGACGAGTAAGATTGTCATAAGTGCAAGGAGGAAAAATAAGCTGCTTTGCTGGAGGGCAGGGGTGGGGCTCGCTCAGAGGAGGTGCTATTGGAGCTGAGACCTAAGGGGGAGAAGGCGGCTCGCCTGGCAAAGGCCTGCTCTTTGGCCAGGCTGTGCCTTCTGCCTGGAACACCATTCCTCCACCTCTCTGTGCTGATCTCCTACTCACGGTTCTAGGCCTGGCTGGGCAGGCCACTGCTCTGGGAGTGGGAGGTGGACTGGGGGCTTCTCAGACCCAAGAAGGACCTTGTCCTGCCTCCAGGGTCTTTTTTTCCTCCTTATTCCCAGAGCAGACCTTGGATAGGGGGAGCCTTCGTTGGAATCATTAGCACCACCCACCTGCCAGAGATGGAGATCCAGAGAGGGTAGGAGACTTGCCCGAGGACACACAGCTAGCAAGGGTTCAGGGAGGGATCTGCACTAAGGACTCACAGGCTGCTTTTTGGCTATTGTTGACCTGCCTACCTCCATGCCTCCCTTGGGTTCTCTTACGGGCAGGCGCTAGGAGCCAAGGTTACTTCTATGTCCAGCATCACCCAGCTCTGGTCTTCTCATTGGAGACTTGTGGAAGGATTTGACCTTTGCCCGGCTCAGAGCATAAAACTGAGCAAGGGTCTAGGCCAGGGCCCCTGGGGTTAGCTACACCCCCAGGGGAAGGCTGGTGGGGACCTGAGCCCCTGGGCTCCCAGAGGCACCCTTCATGCCCCAGTGAGCATTGGGAGCCCACTCGGGACAGGTGGCCTGCATCACCTACCCCTGGACTGGTCCAGACTCTTTATTCCCCAGGCTGGATCCTGGCACCGCCTGGCACAAGCCCAGACTGCCCGATACCTGGCTCCCTTCTTGGCTCCAGAGGCTCCACCAGGCGGTTGGGACAGGGAGGTGCTGAGGAGGTTCTGACTTAGACAAGGTGTGTGTGTGTGTGTGTGTGTGTGTGTGTGTATGTGGCAGGGGTGGGGGTGGGGGGCGGCAAGGCTCAGCTCCCCTCTGCATGTCCCTCTCACAGGGGAACCTGGTGGGTTGGAAGGAGTCCCCCTGGGTTCAAGGCCAGCTCTATCCTTTGAGGCTCTGAAGTCTGGGCATCTTGATCTTCTGATCTGCAAAACGGAGACCATAGAACTACCTGCCCAGGCATGAAACCATAGCACAGTGGCAGGCACATAGCAGCAGCTTAATAAAGGCCAGATGTTCCAGCTGCAGACTAGACCACTGCAGGGCGCTCCTGTGATCCCAGTTCCATGCACCCATTCATTTCACCAGGGTTTACTGAGACGCTACTATGTGTCCAGCCCAGGGCAGAATGTTGCGGTCACATCACAGAACAAAGCAGACATAATCCCTGCCTTCAGACAGACAGACAGACAGACAGACTGTGAACAAGTGAGCAAATAGCGTCATTTCAGACCATGGTAAAGGCTCAGGAGGAAATAAGCAGTGAGGTGTGATGGAGAGAAAGTGACCAGGGACTTCTTACTAGGGTGTCTGGAGAGGGCCTTCCTGAGAAGCAGCTGTGACTAAAAGAGGGGCATTAAAGTGAAGGGGACAGCAAAAGCAAAGGCCCTGAGGTAGGAACAGCCTACGTGGGCTCCAGGAACACCAGGGCAGCCACTGTGGCTGGAACAGAGTGGGCGCGCGGGAGAGGGTCAGAGACACGGGGAGGGGTGAATTCCGCCGGCCTCGAAGCCGGGGTGAGGAATTCGAATTTCATTCCAGCGGTGATTATTATAAGCAAAGACCAAAGTTTATGAGTGACTACAGTATGCAGCGAAGTGCAAACTCATGGTGATTCACTTCCCGCCCAGACGTGCGCACTCGGGGCCAGACACCTTAGGAAGAAAGAAATACGAAGGTAAGGAAGGGGTCCTGGGAATCCGTTCGAGGAGAACGCAGCGTGTTAGAGGGAACGTGAGCTGTTAACTGGGAATGTGGCCACAGCCTCTGGACTTCAGTGCTGGTTGGGAGAGTGAGGTGGGCTGGGGAGGGGGTGTCATACCACCAGCCCTGATTTCAACAGCCCCATGCCACTTGGGGAAGGGATGGGAGGTCAGCTGGTGCAACCCCCTGACTCCCAGATGAGGAACCTGAGGTCGAGACAAGGGGAAGTGAGTGGCCAAAGGTGACACTGTGAGTCACTGGCGGGTTCGGGACTTGAACCCAAGCCCGCTGACTTCCAACCCAGACTTTCTGAGAAATGGGTGTCTTGTCATGTGCTTCCCCTTTGTTCTTTCCTTCCAGACAGTCAGCTGCCCTCGGGGCCCAGGAGGAGACCTGGGGCAGGGGTCAAGGGTTTGGGGCCCACCCCTCCCTTCCTCTATGCAGAGGAGCCCCTTGGAGGCACTAGTGCCATTTTGAGTCACGTAATTCCCTATTGAGGGTCGTCCTGGGGGAGCTTACAGACCACCTCATTGATCTGGATGGAGCCCGGCCTGGAGACAGGGGCACGGGGGTGCCTCTCGAGGTCAGAGAGTTGGAGGAAAGGGAAGGAAGAAAGACGTTCAAGCCAGAGTTAGTAACAACTCCTGAGGGTTCAAGCCCATGATGGCACCTTGTGGGTGCGGAGGAATTAACCAGAGAGCTACTGCCATGGCCGAAGAAGAGGCCCTTTGGCTCAAGACAGAATTTCCACACAGAAGGGTTTCCCCAGGGCCACTGCCATCAACCTGGCGATGATTGTGCTGTGATCTAGAAGCCCGAGGCCTGGCACTCACAGGTTGGATGGCAGAACGATGAAGGTTCTGAGGGCAAAGACGCGGCAGCCAGGTTCGGAGGGAGTCACTCCGCGCATGTGAGAGTGTGGGGAAAGCATACTGGGGAAACAATCTAGTGTTTAAAATAGACTTTTTTTTCCCTTTAGAACAGTTATAGATTTACAGGAAAATGGGAAAGACAGTGCCTACACCCAGTTTCTCCTGTGATTAGCGCCTCTACATTCGTACGGCACTTCTGTTACCATTAGGGTGCCGCTCGCTGCTGGTACATGGTTAGGAACTGGGTGCACGGCTTATTCCAATGGCCTTCGTGTGTCCCTGATGTCCTCCTCCTGTCCCAGGCTCCCATCCAGGACTCCGCATCAATGTCCCTTTGGGCTCCTCTTGGCTGTGACATTCCCTCAGACTTGCCTTGCTTTCAGTGACTGACAGTTTGGAGGACTGGTCAGGTTTCGTAGGCTGCTCCTCTATTGGGGGAATTGTCTGATGTTTTTCTCATGGTGACACCGGGGCGATGGTTTTGGGGAGGAATCTCTCAGAAGTAAAATGTCATTTTTATCCTATCACATCAAGGGGGTGTACGGTCAACATGACTGACCACTGTGCTGTTGACCTTGATCACCTGGCTCAGGTAGTGCTTGTCAGCTTTCTCCACTGTCAAGTCACTCTCTTTCCCCTTCCACCTGTCCTTTCTGGAAGGAAGCAATCTGTGTAGCCCCAACCTCAGCAGCAGGGAGTTACGCTCCCTATATAATGATTTGGAATTCTTCTGCACAGGGAATCGGCCTGTTCTCCCCTATTTATTCATTCAGCCTTTTACATAGATCAATATGAACGCGGGGGTATCTATTTACTTATGCTTTGGCTTATAACTCAATGCTACTTAATTTTATTGCTCAAATTGTTCCAACTTTGACCATTGGGAGTTTTTTCAGTTGGCTCCCTTGCTCCTTGATGTACCGACACCAATGTAGGTCCTTCCCTTCCCTTCCCTTCCCTTCCCTTCCCTTCCCTTCCCTTCCCTTCCCTTCCCTTCCCCTCCCCTCCACTACCGTCCGCTCGTCGGGCGGGGGAGCCGACTATGTTCTTTCCTTTCC
>NW_005871263.1:1345226-1347591 GCF_000147115.1 Myotis lucifugus | reverse complement strand
CAGACAAACAACATAGTGTCAGGCTCACTCACTTCTGTGAAGAAGAATTGCAGGCATGATGGAGGGGCTTTTGCTTGGTGGGGAAGCCTCTCTATGAACAGGAAGGGAATAAACCTTGTGGCTGGCTCCCTAGAGTAAGAACACTTGCTGTTCCCTTTGCACAGAGGGAACAGCAAGTGCAAAGGCCCTGAGGCATAGGCCTGGAGTGTTTGAGGGGCAGTGAAAAGGCCAGCATGACTGGAGGAGAGTGAGTTATATATTTCCATAATGTTAGAATTCCTCTACTCCCTCTCTCCTTCCTCCTCTTCTCTGCCTCCTTTCTCGTGATTGTTATTATTTTTTTTACAATGAGTCTCTTAATTTTTAATCTAAATACACAATGAGAGTCTATAAAAATAGAAATAATATCTGGGAAGCTCTTGGCATGTTGTTGGTAGGCAGGAGCAGTAACTGCTATTATTATTTCTTGTTTTCATTTCTGGTAGGAATGAATCACTTATTTCCAATGTTTCCTAAAGAGGCACTGGACCTCTGTGCCTCTGCCCACTGTGCAGGGCCTTCCTTCTTCTTTCTTCCAGCTGTACTGAGATCCAATTAACATATAACCCTGTAAATCTAAGGTGAACAACGTGCTGCTTTAATACACTTATATACAGTGAAATGATCACCGCCACAGCCTTAGCTAACACCCCCAGTCGAGTGCCTTTCTGCTACCCCATCATTCTGAGGGTTTCTGGAAGGTGAGAATGTGGGGTGGGTGCATTTGTATCTTCGGCAAAGGGAGGGACCTCTTCCCCCTCCCCTACTCAGCCCTCCTCTGCCCTCTCCTCCCCATCCCCTTTTCTTTTCCATCTGCAAACTCTTTAGCAGAAGGAAGCACCCACACTGGGGAAGTCTTGACTCTGGGCCACTGACCATCTGCAAACTCTTTAGCAGAAGGAAGCACCCACACTGGGGAAGTCTTGACTCTGGGCCACTGAGAATGTGTGACAGAGAGCCCAGGGGGAAGCTCACTATGTCAGCAAGGGGGGTGGTGCATGGGGTGCTTGAGAATGAGGACCTGGTCCCACCTGGTCCTCTCGTTGTCTCCGGAGCGGAGCTTCCAGTCTCCGGTGCGTTTCCTGTTTCCCACCGCCCCAGACGCTGCCTGCTCCACCCCCTGTCTCCTGCTCTGACCACTGAGGTCACCTCCTCAGCCAGTTCTCCACATGCAACCAGAGAAGCCCCGTGAACTAAGTCAGACCACTGGCTCCCCTGCTCAGAGGCCCTAGGACAGTGGTCGGCAAACGGCGGCTCGAGAGCCACATGCGGCTCTTTGGCCCCTTGAGTGTGGCTCTTCCTAAGCCTTAGGACAAGGGTCCTCAAACTATGGCCCGCGGGCCACATGCAAATACAAATATTGTATTTGTTCCCGTTTTGTTTTTTTACTTCAAAATAAGATATGTGCAGTGTGCATAGGAATTTGTTCATAGTTTTTTTTTAAACTATAGTCCGGCCCTCCAACGGTCTGAGGGACAGTGAACTGGCCCTCTGTTTAAAAAGTTTGAGGACCCCTGCCTTAGGAGTACCCTAATTAAGTTAGTAACAATGTACCTACCTATATAGTTTAAGTTTAAAAAATTTGACTCTCAAAAGAAATTTCAATCGTTGTACTGTTCATATTTGGCTCTGTTGACTAATGAGTTTGCCGACCACTGGTCTAGGAGGTCCTAAAGGCCTGGCATGATGGGATCCTATCCCTGCTCTGGGCTCCTGCCACCCCCTGACTCCTCTTGGGCTCTTTGACCACTGCACCCTCCCCATATACCCAGCGGTTTCTCCCCCTCCTCTCATGGGGTCAGCCCAGCTCCCAGCAGCCAGGAATGGGGTCTCCTGTGACACCTGCTCATGGCTTCGCCTCCACCCTCCAAACCCGTCATCGCTGTGCGGAGACACAGCCATGGGTCCGCTCACTTGAAAACACCGCGTCCTCTCAGGAGATCAGCTCCAGGAAGGCGGGCTGGCGCTGGGGGCTGCGGCCTGGGGCCTGGAAGAGTATTGACAGGCCGTATGCAGTAGGTGCTCAAGGCGTGCTTGGCAAATGAGTGAGCCTTAGTGATTTAAAAACAAACCTTACATCTTTGCAAGGTTCTTAAAGTTCCAGCAAATGGAGAGTTCAAGGCTTGGAGGCACTGAGATTCAGCTGACTCTGGAGCCGGCCTGCCCACCCAGGCCAGTCTCTCTCTCTCTCTCTCTCTCTCTCTCTCTCTCTCTCTCTCTCTCTCTGCCTCTTTTGTCCTCCTTGTCTCTGTCTTGTTCTCTTTTCCCTCCCCACTGTCTCCTCCCCCTCTTTGTCTCTCTCTCTATGTTTTTTGTCACTTCTCTA
>NW_005871263.1:1313325-1344407 GCF_000147115.1 Myotis lucifugus | reverse complement strand
CAAGTCACTTACCACAGTGTAATGACTGTATTTGCTCTCAGCACCCCCCACAGGGCTCCCTACCCCATCATCTCTTAGGTCTCCCCCAGAGGAAAGTTGGGAGGCCTGGGCCCATGAGTCAGAAAAGTTCTTCTTCCCTTCTTGGCACTTTCTCTGGGGAGTTTGGGAGCTGGCTTCCTCCAAGGGGGACTGGATTCAAGGCCAGCCCTCCAGCACCAGACAGCATCTCTCCATCTCCATGACAACCGCTCCCTGCCTGAGCCACCACTGACATACTCTGTTCCCTCTCCCCAACCTGGAGAAGCCTCCCTGCCTCCAGGTGTTGTGCTTGCTGTTCCCTCTGTTCTGAACGCTGTTCCCCCAAGTGGATGAAAGCTGCAGCTCTCCCTCCCTCACCTCCTTCAGGTCTTTGCCCAAATGTCCGCTTCCCAGTGAGGCATTTCCTGACTGCTCCCCACCACCCCTCCTCCTCTCCCTCCTTTATTTCTGCTTATAACCTTGACACCTGGGAATAGGCCACATAGGTTACTGATTCATCCTGTTTCTGGTCTGTCTCCCCACCTAGAATGCCAGCTCCCCCAGGGCAGGTGCCTTGGTTAGTATTGTTCCCTGCTGGATCCCCAGCAAGGACTGGGCCCAGGGCTGTGTGGCTTTGACAGGCCTGGCTTGAAGTTCTGGTTCAGCCACTTCCTGGCTTTCTTCTCTCTGGCCATCAGTTTTCTCATCTAAAAAATGGGAGAAAAATGGGATTGAAATAAGAGTGAAATAAAATACTGTGTGTGAAGTGCCTATGTATGTCTAGAAACCAAAAGAAAAGGGAAAAAAAGAACCAAAATGAAAATTCATCATTTGTCATTTTGGGTCAATGGGATCCATTCTCGTCTGTCATGGACTATAGTGCAGCTGTTAAAAAGAATAGTTTACAGTTTTCCCAGGTGCCATGTGTGGTGAATCTCTTTTGTTTTATTTCTAAACATTCCTAATTACTCAGGTATTTTTTTCTCTAGAATTTATCTTTAATTGAAAATATTCAAAGTAAAAGTCAGTGTCTTAATATTCTGCCTTTGTTTCAAAAGGGGAGGAGAAATGTTCATTCATATTTTTTATAGTTTTAAAAATTGAGATGAAATTCCCAAGCAAAAGTAGCCATTTTAGCCCCAGCCAGGTGGTTCAGTTGGTTGGAGCATCGTCCTGTGCACCAAAAGGTTGCCGGTTCAATTCCCGGTCGGGGCACACACCTAGGTGGCGGGTTCTATCTCTGGTTGGGGCACGTACAGGAGGCAACTGATCTATGTTTCTCTCTCACATCCATGTTTCTTTCTCATCTCACTTCCTCGCTGTCTAAAAATCAATTAAAAAAATACCCTCAGGTGAGGATAAAAAAAAGTAGCCATTTTAATTAATCACAATTAATTAACCATTTTAAACTGTATGATTCAATGACATTTATTACAGTCACTATGTTGTGCAGCCATCACCTCTGTGTCGTTCCAAACCATGTTCATCATCCCCAGAAGAGACCCTGTACCCATTAAACAAGTCTCCCCTCATCCCTGCCTCCCCATAGCCTCTGGCAAACACTAATCTGCTTTCCGTCTCTATGGGTTTATCTATTCTGGACATTTCATATAAATGGAATCATATAACACATGACCTTTTGTGTTACGCTTCTTTCAATTAGCATCATATTTTTGAAGTTCATTCAGGCTGTAGCATGTGTCAGCACCTCATTCCTTTTTTATGGCCAAATAATGTCCTATTGTGTGAATAGACCGCATTGTGTTTATCCATTCATCTGTCGATGGAAATTGAGGTTGTTTTCACCTTTTGACGATTGTGAATAATGCTGCTGCGAACATTCGAGTACAAGTTCTTGTTTTGTGTGTTTATTCTTGAACAAGAGAAGCGAGATGCTGGAAAGGGTGTACAGTGTGATTCTGGTTTGTAAAAGAAATGACAGATAAAGGACCCCTTGTCCAGGCAGAGTCCGTGTAGGGTTTTCATGCTTACAGAAAACCAGGTCAGAGCCCATCCCAACCGTCAACATGGGGCTGAGAAGACTCACAGGAAAGGAAAAGTGCAAAAGGAAGGCCAGGCGCCGAGTCAGAACAGTGCACACAAAATGACTTCGCTTAGGCACGTGCGACAAGTTACAGATGGAGTCATTGTGCACGTAGATGTGAAACAACAACCCCAAACAAAACAAACCCCAGACTATTCTCTGCACGAAGGGCTGGCCCGGGGCCTGGTCAGATGGAGAAACTGAGGCTGGAAGAGAAGAGGGGCTGCCCAGGAGGGAGTATTCTCCGGAGTGGCCTCCAGCCGTGAGGTCCCGTTGGGCCCCTCTGCAGTGATCCCCCATGTGGTTCTCATTTCCTGCGGGGAGGTGTGAGCCAAGGGGAGAGGTGGGAAGGGGCCAAGAAGAGGCAGAAGTGGGCAAGTGTGGCCGAAGGCTGGGGGGTGGACCCCGTGGCTTGCACTGGCCTCAGGGCCCTCACCCAGAGTTCCCCATGGGCTGAGCCTCCGGCTGCTGAGCTTGCTTGCTCTCTGCTGGCTCCTTCTTCCTTTAGGAAATGTTTGAACCACCCAGATCATCCTAAGAGATAGTCTAATGAGCCCCAGGTTCCCATCACCCAGCTTTGTCACTTCCTAACATTTTGTCATGTTTATTTCAAATCTATAGCAACCAGGGTCTGGCAGGAAACAAACTCCTCTGACATGGGGTGCTGCCGGGACCTGGAGGAGAGCTTAGTGAAGGGACTCATGTGACGGTGTGGGCAGGCTAAGGGAACCAGCTAGGAAAGGTGCAGAGCGGGCTGGTATCAGTGGGGAGCTGATGTTTGTAAGGATGGGGTGCACAGAGAGGCCCTGGCAGGAGCTGAGATCTGCGAAAAGGCCGAAAAGGCCGAGACTGCTCCAGCCTGGGGGACACAGCAGGGAGGGAGCTGTCCCGCCGTCCTCCTGCCCTCCCATCTCTGACTGCACTCCATTCTGGGAGCCTCCCTGCGCTGAAGTCAGGGCTGGTGGCCTCCATACAGGTCAGCTTCCCAGGCACAGAGTAGGGCAGGGAAGGTAGAGATTTGGAGGGAGCAAAAAAGGGCACATCACTCATTCACACCTGCCTGCAGTGACAGGAGCATCTGTGGTATTACCATGGTGTTTCTCTATTTTCAGATCTGCCCCTGGCACATGGGCAGCATGTCAGCGTTTGTGTGTGTGTGCGTGTGTGTGTATGTGTGTGCGTGTGCGTTTGTGTGTGTGTGTGCGCGCGTGCGTGCGCGCGTGCACAAGCCTGAGCCTGCAGGTAAGCGTTGCCATTTTCAGGCTCTGGTTTTCAGCACCTGTTTATCGAGCACTTATTACCTGCTAAATGTTTCACACAGCTGATGGCTAGAATCCTTCCCCCTGCCTAGTTTTATAGTTCAGGAAAGCAAGGCCCAGAAAGGAGCAGGGCTTCGTGTAAAACAGGAGCGAGAGCTGGACTGGAGCAGTTATGGAAGAACTGAGCCCTTAGCCTTGATGACCTGTGCCTCATGGTTCAGGTTTCCTCCATCTCTACTCTCCGGAGCTTCCAGGAGGAGCCTCCTGCTGATGGGAAAGGAACTTCCCCCAAAGGCCCCTGATGCCTGGCTCCAGTTGAGGGCCCCCTTCCTGGGGAAGGGTCCTGATTCAGCCTGACGTGGGCTCTGTCAATTCCACCTGCATCAACTTGGGCGATGATTTGACTCCCCAGGCCTCAGTCTCTCCATCTGGAAAATGGGCACAGCGCAAGCCCCTCCATGCAGTGAAGTTGTAAGGGTTTGATGAGTTGACCTGTAGGAAGTATAGGACCCAGTGCACAGGAGGCAGTCCTGCTCGGTTTCTGATTTCCCGAGTCGCCTCCTGGGGGCCGGATCCCCAGTTAGAGGAAGGATGAGGCCAGCCCTAGGGGCCCTGGGGGGCCTGGTCCCAGGACAATGCAGAGCATTGAGTTCATGCCAGCCCTAATTTGAGGTTGGAAAAATAGGAGAATAATCTGGGCAGGACCCAGACAAAGACCTGGGGGCTGGGCTGGTGGAGGGGCGTCACGTTACCCCCCACAGGCTGCAGCTACACTGGTGGCTCCCCCAGCAGCTCAGTTCATGGGGGTGTTTTTCTTTCCCCCAAAGATTATAATTAAACCAGCGACCAGGGCCCCCTTGCTGGGCCCTGGCGGGCGGGTTTCATTACAGGAAGAACTGCAGGTACAGGGTTCACAGGTCTGATGGGCGTGTCACTGTGATAGAAATAATAATAGGAGCTATAGTAACAGCCAGCCTGTGGGAGGGTTTCCAGCAGGCCAGGCTTCAGCGAGCAAGTCTGCGTGTGTTCCCTCCTCCCCGCAGCCCTGAGAGGCAGGTCTGTGTCACCCCGGGTTCACAGATGGGCAAACGGAGGCTCAGAGACACTGTGGAACCCCGGAGGCTGTTCCCTTCGTCCCCTCAGCAGCGGCAGGAGGTCCAGGGTCTGGATTCACACAGGCCTGCTCACTTCCTCCCTGCAGTTTTCTCCTCCGTGAAATGGGGACAACCGCAGTGCTGACCTCACTGAGTTGTCATGGGATCAAGTAAGTGGGCGCACTGTGAGGACTCAGAAGATGACCGTGCCCGCCTTCCTTTTTACCAGAATGAATAAAGGCCAGGCTCTGCCATTAATGCCCCATCCTCCACCCCCACCTCTTCCTGGATGTGATGAGAAATTGGTGTGGTGGTGGGGGCTGGGAGGGGGGAGGCTCAGAGACTATAATAACACATCTACTCCCACCTAGAAGGAAAGCGCTGCTATTGTACCCATTTTGCAGATGAGGAAACTGAGGCTCTGAGAGGCAAAATGGCCTACCCATGTCTGGACAGAGACCATGGCTGAGCAGGAGATGCCCAAGGGAGGGTCTTGGCCTCTCAGGCTAGCACCCTGAGGCACGTGTAGGAGGCCTCCCCCCGCCGGCTGCCCCCTCCCTGTCAGTGTCCCTGGACAGTCCTCTGGCCTCTGTTTACCCAGGCCAGACACCCCAGACGCTGCCTCTTCCGCTTGCCCGGGAGTCTCTGGCGCCTTCACAATAGGATTCTCTGTCTCTGCAGCTGGTTTTCATTCAAGCCCTTTGTGCTGAAAATAAAAAAATGAAAAGAAAACTTGGCTCCACCCCTCCCCTTTGCTTCCTGGGGAGAGAGGAGGATCCCAGCCTCTTTTTCCCCCCACTTGGGGCCCAGAGATGTTCACAGCCTGCCCGAGGTCACACAGGAGGCTTGGAGCCAAGACCCTGGCCTTGGCCTCCTCATCCAGGGCTCTGCTCCCATCTCCACCCCTGCCCCCTGACTTCAGGGCCAGCTGCCCCCTCCCAACCCCTGCATTTGCTCTTCCTGGCTCTGGCCTTTAGGCTTGGGGGCAGCAGAGGAAGTGGAACTAACGCTCCCCAAAGCTTACTGCATGCTGGGCACTCGGCCATCCCCAGACTCCCAGGACCTTCCCTGCAGCTCTGCGAGGTCCTGTCACCCCATTTAACAAACTGAGTTGCAGAGAGAAGTGCCTAAGGCAGCGGTTCTCAACCTGTGGGTCGCGACCCCTTTGGCGGTCGAATGACCCTTTCACAGGGGTCGCCTAAGACCATCCTGCATATCGGATATTTACATTACGATTCATAACAGTAGCAACATTACAGTTATGAAGTAGCAACGAAAATAATTTTATGGTTGGGTCACAGCATGAGGAACTGTATTTAAAGGGCCAGAAGGTGGAGAACCACTGGTAAGGTCACACAGCTGGGACGCAGCAGAGTTCAGATTTGAACTCATACTCCCACTGCTGGGTTGTTGCCACATCTGGCACCTTCTTTAGGGGCCTGTAGGGAGCCCTGAGCCCTGGAGGTGGGTCTTGGAGGGAAGTGAGCCTGGGCAGGGCCAGGACCCTGGAGTGGAACCAGACAGGAACAATGGGTCCTTAGAGACAGGTGGTGGCCCTGGGTGGAGCATGAGCTGGAGCCAGGGGCTGCAGTGCGAGGTGGCAGGTGGGCCTGGGAAATTCAGTGCTCCCTCCTCCTCTCCCAGTTCCTGGGTCAGGATCTGGGGACACTCCTGGCACCTCAACTCCAAATCTGACAGACCAGGGCTCCAGTGGGAGGCAGGGCCAGCCCCATGCAATGATAATGGCTAGTAACTATTCTTCATGTTCATCAAGCGCTAACCAGCCAGGCACTGCACCAGGGCTTCCTGGGTGCTCACAACTAGCCTCTGAGGGGGGACTGTGATTAATGCCCGTTTTACAGATGTGCAAAGTGAGGCCCAGAGAGGTCCTCGGCACTTGCCCAGGACCATATAGGGACAAAGAACTTTGGAAAGTGTGGCCCTGAGAGAGTGAGCTTCCTGTCCCAGGAGGCATGCAAGCAGAGGTGGCGGGAACTCAGTGGGGTCAGAGCAGGGACATGATGGGGAGTTCGTGCTCACTGAGGGTGATTCATTGAACATGGGGCCAGGGAAGCCAGGAATTGGGAAGCAGATAAGGCCTCCTGGGCTGTTGAGGGGATGCAATAAGTGAATGGATGCCCAGAATTGGAAATGTGCCTGGTATAGAGTCAGTGCCCAATGAGTGAGAGCACCCTTCATGGAGCACCTACTGTTTGCAGAAATAGTAACTCACACTTCTGGAGCCCGCCGGGCACCCAGGCCCCGGGCCTGGATGGTTTTGGGTGTTCACGGCCTCTCAGCCACTCTGGGGTCCTTGACGCGTATGATGCCTGCTGTTCTTGTTTCTATTGGCAGATGAGGCCGAGGCTGGGAGCATGGACCAGTCATTCCCGCTGTGCGGGCTTGGGCCGCTGCTGCCTTCCCTGAGCTGTGGTCCTTATCTGTGCAATGCAGTGTGCTCATCCACGGCCCCTTAGATGGGCAAAGGGATACTTTTCCTCCCAGGAACTTGCTGCCCCCCGTGAAATTCTCCGAGACCCCCTTTCAGCCTTCTCATCCCTCCCCTCTCCACTCTCTCCCCTGTCTCAGGGTTTATTCCAGTTTCCTTCTTGCCCAGGGAGGCGTCTTCCATGCCTGCACAGTGAAGACATTTAATGAAATCTTAGGACAAGGAGTCCAGATGCAGGGCTGTGCCAAGATGGGTGAGCTGGGCTCACATTTCTTTTCCTCCTGGGCCCAGTGGCTGCTCTGGCACCAGACACTGTGTTGCACATGACCACGTCCTAACCAGGAAGGGAAAGGGGTGGGCAGAAAAGGGACCTTTCTCATCCAGATCTCACTCGCTTATCAGGCAGGAAAATATTTCCCAAATGTTCCAGTAGACTTCCCCTGGCGTCCCACGTGACAAGGGAAGAGTTACGTGTCCACCTTTAAGCCAGAAAGGAATTCTCATGGCTGACTTAGACCAGTGAGGACGCAGCCTCTCCTGCTGCCCCAAAGAAATAGGGCTGTGAAGTGGTGGGGAAACAGCCGGCGCCGCTGGTTCCCGTCTCTGGCATCGCACCTCTAGGATGCATGGAAGGGCCTGGATTTGCTGGGCCTCCTGTGGGTGTGCTCTTGACTGTGTTCAGGGGCCTTGAGTACCCTTTTCCCAAACCTCCAGATGCCAGTTCTCTGGTTCTCCTTCCTCCTCCCTGACCCCCCTCCTCAGGCCTCACAAATGGCTTCCTTCCCCTGCCTTCCTCTGACCTCACCCTCAGTGAGGTCAGCAGGGGTCCCCAGCAAAGGCCCGAGGGCTGCCCAGTTCCTGTCAATGTTTCTTGGTGTCCCACAGGCCTCACCCCAGCCTCTTCCTCCTCCCAGGCCTCCGTCTTGCTCAACTGCCCAAATCAGGGACATGGGTGTCACTTAATGCCACTACCCACCCCCCGCCCATGTCCACCCCTGCTCAGAAAGTGGCACTGCCCCCACCCAGTGGATCAGGCCTCAGACCTCAGAATTGTTCTCAACTCTGCTCTGTCTACCCCCACATCCATCAGCAAATGCTCTGCTCTAGCTCTACCCTCTGACTGCATCCTGAATCCCACCTGCCCCTCCACTACTGCCATGACCTGGCCCCTCCTCCTCACCCCTTCTGCCCCCCTCCTCCCTGCTTGGCTGGAGGGATCCTGTTAGAACCTCAGTCAGTGCCTTGCTCGAAGCCCCCTGTGGCTCCCACCTCCCTAGAGAAGCCAGCCCTCCCTACCCACAGGCTCTGCAGGACTGGCCCCTGCACACACCCTTCTCCACTCCTCCTCCCTTCCCTCCTCCCTCCTTGACTCTGGCCACCTTGACTTTCACTCCTCTTTAAACAAAACACAAAGCTTCCCTCCCACCCCACCCCTACCTTTGCTCTATTGTCCATCTTCCTGGAACACTGTTCTGGATCTTTCCGTGACTTGTTTCCTCTCCTCACTCTGGCCTGTGCTCCTCAGAGAGGCCCCCAGACCACCCCCTGCAGTACCCCTCCATCACTCTCCATTCGATCTGCTCTATTTTTCTGTCCTCCTCTCTCTATTTATTCATTTGTTCAGTGTCTTGTTCTGCCCTGACCCCACCTTGAGGTGAGCTCCAGCAAGCAGGACTGTATCTTTTTAAAAAAATATATATATTTTATTGATTTTTACAGAGAGGAAGGGAGAGGGATAGAGAGTTAGGAACATTGATGAGAGAGAAACATCGATCAGCTGCCTCCTGCACACTCCCCACTGGGCATGTGCCTGCAACCAAGGTACATGCCCTTGACCAGAATCAAACCTGAGACCCTTGAGTCCTCAGACTGATGCTCTATCCATTGAGCCAAACCGGTCAGGGTGGGGACTGTATCTTATTCAGCACACAGTAGGCTCATAAAACACTGTGTTTGGCACAGTCTTGGCAGCTCCTCCCTCTGATGCAGCTTGTGGGGACATAGTGGGGACATAACCCCTGATGGGCCCCTCCCATTCCAGGGACAAGGCCTGGACTCAGAGTGGAGGTGGGAGGAGGGTCCCAGGCAGACGGAGAGAAGCAAAGGACATGGGAGCCCAGACCTTCGTCACCGGCATCTGGGAGGTGACACTGGGCAGGGGTGGAAGCTAGGAATTTTCAGTTCACCCTCGGTGCGCCCTTTGGGAACATCTTGTCCCATGGTTTTATTGTTTTTCTCTTTTCTGAGCTGTGGTACCTATTGTTCAATAGAAGACCCAGTGCGGTGGCCCACATCACCCAGGGCAAGCTCGAAGCTGGCCTGTAAGGTGGAAATCAACCACGGTCAAGTTCCCCTTTGGGGTTTCCACAGGAAGGACACAGCCCTCCCCACCGAGGAGGATGTTCAGGCTCCCTAGGTTCAGCCCGCCAATCCCCCCAGCATCAGGTCCGCCCCAGGGGGAGGCCCGGCTTCTGTGGGGGGGTGCGGTGTGGGGACAGGGCTGCATTTGAGTGGACACTGACTCAGGGGGACTGGTGGACCCACATCTCCCCCTCCTGGTGTACCCACCAGGCGATGGGCTCTTCTCTGTCTGAGGCTGCCTCTTTATTTTGTGCTGAGCATGTGCTGTTGAGTTCCTGTCACAGTGCCTAAGCCGTGACAGCCTGGATGTAGCATAGATAGTGGGGAGGGCTGTTCTGGGTGATGTTGGGAAGGGGGACCTCGTCACCTCTTGTCCAGGTGACCAAGGTCCATCCTTAGAATACCGGGCTCAGGGGAACCCTGACTGGGATTCAGATGGTGACCTCCTGGTTCATAGGTCGATGCTCAACCACTGAGCCATGCCGGCTGGGTGAGGTCCATTTCTTTGGTTTCCATTCAGGAAAGCAAGGTTCTGAGAGGGGAGGGAGGTGGTGCTTGGGAGACCAGGAGTGGGGTGGCTGAAGAGCCATCCTGGAGGAGGGGGTCTGGGCAGAGCAGGGGAGGGAGAGGGTGTCTGGAGGGTGGGACTCTCCTGCTGCTCCATTCATCCTGCATGTATCATTCATCCAGTCAACAGATATTAATGAAGCACCTACTCTGTGCCGGCCTCTGGGGGGACAATGATCCCTGCCACAAGGAACTTAGTGCAGGGGACAGCCGATCTAGTCACCCTCAGCAATGTCCGTTGGTGACTGAGAAGTCCAAGGGGGTTCCTATAATGGGGCAGGAGGGTCGACATGGTTGGGGAGGTTAGGAAGGCTTCCTGGAAGAAGCTGAGTTGAGAACTGAAGGGTGAGCAGAGGCCAAGTAGATGAGAAAGGGCAGAACAGATGTTCCAGTAAGTGGGCACATCTTGTGCAAAGGCCGTGTGGTGGGAGCTGTGAGGTGAGGAGTGAGAGGGGAGCAAGGAAGCTGAGGCCAGTGGGGAGCTTGCGGGGGGTGGGGGGGATCTGAGTAGGGAGATGGGGTCACAAGACACCTCTGTCCGCCTCTGCCTTCGCACCTGACCACCTGTCATGCCCTGGCGTGGCATCTTTCATGAAGGTGCCAGGGGTGAACCCAGTTGTCAGATTTGAGGAAAGTGAGTCTGGATCTTTCCATGCTCCGTCCACTTCCTCCTGCCCAGAGAAAAGAGGAACGAAGAACCGACGCCCCATGGTCAGCCGGGAAGAGTCTGGGCTGGGAATGGGGAGGGTGGGGCCCTTGGGGGCCCGCACCCGGGATGGGCAGGGGCCCTGCTTCCGTTTAACCACAGCCCTGTGACATGCCCCAAAAGGGAAGCAAAGGCCGCCTGTCCTCATCCCCTGTGCTCTAGGGAGGGGCTAGGGATGCCCGGGGGAGGGCAGGAACCTGGGGGGAGGGGGGCTCACTCACGATGCAAGACTGGGTTCTCAGAGAACTTAGGGGTTAGCGGAACTCAGCTGCGTGACCTTGATCGAGTCTCATCACCTTGGCTTTCTCCTCTGTAAATAGAGGATCAAAAGCTCCGGGCAGAAACTTTTCAGGATCAGCACACAGTGGAGCCTCACTGAATGGCTGGCTGATGATTGTTGGTTGAATGAGCTAAAGCTGGTCTTCTCCCTGTTAGAAGTAGCCAAGTAGGGAAAGAACCCCTGTATTGGACATTCAACAAATATTTATTGAGCACCTACTGTGTTCCAGGCATTTTTCTCTGTGTTATGGAGACAGCAGTGAGCACACCAGACACAAATGCCTGCAGATGCCCCACCACTGTGCTTGGTCTGTGGCAGACATCACTAATGCATCATCTTTCCCCCTGAAATCAGAATTCTCCCCCGCATTGTTCACTAGCTGGGGGCTGGTACACGGGGGAGACTGACCTGTCATGCCCAGCGCAGGACAGTGAATGGGACTCAAAAGATCCCAGTGAGAACTCCCTAGGTGATGTAGGCTATTTCCTCTCAGTCTCTTTCAACAAATATCTGTTGAGCACCTACTGTGTGCCAAGTGCTGGGAACATAGCAGTGACCAGGTGGACACAGTGCTTGTCCTCGTGGAGCTGGTGTTATGGTGAGGGAGATGGACAAGCAAGTAAGCAAAGAAGTAGATACTAGTACCTCCAGACACAGGTACGTGCTGCAAAGACAGCACCAGAGGGCTGCGTGGAGAGTGATGGGAGGTATCCTGGGTGGCCCAGAGGACAGGGGGATCTGGGAGGAGGTGGCATTTATTAAGAGCTGACTTAGGAGGTGCAGCCACCAAGGGAAAGTACAGGGAACAGTGTTATAGGTGGAGGGAACAGCATGGGTGAAGGCCTGGAGGTGGGAACCAGGTTGACTTATTTGAGGAACAGAAAGAAGCTGGTGATCGGGGGGAGCCCTGAGTGATGGGGCAAGAAGTAGGAGGTGATGTTGGAGGGGCCAGGGCAAATGTCCAGGGCTGGAGGCCAGGGTCGGGAGTCTGGCTTTTATCCTAAACGTGATGCGCAGTCACTGGGAGGTTAAAGCAGGGGAGTGACTGGTTGGGGTGACATTTTTTAAAAATATATTTTATTGATTTTTTACAGAGAGGAAGGGAGAGGGATAGAGAGTGAGAAACATTGATGAGAGAGAAACATGGATCAGCTGCCTCCTGCACACTCCCTACTGGGGATGTGTCCCCAACCAAAGTACATGCCTTTGACTGGAATCGAACCTGGGACCCTTCAGTCCGCAGGCCGACGCTCTATCCACTGAGCCAAACCGGTCAGGGCTGGTGTGACATTTTTGATCCTTCCAGCTGCCATGTGGGAAGAGTGTGTCGGGGTCAAGGGTGAGGCAGGAAACCAGTTCGGAAACAACTGTAGCTGTCCCGGGGAGCGATGCCGGTGGCCTGGGCCGGGGCGATGGCAGTGAGGACAGGCATAGGCGGCCAGGGCAGGGCTGCTGGGAGGCCGGGGCTCTGCATTCGGTTTCGGTTTTCCTTTTACACAATCCACCAGGGGTTCTGGGCCCCTGGACTTTCCCTGGCCCGGCTGGTGCAGCCCACAGCATGCTGGTGATCTGGCCTCCTTCCTCCCGGCCCCCTCCCTGCCCTGCCCTGTGCGCTAACCCTCCTCTCCAAGGACAAGGGCAGCCCCAGTTACGCTGTTACAGTCTCCCGCCGCCAGGCTTGGCCTGTGGTCCCCAATATGCCGCGGCTCCCGTGCCTGCATCCTCCAGCCCTTGCAGCCATTCCCTCTGCAGCCCCACGGGGCAGAAGCTCACTCACTTTCCTCAGATCGGGTTTGCCTCCGAGGGAGGACCCCGAGAGTCCACGCTGGAGGGGCAGACACGTCCCCTGGGTCCCTGATTTTAGAGAAGGGCCTGAAGGTAGCCTCTTTCTTGGGGAAGTTCTCCTCTGATCCAGCTCCTGCTGGGGTGGAGCAGGCAGACATGCTCTCCTTCCTGACTCGGGGCCTCAGGCGCACGGATTGGCGATGGCTGGAGAGCTGTGTTGAACTGGGTTCTGAGGCTGCATCTGGGCTCCCAGGAAGGAGGTCATAATTGATTAGTAATGTCTTCTAGGGGCGCAGGATTGGGGATAAGGGTCATGTGGCCGCATCTTTGTGTCCCCAGCATGCCTCCCTCTCCCATCGTGCCCCCAAATCTTCAAGTGTGCACCTTCCTTCAAGTGTACTAGGTGCCTCAAGTGTACTAGAGGCTGGCTGAAAACAGCCTGTGGCCTTGGCTTCCTCATCTAGGAAACGGAGATGATGATGACAGGAGCCCCAAAGGGCTGGGAGGCTTGGAGGAGAGGCCCCCCTGCTCCCCGGGGAGTAGCCACTGAAAACAGGGGCCCTGAGAACTGGGTGTTGTCTGAAGTCACGTAGCTGGGAGAGAGCAGAAATCGGATTTGAACTCAGGGCCCTGCATCGGAAAGGGCAGGCAGAACAACGGGGCTGAGGAGGGGAAGGTGCTGGCCAGAGCTCCCTGTGCCCCTAGACCCCACTTCTCCTTTCTGCCCCGTTACTCAGAACACAGGAAGCCTGGCTGGGGCCTCCCTTGCCCATTCTGTCTGCAGCCGGGTGGACACAGGGTCTTGGCGTCACCCGCCGCCACCCCGGGCCTCCCCCTTCCTGTCTTGTGCAAGACGAGGCGTCCCCTGCGTGGAAAGGGCAGGCTGCTCTGGCGGATGGGCGGATGTGTGGATGTGTGGATGGGCGGATGGGGGCCTCTCAGGCGGGGTCACTGCCCGCAGTTACCTCTAGCAGGCCTGGCCTAGGCCCCGCCCCTTCCTCCTCCTCCTGTTCCCCCCAAAGTTCATGCAACCTTGAGCAGAAAGCTGGGGGACCCAGCATGGGGAGGCACCTTGTTCCAAAAGAGCAGGCCTGGGCTCTGACTATTATGGAGAGGTTCCTAAACAACAATGACAGCTCTAATAATAATGGCTTCTGTTTATTGGGTGGCTTCTCTGTGGCAAGCGCTATCTCATTTAAACACATTTATATAAGCACCTACTTTGTGCTATGTGCTATTCTACACCTTTAAGATATAAGGGTCCCACATTGTGGGGTACAGCAACTAAAATTAAAAAAAAAATTTTAATCTTAAAAAAAATCCTCACCTGGTGATATGTTCATCGATTCTAGAGCAGTGATGGTGAACCTTTTGAGCTCGGCGTGTCAGCATTTTGAAAAACCCTAACTTAACTCTGGTGCCGTGTCACATATAGAAATTTTTTGATATTTGCAACCATAGTAAAACAAAGACTTATATTTTTGATATTTATTTTATATATTTAAATGCCATTTAACAAAGAAAAATCAACCAAAAAAATGAGTTCGCCTGTCACCCCTGACACGCGTGTCATAGGTTCGCCATCACTGCTCTAGAGAGAGGGGGAGAGAGAGAGAAAAAGAGAGACAGAAAAACATAGATGTGAGAGAGAAACATTGATCAGTTGCCTTCTGTATGTGCCCCAAACGGGAATCGAACCCTCCACTGAGGTATGTGGCCTGACTGGGGATTAAACCCACAACCTTGGTGGCATACAGGACAATGCTCAACCAACTGAGCCATTCGGCCAGGGCTAATTTTTAATTTTTTAAATGACCCCTTTCTTCAGATGAGGAAACAGGCTCTGGGAGGGGAGGAACTTGCCCAACGTCACACAGCTCGGCCACATCCCACCGAATGTCACTGTGTGTCCCCGGTGGGCGAGACCAGCACTGTTCCAGAAATAGGAGGCCCAGAGGAGGGGGCATTTGGCATTTTCCGGCTGGGAAGCCCACGGCTTGTGGATGGCCCCTCCGGGCCTCAGTTTTCCCATCTGTACCAGCTCTGGTTACTTAGGCTTATGGTTTTTGGCTCAGTAGGTCTGGGGCAGGGCCAGGTAGACAGCGCGGGGAAGAGAGAGGGACAGAAGACACCTCCGTGGTACCAGGCGCTGTCAGTGCCCCCCTGGGAGCCACACTCGTGGCCATTGCCCAAGGGCGTCCTTTGGCAAAGGAGTGTGGGGCAGAGGTGAGACACCCTTGCCAACAGAGGTGGAACTGGTGTGTAAATACCCTGGCTTCCTTGCCCCTGGGCAGGGGCAATGCTGAGGCCTGTTCTGCTCCTCCTCCCAGAGGTCCGGGAGGCTGAGCCCAGAGGCAACCTGCTCACCCCGCTCCTGGACTCACATCCTCACTCCCTAGCTTCCCCCCCAGATCCTTGTCTTGGGTTTGCTTCGCCCACCTAAGCCAAACAGCTGTGCTACCCAGAGGTTAAGGGCTTTGGAATCAGTGACACCTGAGTCTGAATCCTGGCATTGCCACTGACCTTGCCTGTGACCTTGGGAACCTGCCTGCTTGCTCAGAACCTCAGTTCCTCTCTCTGTGAAATGGGAACTTAGAACCAGAGAACTAAGCGATAGACAGGGGAGTTGCGGTGATAGGAACCAGAAGCGAGTTCTCAGCTGTGGGGCCCTCAGCGATCCCAGGTGCCATGTCTGGATGCTTCTGAGGTGGGATGAGCAGGAGTGGGCCGTGGGGTCGGCAGGGGAAGAGGGCAAAGGAGCACTTTGAACCAAGGTGTGGAGAAGGACTGGCTGTAGGCCTCCTCAGCCCTGTTTGGCCAGTGGGGCAGGTAGGTAGGTGGGAAGAACATGCAACCTTGTCCCCCAAACTCCCTCCCCCCGCCCCCCGCAAGGATTCCAGGGCTCCCAGTGGGATGCTCAGGGCAGAGCAAAGAACAGTGAGTTACAGTGAGTTAGTCCACTGTAGGGCTCTCACCAGGCAAACAGCTCTCATCCAGGGGTCGAAGATGCTGGGGCCGCCTGAGATCCCTTCACTGATGCTGTGCTGGAGGCAGGGTTGTGGGGGACTAGGTGCCCCTCTTTACCCTGGGTCGGCCTCATGTCCAGAAGAGCCCTTGGCCCCCACTGCTCCCAGCCTGAGTTTCCATCTCCTGCCCACATGGCCTACCTTCTATTGTGTTTCTTGTTTGTCTCCTTCCACTGGGATGTCACCATCACCCAGGTAGGGAGTTTGGTCTGTTTTGTTCACTGCTGTACACCTGGCCCCAGCACAGTGCCTGTACAGAGCAGGTGCCAGTACACACTTGTGAGTGAGTGAATGAGTGAATGAATGAATGAATGAATGAATAAAAATACTTTGTTGGCAGTTGAGCTGGCTGAGACCCAGAGAAGGCCCCAGGGCACTCACAGTCCAGTGCTCTTTCTCCTGGCTCTCCCTGGTCTCTGGAGCCGTTGGTGGCCAGTGCAGCCACAAAGAGGGTGTGCCAAGTTTGGGGTCTTGGGTGTGAAGTTCAGCTCGGGCACGTCTTGGCTGTGGGACTGTAGGCAAGTCGGTTTCCTCATCCACAAGACAGGTCACATGGAGGTCCCAGTGGCACAGGGTGAGGTGTCAATGGGACGGGATGGTATGTGGTGAGGGCTGGGCACACAATAGGTGCTGAGTAAATGGGAGTGGGGTTGGCTGTGGGGGAGGCTCTGGCTTGCGGTCCCCTCCCCCTCTGCTTCAGGGCCTGTAATTATCACTTACCCTGGTCAGTGGGCCCGAGAAATTCCATGTGTGGGCAGGGCTGCGGCCAGGGTGCTCGCCCAGCCCCCAGAAGGTCCCATGGACACTGTCCGGTGGGCCTCATGGCTGACATTCCAGGCACATTTCCCAGCCCCGGGGCTGCCACAGGCCCGCATAGGGTGGGGGTGGGGGGTCAGAGCCTCAGGCTGGACAAACCAGTCAGCATCCCAGGCTGGGCTGCCTGGCCACCAACTTCCTGCTGGGCTCCCTGAGGCCCAAAGGCCTCCAAGTCCTTCCTTCTGCCTCCATTTGCCACCATCACTGCTCGTCCACACGGAAGCCTCAGTCCAGGCCCTGGAGAAATTCCCTCTGCACACTCAGCCAGAGGGGTCCTTTAAAACCATGGATCAGCCCGCGTCACTCCCTCGCTGAGTCGGATCCCCAGTGTTCTGAGAACCAGCCCTCAAGTTCTTCCCTTGGCTCACAGGGCCCTGCACCATCTGACCTCCTCCCCCACCCCTCCTCCTCACTCACTCTTCCAGCCGGGCTGGCCTCCTCTGTGCTTGTGCTGCCTCAGGGCGTTTGCACTGGCTGTTCCTTCTGTCTGGCACACTCTTCCCTCAGGTGCCCACAGGGCCCCCTCCCTCCCTTCCTTAGGAGCCACCTGCATGTGAAGACCTCTGACCCCCTCAGCCACTTCCGGCTCAGTATTCCCGGTTCCCTCCCCTTCCCAGCCCTGCGCTCCCCGCTCATCACCTTCTGACACTGCAGATTTTACTTATCCACAGAGGCAGGGATCGTGGTCTGTTTTGTTTTCTGTTGTATCCCCTGTGCCCAGCACAGTGCCTGGAGCATAATAGGTGCGCAGCAAACATGTGTTGACGAACTGAATGAACAACTCGGAGTTGTTCGCAGATAAGGACACTGAGTTCCCGCCGGGCAGGTGACCAGCCCAAGGCCACGCAGCTCGTCTGAGACGGCCGAGAGAGGAGTCTGGGTTCATTAGATCCCGGTGCTGGCATTTTAGAAATTGCTTCTGGAGAACGACAGATGGGACCAAGGCCCTGTTGATCCTGCCACACCCGCCAGCCCCAGGGTCGGGCAGTACTTCGGCTGGTCAGGAGTCCGGCCGGCCTGCCTGCCCGGGCATTCCAGGCTCCAACCCAGTTCTCGAGCTTTCTATTTTGAGCCTCCTAGTCCTGAGGACTGTGTGTTCCCAGCAGGCGGCGTGGGCCAGAGGCTGAGCCTGGGTGTGGCCATCACCTTATCTGGGGCCTTTTGGGGGTGGGAGCCAGAGCTAGGGCCCCGCCATGAACTCAAGGACCCAGATCCCCCGTCCTTAACCTGTTGGCTGCTGAGGCCTCAGGCGCAAGTCTTATTCTTTGCCTGACTGTCCCCATTCAAGCCCTTGCAGGGGTAGTCTCCACTCATTCAGTCTTGGATTATACCCTTCTGTTTGTTCCCAGGACTTAGGGACCCACTCGAATTCTGGCTCTGTCCCTTTACAGCTGTGTGACCTTGGGCAAGTTACTTCACCTCTCTGAATGTATTTCCTTATCTGGGCAAGGGGGGCAAGAAGAGTACCTATCTCCTGGGTGGCTGAGGAGATTTGGTGTGATAAAACTGACGAAACTCCCTGCCCTCAGAGCCTCGATTTATTCTCTTCATTGCTTTTCTCACCACTGGCTGCCCTTGTATGGATTTGCCTGTGGGTTGCTTGTCTCTCTCCACCAAGGCAGGGGCTTTCGCCTACTTTGTTCACTGCTGTGTCCCTTGTACCCAGCACAGCATCTGGCACACAGTAGGTGCTCAATAAATGTTTGTTGAAAGAATGAATAAATGAATAAGGACCCCTCGAGGAAGCAGTCCCTAAGCTCAGAAAGTGTGTTCTCACCCCCTTCCTCAGTACAGAAAGGTTCTTGGGTGCCTGCTGGTACCACAACCCCCTGTTCCATCTCATCCAGCAGCCAACAAGGCTGCCTGAGTTAGCATCACCTTTGTTTCACAGATGGGGAGAATGAGGCTCAGAGAGGGAGAGTCATCTGTCTAATGTCACACAGCAGTCAGCACCTGAGCCAAGGTTCCAAGCCAGGACTGCATGGTGGATGGATCATTCTTTCCTTAGAGGTAGTCGGTGGTGACGGAGAGCATGGTGGGGCCTGTGAGGCGCTCCCAGGGAGGGAGGAAAGATGGGAGATGAGTCACTGTTCTTGAGTTCCATCTCTCCTTGTGTCTCTCTTAGTCTTCCTGGATTCCTCTGTCCCCATCTTTTTCCTGTCTCTCTGTGTCTCAGTGTCTCTCCCCCTCCCTTGTATATTTGACCCACTGTGCAAGACAGGGTGTAGGCAGCAGACCGCTGGCTCGAGGGATGGAGCCGAGGCCAAGAGAAGGGAGGATTGACATCTGGGACTGAGTTCAGTCTGAAGCCAGGCCCTGTGGCCAGGCCCAGGGTGGGCCCCAGGGTCCTGGTCTCAGTCTCCACACTTTGGGGCAACCTTGGGACCCTGAGCAGTTCAGAGAGCCCCAGGCCTGGCTTTAGTAGACCTGGGTTCCATCTCAGCCTTGTCACATCCCAGCCAATAGCCTTGAGCACTTAGCCCAGTTCCTGAAAATGGGACCATTGACAGCCCTATCTCATAGGTTTTATAAGGGGGAATGATGTGAGGGCCATGCCTGGCTCCCTGAAGCTCCATGCAACAAGGACAGCGTTAGAGAAATAGCTAATTATAATGATTTCTTTTTAGCAGGTGGAAAAAGTGAGACTCAGAATCATGTTACTAATTCATTATTATTGAGCACCTACTATGTTCCAGGTGCTTTGTCTGGCATTCATTAACCCAGGGGCTGGCAAACTATGGCCCGGTGGCCGAATCTGGCCCATAGCCTATTTTTGTAAATAAAGTTTTATTGGCACCCACTATTCCCACTCATTTAGATCTCATCTATAACTGCCTTCGCCCTACAACTGCATTGTGGAGTAGTTGTGAGAGAGGCCACAAGACTCCCCAAAAGTGAAAATATTTGCTGTCTGGCTCCTTTAGAGAAAAAGGTTGCCAATGCTGGATTAACCCATCACAACTGGGAGGAAGGGCAGATCACACCCTGAGGTCACAGACTAGAAACTGAAGTCTTTGCCCAATGTCTCTCACAAGGCTGGGTCTTGATAAAACACTATGCGGGTCTTATTCCTCCTTCCTGCCCCTGACCGATCTTCCCAACTCTTGTTCCCATTCTTCATAGATGCTGAGTGGGTAAGTCAGAGCCCGTAGTGGGAAGAACCCTGTTTGAGATTCAGGTAGATCTGAGTTTGAATTTTGCCTCAGCCCCTCCCTTGCTGGTGACCTTGGGTGAGAGGTCTGGCACATAGTAGGTGCTTGATCAACATCACTGCCCGCCCCTCAGCTTTCTTTCATGGAGGACATTTTACAAAGTGCAGCCAGCGACCAGCGGGTGTCGTGGCTGCGGTGAATGGTGGAGTGTGCGGCATTAGTAGGAGAGCACTTTGTGTGTCAGAGAGACTTGCTAGAGCGCCATGTGAGTGGTGGGCGGATCTCACTGTCCCCCAAGTCTTAGCCTCTCTCTCCTGGCTCGAGGCCTCAGCCCGGTCCTTGACTGCAGCACCCCCACCCCCATTCCTCCCAAGCGCCTTCCCAGCCTTCCTGCTGGCCTTGGGAGGCTCCAGGGTTGCCCCCAGGCCTCTTCCAGAGGTCGCAGAATCACTAATAGGCAATCCTGCCCACTGTCTGGAGGAGGCAATGTTGGTGACTCAGGAAACTCCGGCTTCTCCCAGCCCCGGTGCCCGGTATTATGATCTGGGGCTGCTGAGCATGGAGGTGACAGTTCCCCGAAGGACTCACCGGCTGCACCTCCGTTAGAGCAGCCTCCCCGAATCATCAAGTCACTCACTCACCTCCCGGTGTTGGGTGACACCTTGGGTCTCAGCTCTGTCAGTGGAGCTCTGGTGGTACCTACCCTTCAGGGAGCTGTGAGGATGAAATGATCAACGAGAAGAAGCACTTGGCATGGCCCTGAGCATGGTGGGCACTTGGTACATGTGCTCATGGATGCATTCTAGGGTCCCCTGGACACTCCTGAGGCCTCCCTGACTGTGTGACCTCGGGAAGCCATGCCTTTCTCTGGACCCAAGAGTCCTTGACTGCAGTTGGAGACCGCCTAAGAAAGTGGACTCATTATTTGACAGATGGAGAAACTGAGGCTGCAAAACTTCTTCTCTGATCTGATTAAAGGTCAACCAGGGATAGGGATAAGCTGGGGACTGCTTGCAGTCATTCACACTTTGCTTGAACGAGCTCCCTGGATTCTTGGTTACCCAGTGACCCCTAGACCCTGGAGGGCTTGAGAGGCAGAGCAAGGCCTAGGCTGAGGCTCCCTGCAGGGCCCCAGGTTGCACAATCATAACATGGATGGCTGTGACCAAGGCAGGTGCCCATGTTCTCTGGGAGTCACCCCTGGGACGTGCAGCCTTGTTGCACACACTCCCCACTTCCCGCACAGCCTGACTTGCGCTCATTTCCTGGCTGTGTGACTCTGGGCAAGTCACTTCCCCGCTGGTTTAGGGGAGGGTTTACTCTGCTCCTGCCACACTCCCCCTCTTGCTCTTCCTCAAACATGCCAGGCATGCTCCTACCTCAGGGCCTTAGCACTTGCTGTTCCCTCTGCCTGGAATACCTTTCCCAAATATGGCTGGCTGTCACTCCTCCTTCAGGTCTCTGCTCAAATGTCACAGCTCAACGAGGCCTTTGATCCCTGGAACTCCCTTTTGCATTTAATTCGTCTCTGTAGCTCTTACCACTTCTTGATGCATCCTGGGTACTGCTGGTTTGTCTGTCTGCTCCCTGCAGGATGGCAGCTCCGTTTTTGTCTCTCTTGGTCATTGTTGTGTTCCCAACCCCCAGCATGGCACTGGCACACGAAAGTGCTCAATAAAGACTTGTGGAATGAACGAACGAACGAACGAATGAATGGTGCTAAGCACCATGTCCTGCCCATAGTAAGCACTCATACCCCTTGCAGTGAATGGTGTTGCTTTGGCAGCCGCTTTCCAGCGCCTCTTCGCTCCTGGCCCTCTCCAATTCTTCCCTCACCAGCCTGGCTCCTGCTTTCTCTGCCAGGCCCAGATCCCAGGCCCAGATCCCTGCTGCCCGCGCAGTTTTGTCCTTGGGTCCTGGGTCCTGGGTCCTGGGTCCAGGCGACCGCTGGGGAATCGCAGGCCTGTGGGGTGGGCGCCCTCATACTCTACCTCTGGCTCCTCTTACATCCCTGGGGCAGAGCTTCTGGGAAACCAACGCTTTGACCCACTGAGCTCCCGGGCCTTCCTTAGCGCTGCCTGGTGTGCCCATTGCCGCACAGGAGGGGCAGTGAGGCTAGAGGGGGGCAGCTGTCGGGTGTCTGGCCTTTGGGACTCCTGAAACATCAGGGAAGCTTCCAGGACGCGGGCTTCTTTGTCGCTCCTGGACTGGGGCTGGGCTCAGGCACTTGCTTTCTGGATGGTAGGACTGAACCTCATGCAGGCATAGGGACCAGGTTTGAATCACACCCTCCATTTCCAGCAGTGTGACCGGTGGCTTGTCACCCGGTCCCACCGAGCCTCGGTTTCCTTGTCTGTAGAAAGGCACGCCAATGCTCACAGGGTGCTGGGAGGACAAGACCAGCTATTCCCGGGCATCTAGGGTCTCCAGCCCCTCCCCGGGGCCCAGGGTCTCCCAGCCTGCCCTGGGCCCTGGCTGCTCTGGGCCTGGCATCGTTGCCTCATTGTTGGGGTAATTGACAGTCCCGGGAGACGGCTGCTGTGGCTTTATTTCCCCTCCCCCGACTTCTCCCTCCTCACCCTGGCCTGCCTTCTCCAGAACCAGCTTGTTTTTGTTTTCTGTTTTTACGGCTCCATAAATGAGTCACGGGCCTGATTTGATTTAATTTCGTTGTAATTGTTATCTTTTCAAGCTTGTTTTTTTCCACTCGGTTACTCACGAGACCACAAAACCTAAACAGGACGGGGCCTTCCCCAGCTGCTGCCTGACACTCGGGCCGGCCTCCTGGTGATCTGGGGCTCAGCGGCTCCGGCTCCTGGAGGATTGAGGGGGGCTCGGGGGCTTCTGGGAGGAGGTGCTTCGTGTGCTGAGCAGGACTGGGCGTCCTGAGTCCCAGGCTGCAGCCCCGTTCTGCGTGCTGTGTTACCCGGGAGAGTTGGTTAAGCTCCCTGGGCCCAGACCCCAGTCAGTGTCCTCCTTGGCAAGCTTTAGAACAAGGAGTCAAAAACTCAGACATCTTGGGGCCAGGAGGCGACATGATGAGTGAGGTGGGCTGGGTGTGACTGTGGTGAACTGGAGCGAACAGGCCCCTCTCAGGGGACGCCGCCTCTTAGCCGGCACACGGCCCAGATCTCTCAATTTATCAAAAGAAGCCAGAAATCCGAGGCCCTATGTGAGAAGTCCTAATTTTTAAAAGTTGTCCAACGAATCAAACTAAAAACAACAAACAAAATTCAGCTCTGTGGACACCTCTGGTTTAGAAGGTTCTAGAAAAGCCGGCCACAGTGCAGATTGAATACTTTTGTAGAAACGACTGTCTTCATGATTATGGGTTGGTCACATGCCATGAAAAGGACGTTGCATTGTGCAGTCAGGCAGGGTCGTTTAAATGTAGTTAAAGATATCAAGTGTATTTAAATATGTCACTTCACTTTGTTCATCCTAAGCATTTGTGTAATGATATGATAAATGTGTTGGGTCAAAGAGAAAATCAATTTACTGTCACTTTCTCTTCCCCCTGCATCTCAAGACAGGTTCCTAGTCAAGGTTCCCTAAAGTTAGTCTTTATTCTGAGTGACCTATGGTAGCACTCTGGCCTGGAATGGAAGTTCTGTGGGTGATTAAGACCACGGCATCCTGGAACTGTCGAATTATTCCCTCCAGGACAAAGGGATCACCGGCTCTCAGTCGACTAGGCCTCAGCAATTCTAAAATTCTAATGCAGGAGGCCTGCGAGACCAGGTCACATGCTCACTCATTAAATCTTTATTGAGCATCTACTATGAGACAGCAGTGACCAACACGGACAAACTCTTGCCTTCATGGCACTTCTGTTTTAGCAGGGGAGACAGTCAGAAAACAAATGAATAAAAGATGGAGTATAGCCAAAACCGGTTTGGCTCAGTGGATAGAGCGTCAGCTTGCGGACTGAAAGGTTCCAGGTTCGATTCTGGTCAAGGGCATGTACCTGGGTTGCGGGCACATCCCCAGTAGGAGATGTGCAGGAGGCAGCTGATCGATGTTTCTCTCTCATCGATGTTTCTAACTCTCTATCTCTCTCCCTTCCTCTCTGTAAAAAATCAATAAAATATATTTAAAAAACAAAAGAGATGGAGTATGTCTGGTAGTGAAACCAATGGCAAAAGGGAGCGAGGAGTGTGAGGGCTGCAGTGTAATTCAGGCTGCCACAGAAGGGCCCGGAGGCCAGAGAAAAGTGAGGGGGCTGGCCCTGAGGAGGGTGTTCCGGATGGTGGGAGCAGCAGATGCAAGCACTCTGAGGTGGGGAAAATCTTGCCTTGTTGGGGAAAGATAAGGAGAGCAATCTGGCTGAGTAAGCAGGGGGAGGGTGGGAAGAGACGGGTCAGAGAGGCCCGCGGGGCCCAGATCGCCCAGGGCCCTGTGGGCAGCAGCAGGAGGAGCTTGGATTGGATTGGAAGTAATGTGGGAGCCCATGAGTCCCGAGCAGAGGGGAGACGGGGTCTGAATTAGGTTCAAACAGAATTTCTCAACCTTTGCCCTGTCGACACTTGGGCCGGATGATTCTCTCTCGTGGGAGCCTTCCTGTGCAGCGGGGGAGATGAGCAGCATCTCTGGCCCGGCCCCACGATGCCAGCAGCAAGCTTGTCGTGAGCAAGACTTTGGAAAGACTCTCTGTAGCAAGAAACTGATACGTCTTCTCCCTGCTAGTGAGAACCCGAGGCCTGCCAGCAGCCACATGAGCAAGCTTGGAGCTTTGAGATGACTGCTGCCCCAGTTTGACACCTTCATTTTGAACTTGGGAGAAACCTTGAGCCAGAACTACCCAGCTGGACCATTCCCCTATTCCTCACCCACAGCAACCATGAGCTAATAAACATTTGTTGTTTTCAGCTGTTAACGTTTTGGGGTCATTTACTGTGTATCAATACACAACCAGCGCACACACACACACACTAGTTGTGACAACTAAACATATTTCCAGACTGTGCCAAATGTACACTGGGGTGCAAATCACCCCCCATTGGGAACTACAGGTCTAACAGGACCCCTCTGGCTGTGCATGGGGAGAGAGCTGTGGGGTTCCAGATAGGAGGGGAGTGGAGGTAGAGCAGTGGGTGGATTCTGGATTTATTTGGAAGGTGAACTCAGCAGGATTTGCTGGACTGATCTGGAGAGAGGGAGAGAAGTTGAGGATGCCTCCCTGGCTTTGGCCCGAGCAGGGGTGGGGAGTGAACCCTTGACTGGGAATCAAACCCCAGACCTCTCGGTCCATGGGCCGACACTCTAATCACCAGGTCACACTGGCCAGGGCCTGGGTTGATTTTTAAATGTTGGGGCAAATCTCTAAACATACTGGCCAGTATGGGTTCGAGGGCCATGAGTTTGACACCTCTGTTCCACTCCAGCCCTCTCATTCTGCTGACCAGAAGGGCCCCCGAGAGTCAGAAGTTTAGCTGCCCTCGCGAAGGCCCATTTTCCTGGGTCCGGGCGGGGCAGGGCACCGTGAGGGAGGCGGAGCTTGGACTGAGCTCTGAAGAAGGGTCAGATTCCCTCAAGAAAGAGGAGAGGGCCATTCCAGGAGGTGGGGGAGTATGGGCAAGGGCGTGGAGTGGGAATATGGAGGGAGATAAGAAGAGATGGAACCAGGGAGAAGAGGAGGACACATGATGGTGGGGGCGGGGGAGGGGTGCTGGGAAAGAAGCGAAGAGGCTGGATTGAAAGCAGGGCTGGAAAAAAAGTCACAAAAGGACGTTAATAATATTAATAACTTCACTTCCGAAGTTGTTTGGCAACATGCAGCTCATTTTATTTTACCACCGGCTCCGGGTTCTTGGCAATCCGCATGTACACCAGGGAGTGTTTGCCCAACAAGGAACGATCCCGTTTGCAGACTGTGTTCGGATGACATGGAAGTTTTCATAAATACTAAATTAGAAACTTAATACTGAATCATAAAGTGGGGTGGATTAATGGAAGATTTATTCATTTCAATTTAGCAGGTTTCTTTAAGTGTTTCAGAGGCAATGCAATTCCCGCCCCCCCGCCCCCCCGCCCCCCAAATCTCTCTTACAAATTTTCCACCTTACCGCAGCCAAAATTTGAGGTGACATGCAAAAATAGCCGATGTGTAATGACAGAAAAGGGCAAGTGAGGCTTAGAGAGAGTCCAGGAGAATTCACTTTCAGGGGGATCAGGGCAGGCTCCCTGGAGGAGGTGGTTTGGACTCTGAGTGGCAAAGGATGGGTGAAATATAGACCAGGCAGATGGGTTAGGGTAAGTGAGGGCATGCCAGTGGAGGGTCCAGTGGGTGCGGAAGTGGGAAGGTGGGAATAACGGGGTCTCAGAGTTTGGACCAAGGGGACTGGGACTGGGGTTGGTGCAAATGGAGGGGCCTGGAGGAGCCAAAGAGCAAAGATGAGGGCTATCATGTGAAGTATGAAGAAGAATGGCCAGCTGACCTCCTCTTTTCTAATTGCTTGTGGGTGTGGAAGGGCAGCAAAGAATGTGGATCCTCGTCCCCCTGTCCACCGCTCATCCCAGTGGAATCATCTTAGAAGACATTCAAGGACAAGCCACCTGTGTTGAGTGCCTACAGAAAGCCCAGCCCTGCACAGAGGGCTTCTGGGGCGTCAGCTCGTTTACTCCTCCTGTCAGCTACAGAAGGGAGGTGCTATGATGATGCCTATTCTGCAGAGGACACGAAGGCCCAGGGAGGCGAAGCAGCATGTCTAAGTTCACACAGCCAGGAAGCGGCAGAGTGGGATTGGGACCCAGACCTGTCTGAGCCTACAGTCCATGCTTGACCCACTGCTCTGTAATGACACTCATGTGCTCCCAGTAGATCTGGCTTCCTGTGACCTGAGTGCCACCATCATCCCCGTCTATCAGCGGGGTAAACTGAGGCTCCGAGAGGTTGAGTTACTTGTGTGAGGTTTTACAGCTGGAAGGGGCGAAGCCAAGGTTTGAATCCCTGGGTCCATTTGACTCTGGAGCCACTCTCCTTCCACCAAACGACACAGCTGCTTGCCTTCTCAGGCCTCTATTTCCTCATCTGATAAATGGCGGCGAGGACAATGCCCACCTGATGGGGTCCATGTGAGGGTCAGAGATGGTGCATATCAATTGCTCTGCTCAGTGCCTGGCACTTAGTAGGTGCTTTAAAAATGATGGCTGTGATTATTTGTGGGAAAGTGGCTGCATATTAAATGAGGGAATTAATATAAGGTGCTTAGAACAGAGCCTAAGTAGCCCTTATTTTCCCTAAGGGCACATAGTAGGTACTCAAAAAATGCTAGAAGGTGCTATTATTATTATTACTATTATTATTGGACCAACCACAGGACAGCCTACTATTCTTCTATTCTTGCGTCCTTCCCAAATTGCCTTCCAGCTGTTTCTCCCTTAATTCAATAAATCGACCTTAGAATGTAGATTAGGATTTGGGGTGACGTTGATGCAGCCTCCTGCCCATCAGAGATGCTGAGAGCACCGATGATGAGCCCAGAATTCTGGGTTTGACCCCTGGCCCATTGTGGGACCTCTGATAAGTGCCTTGTCCTTTCTGTGCCTCAGTTTCCCCCTTTGCAGAGCCTGGGTCTGGCTGTCCTGGGAGGGACCAGCCCCTCTCAGGGATGAGGGCAGTTCCTGTGTTCCCCGCTTGGCCACCAGTTTCCACCTCCCGCCTCCCGAGCTGCAGGCCCGCCCGGCTCAGCTGTGACGACCAACCAGCCAATCTGTTTACTGAACTGGCTCACCCCTTCCGGGAACTCAGCCCAAGCTTCCCAGAACTCGGGTATTAATGACCCGAAGCCACATGACAGAGCATGACACAGCACTTTTGGGCGTAAGGCAGGGCCCAGAGGGGCGCGTGGGGGGCCGTGAGCCAGCCCCCCAGCCTGGCTGGCTGGTGAGTCACCCCTGCCTCCTGCAGCTTCCTGATCCTGACCACTCTGCTGCCCTCCCCCATCCCTGGACCTCTCACCCTGCCAGGGCCACTCTAGGACCCCTGGACCTTTGCCCCAGTGACCTAGAAGAGGCCCTTTGGGGTTATAGATGGGGAAAGTGAGGCCCAGAGGACTGGAGTACAGAACAGTGAGCACTAATTAGGCACTTACTACATGTGAGGCGTAGGGGCAAATATCTTATCCTAGCCTCACAACAGCCCTAGGAAGTAGCATATGCCAGATGGAGAAACTGAGGCTCAGAGAGGGGGAACAAGGGCATGCAGCTGTGTGGGACAGCACTGAAGCCAAGCCTCTCTATTTGACCTCAGGTGATCTCCTTTCATTCCCTCAACAACCTGACAAAGGAGGGGCCGAGTGGTCTGTTGCACAGCTGGGAAAACTGGGGCACAGGAGGGCTGAGTACCCTGCCTAAGGTCTCAGTACTAGTTTGCTTCCAGGACCTGTGCTCTGAACCAGAGCCTGGCACATAGCTAGCGCGCACATAATATCTGTGCATTGACCAAACATGCAGGCTTTGGAGTCAGGCAGAGCTGGGTTCAAATCCCGACTGTGCCTTTTTCTGACTGCTTGGCCTGGGGCACATGGCTGCACCCCACTGTGCCTCATTGTCTCACTAATGAAGGACGAGCCTGACCTTACAGAGCAGCTGTGAGGGCTGTGTGTGCGCTGTTAGGCAGACAGCGCACCATGAACGTGGACTTTCAGAGTCTGCCCTGCACCTTCTCCCAGCCCAGGTCTCCGAAGCCTGGTTGGGGTCAGCCTCTGGGCCCCACGCCTGCCTCCTTCACCCTTTGCTGCCCCAGGGCAAAGTGAGGGCGGTGGTTTTTATGGGGCTGGGAACCAGACAGGCTCTGGGGCTCAGAGGGGGCCCCTGCCGGCGGCGGGAGTGGGGCCTCCCGGTTCCCAGCCCCTGAACTTCAGGCTGGGGCCCTGGGCGTGGGCAGGGGTGAGGCACGACTTTGCTGATCTTCCCTTTATCCCACAGCCATGGCTTGAGCACCTACTGTATACCAGACTCCAGGGAACGTAGCAGGGAACAAGGTCTCTGCCTGCTTTCTTGTGGAGGAGACAGGAGATCAGTGAGCAAACACATGAATAGATAAAATAATTTCAGCCAGAGAGAAACACCATGACAGAAATAGACAGGGGTATCTGGGAGCTTCATGAGTCAGAGAGGGCTTCTCAGAGGAGGTGACATGGAGAGACATCCGAAGGAGGAGAAGGAACAGACTCTGGGGAAAAGGATTTCTAGCACCTGGGGGAACAGCAAGAGCAAAAGCCCTGGGGTGGGGTTATGCTTGGAATGTTCCAAAAAATGCAAGAGGCCAGGTGGCTGGAGGGGGGTGTAAGAGAGGGAAGTGGCAGGGGATGATGTTGGAGAGGTCAGTAGCGGTCAGATCATATAGGGACTGCTGGGCCGAGTGCCACTGGTAGGATTTGATTAGGAAGGGGACGGACGTGACCCAATTTGACGAACAGCAAACTTTCACTTACGATGACATTCACATTTTCTACCCATCGACAGATGAGCTAACAATGTCCAGGCCAAGTTCACGCGGAAGGTCAGTGGCAGGGTGGGGGTAAAACCACGGTGGTTGGACAGCCAGTTCAGGACAACTGCTCCTACACAAAGGGAAGTAAGGACATGGGCTGAGTTGTTGACGGCTCATGGGTCAGCAGCATAGTTTCCTGGCAGAGGAGGTGCCCTCTAAGCTGAGGTTGGGTGAGAGGTGCTGGAAGAGTGTTCCTGGTAGAGGGAACAGCATGTAGGGACGCCCCCAGGTAAGTGAGAGCAGGGCACATTTGGGAACTTTACCATTGCTCAGGAGTTAGGAGAAGGGAGAGGTGACTGGGTGATGTTGTCAGGATCCCAATTCCAGGAGGCCTTAGAGCCAAGGGGAGGAGCTAGAATTTCATTCTGAATACCTACTGTGTGCCAAGTCTGGGATGGATCCTGAGGACACCAAGAGAGGTACATGTTCACCCTAGCCCAGGGCAAGTCTCTTCATCTCTCTGTACCTTGGTCCTTGTCTGTAAATACCATCTGGAAGGATATTGTGACAATTCAGCGAGATCATCCTTTCATTTAATCATTTATTCATTCACTATATTTTGAGCACCTACTATGTGCTAGGTACTAGTCTGGGGACCAGGGATACAGCGGTGACAAAAGACTCTGCTCTGCCCGACCAGTGTGGCTCAGTGGTTGAGCATCAGCTTATGAACCAGCAGGTCACGGTTCGATTCCCAGTCAGGGCACATGCCCGGGTTCGATCCCCAGTGCGGGGTGTGCAGGAGGCAGCTGATCAATGATTCGCTCTCATCAATGTTTCTATCTCTCTCTCCCTTTCCCTTCTTCTCTGAAATCAATAAAAAATATTTTTAAAAAATAGCTCTGCTCTGACAGAAGAGGTAATATGGAGTAGCGAGCAATTACTGGAGCCAGGTGGTCAGGGTTAGCTCTTCGCCCACCACTCATGGACTGTGTGATTTTTGCAAGTTGCTTTATCTCTCTGAGCCTTATCTATAAAATGGAGTAATGATAGTACCCACCTCATAGGGTTGTTGTAAGGACATATGAGCTAATACATGTAATGTGTCTAGCACAGAGTCTCGTACACAGTAGGTGCTCAATAAATGTTCTCCGTGCTGTGTTTGAATGGGGGAGATAGCTAAAAGCAATCAGATGTCAGGTGAGTGGATGAGATGGTGTCTGAGTGGGAAGTGACAATACCAGCTCTTAGCACCAAGTGGGCATACAGTAGGTACTCAAGTGTTTCTTCTTTGTCACTTGAGCCCAGCTTGGACTATGCTAGGGGCCTGAGGTTTGGGAGTCTGTGTGGATGGGAGGCCATCTTTGCTGATCCAGAAAACCCATTTCTGAGCTTTGGGGTGGGGAGGGCAGAGACGTCCCCACCATCCACTGGCCCCCACGCTCCCTGCACCCCATCCCCAGCATGGTTCACAGCCTGGGTGGCTGGGGCGAGCCAGGGCCTGCCCTGTGGGTCCCCAGTAATGACACTCATTACACAGGTGTCTGGCAGGCAGGGGGAGGCGAGGCCCCAGGGGCCGCGTTCAGATGGCACCCTGCCAGCTCACCTTGGGCCCTTCCTCATCCTTTATGAGTCTGGTGCCCAGGGCAGGCAGGCGGGTGGGGGGAGCGGAGCTGGCACTGGGCCAGCTGGCATCTGGTGAAAGGAGGGAAAGTTGAGAAGTTTGGGTGCCAACGGCTAATGTGGAGGACTGGGTGCTATGGTGTGTGTGTGTGTGTGTGTGTGTGTTAATTAAGGTGGGATTAAGTCATGATTTATGGGTTTCTCTTTGAGACATTTATAAAGAGACTGGGTTAAAAAAAAGTTTGCAGAAACATGTAGAAGTAGCCACAGACTATGTTGCAAATCAGAACTTTTCCAAATAGACAGCCTCCTCTTAGATGGAACAGACTTATTTAAACCAGAATTATTGGTAACATGGTATCTTAGGAGTAATGCCATATTACTACTGATCAATGTCTCAGTTTGGTGTTGGTTTGGAATTTTGACCTAGTTCATGCAGAGGGCTTATGTTTATGTAGCAAGAACT
>NW_005871263.1:1302534-1312703 GCF_000147115.1 Myotis lucifugus | reverse complement strand
CACGCAGGACGTGGAGGGAAACATTTACAACATCTGGAAGAGGAGCCAGATGTAAATGTTGTAAATGTTGTAAATGTTTCCCTCCACGTCCCGCGTGGTTCAGGGTTCAGGATCTAGAAGAGGAGCCGCACACAAATGAAAGAGAAAAGACAAGAGATAATTTGGGAATATTGGGGGGGCCAGGCGGGTAAGTCCAACTCAAGAGGAAGGACTTCCACCGGTGCTCAGACAGCAGGGCAAGGAGTGCGGCTCTTCTTCTGAGCACAGTGAGAAACTTGGCACATGGAGGCACACAGATGCACCCTCCCCACCAAGGGTGAATAGGTTTGGAGAGAGGTGGGGCGGGGGGCCAGGCCCGCTGGGGGTGAGAACCATTGGCTTTCAGAGCTACAGACAGGAACGTGGGCTGCTCAATTTGTGTTTGAACCTATTCTCTTGGGTTCAAACCCCCTGGAACCTGGAGCCTGTTATTAAGCTGGCTGCACCCTGGGGCACCTGCCTTTATCCCCAGACAGGGCCTGGCCCGCCTGCCCTGAGGTCGACCCTGGCCCCCCAGATGAGAGTGGATGGGTGGGACTGGTAAACCCCTGTGCCAGCCCCAGCCTCAGCCCCCACCAGGTGCCTTGGCAGGACCAGATCTGCTTCTAAGAGCTGGAAGGACACGGGAGCAATGAGCCTCTCATTTATAGACGGGAAACCGAAGCCCAGAGAAGGAAAGGGTATGTCCCAGGGCCTTGTGGCAGGGAGCTGGCGGCAGCACCCAGGAAGTCTGTCATAACTCAGATCTCTTTCCACTTCCTCCCCTGGCCACTGAGCTCCTCTTATTGCGACTCTAGCCAGGGGAGTAGTTGGTGTCTGGGCAGGGCCAGAGGGAAGAGCTGCGGCCAACTTGGGAGGCCTCTTTTAATTGGGCCCTGCAGCAAGAACTGCCCAAGTTTTGAGATAGCGAAGTTACCCATCATGGGAGCCATGCAGACAGTCTCAGATAACAGCCCTTCCTCTGCTTACAGGTTCAGAGGGGTTTAGATGAATGAGAGATTATTTCCCTTTCAGCTCTGTGATTCCACGGGACCACGACGTAATCCATCCCTGTTCAAGCCTCAGTTTCCCAACAGTAAATTAAAAAAAAATTAGAATGACCTCAATAAAAGGACCGTCCAGAAGAAGAAACTTCCCCGCTCTTGGCTGTTTCTTGGCTCCCCGTCCTTAGGGGAGAGCTCTCGTCCTACCATGGCCCAGACATCCCTGCAGCCCTGGCCCCTGAGGCTTCTCCCTCCCTCTCCGATGAAGTCATCCGGACTTCCTCACCGTTGTTCAGCTCACCACCACGTCTCGCCTCAGGGCTTTTGTTGTTACTGTGACCACTGGATGCCAAGCGCTTTCCACCATTTAAATCTCCACCAGCCCTGTGAGATAAGTACTATTATGGGATCCATTTTACAGATAAGGAAACTGAATCTCAGAGAGGTTGAGTCTCTTACCCAAAGCCACACAGCGCAGAAGCAGAGGAGTCAGGATTTGAGCTCAGCCATCTGGAACTTAACCCCACGCACGTTTCTTCTGACCGTATGCAGCTCATTTTCATCTTTAAACCTTTGCTCACTAGCCTCCTTTTCCAGGAAGCCTTCCCTGACTACCCTCCCAGTCCTCTCCCTGTGCCCTTCCCGAGTTTCCCCTTGGCTGCTCTGATCACACTGTTTTGCAATTATCTTTATTTTTTAAAAACAGCTTTACTGAGGTGTAGCAGACAGACAGTCGTCGGCACATATTTTCGTGTGCACTTTGACAGTCTTGATATGTCTGCACTCATGAAGCCACCAGCACAACCAAGACGGTAAACACATCCATCATCTCCAAAGGTTTCCTTATGCCCTTTTGTCATTCCCCCTTCCTGCCTCCTACCTCCACACTCCCACCGGCGGGTAACCGCCATCGGCTTTCTGTTTCTGTAGAGTAGTTTGCGTCCTCTAGAACTTTCTGTAAGTGGAATCATAGAGCATGTTCTTCTTTTCTGGGCTTCTTTCCCTCAGCATACTGATTTTGAGATTTATCCATGTTATTATGACCATTATCTTTTTAGGTATCTACCCCCCTCCCCACCAGACTGTGAGGTCAAAGGGGCCAGGACTTGGTCTTATTTATTTGTGTCCCCAGCACCCAGCACAGGGCTGGGCACACAGGAAGTGCCTAATAAATGTTGACTGACTGACTGGGAGGAGGAGGAGGACGTGTCCATGTGGGGGAAGATCAGGCACAGTTGCATGGCCGAGAGGAGCCCAAAGACCGATTAAAAAAAAAACAAAAACAGCCCTTGGAAGGATCTGGAGGCCTCGTGGCCCCATCAGATAAGCACATCCGTTCATCCCTGTGGCTGTCTCCACGGAACAAAGATCTGCATTGCACAAGGGTTGGGCTTGGGCCGAGGAGGCACTTAGTGGCCCCTTTATCTGGCGTGGGCATCTGGCTCCATGTTCTAGAACTGCACAGCCCACACCTCCCAGCAGGCTGCACAGCCTGGGCACCCGCCATGGCTGAGGGTGGCCAGGTGGGCGGTGGGAAGGGGAAGTAGCTGCCCAGCCCTCCCCAAACCAGTTGGACTCCTTTGCAGAAGTTTCTGGAGGCGCAGAGCTGAGTAAGGGAGAGCGGGAGGCCCCGAAAAGGAGGACGAGAAGGGAGGAATCATTTAATTATCAAATGTTATAGGGAATTTCCAGTTCATGTTCCATCGGGCTGGGCAGGGATGCCGTGGGGATTACTCAGGCGGGTTCCAGGTACCAGCCTCAGCAGAGGAGCCCAGGCCTCCGTTGCCCGCTGAAAACTCAACCAGCCGGGGCGAGAAAGTGACAGAGCTGCATCCTGAGACAGAACCTGCAACAGACGCTGAGTGTAAGCATGTGCTTCCTGCATCAGTCCTGCCGAGATGACCTTACTGTCCGCCCATTTCCCAGACTGAAAAACTGAGGCTGGGAGGTGAGGTCGCACGGGGAAAGCTTACGAGCCAGGAGTTGTTTTGGAGTGACCCCTCAACAATAACCACTTCTTCGGGTAAAATCTTACTGAACACCCACTGTGTGCCAGGCGTTGTGCTCAGCTCTGAGGAATAAAAACAAGAGTCTTAGGCATCTATTGTGTGTCCCATCTTATCTCCCGATGGAAACATTTTTGAGGGCAGAGACTGTTTTGTGGAACGTTGTTTTCTTATTTGTGGAAGCGAGGAGTTTGGACCAGACTAGCCTTTTCCAAATGAGGTTCTGAAGGATGCAAGTTCTCTGGAATGCTAATAGGAGGAATGTGGGGAAAAGTGTCCTAGGGCCCGATTACTGTGGCTAACAGTGTTAACACTTGTTGCAGGACTTCTCAGTGTCTTTAATGTCTTAACAAGAACAGTGAGCTTCTAGGTGAAATGGGTGTTCTGTGAGTTACCTCTGAGATACATAAGTGAAATTGTTCACTGTTCTCTCGTCTTTCCTGCCCACTGTTTTCCTGTTTGTTTGTTTTTTGAATCCTGATTTGGAGGCTACCTCCTCCAAAGAGCCTTCTCTCTAGACCAGATGGACCTGAGTCCCCTCCTGTGAAGGCACCTGCCTGGAGCTCCTTTGACCTCTCTCTTAATATTTTCTACCTTGAGTTCTAACGATCTGTTCCCGTCACTAGATTGTCAGCTTCTCAAGGGAGGGACCAGCTGTGATTCATCTCTTGGGTTTGGTACAGGGAACACAATGAGTGGATGGAGAATTTGATGGGTGGAAGTTTGGGAGATGATTCGATGGATGGGTGGGTGGTCAGATGGATGATTTAATGGCTGGGTACATGGGTGGATGGATGAAGGAATTGTTTATGGATGGATGAAGCGACAAATGAAAAGATAGATGAATCAATGACTGAAATGATGAAAAATCAAATGAATGGATAGATGGATGGATGGATAGATGAGTAAAAAAATTAGTGGATAGGTGGATAAGGGATGGATGGTTGAATAAATAAGTAGATGATGGATGATAAATTCTGAGATGGATGGTGTGGATGATTTCATGGTTGAATACTGTGGATTATCAATGGGTGAATGAATAGGTAAACATAATTAAATGAGTAAACAAGTAAATAAATAATGAATTAATAGATAGCTAATAATAAACACAGAAAGTGATACATGGATAGATGGATTGGTGATTCCATGAATGAATGAATGAATGAATGAACAAATTTATGGATTGTTGGATGGATGAATAGATGGGAAAGTGGATGGATGAATGGACCAGTGAATGGATGATGAGTGGATGGATGGAGAATGAGTAGATGGATGGGTGGATGGGAGGATGGATGCATGCATGGATGAATTGATGGACAGGTGGGTGGATGAGTGAGTGAATGGATGGATTGATGGAAGAATGGATGAATGGGTGGATGGGGGAGTGGATGGATGCACAAGTGAATGCATGCGATGTCATAAGGTCTGAACTGAGGTCAGGATGGCAGAAAGATCCCCGCATCCCTTTCAGAAGCAGCAGTTCATCAAGTTTTTGGATTTTGAAAGCAATGTACCATATCTCCAGAAAATTGCACATAGACACCAATTTTAAGAGGGTGGTGGTCATTGAGCCTTATGGCCACCTACAGACCCTAGATGAGGAGTCCCAGTGCAGCACAGTTAGTTTTTTTCTATTCCTCAAGCAAATGTGTATTCATTTGCTCATTGCACAGCATTCCTTCGATTTTTCTGGGAGCCTGTGAGAAGATCCTTATGCGAAGACAAAGCTGTCTCTCATAGTGGCAAATATTTATAGCTTGAAATCAAACATATTTCATTTTTAATTTCGTCTCTAATACTTACTGGCTGGGTAACCTTGGAAAATTACCTTTCTGAGCCCCCTCTTCATGCATAAAATAGGGACAGCAATAATTCATACCCTATTGGGTTGTAAATATGTGAACAAGTGTGTAAAGCACATAGCCCAGTGCTTAGCACATAGTAAGTGCTCAATAAATGCTGGCGAGCCAAGTGTATCTAAGGACTACCTTGTTTCTCAAAGGAACAGGTAGGAAAGACAGAGAAGTAAACAGGATACAGCCAACACAGGCTGATTGGGGCTGTGGCGGGGAATCCTGAGACATCACGTTTAGGGTCCACAGGCACTCAGCATCCATTTGCATTTTCTAGCTGAAGTCTGCAGAGGCCGGAAAGCTACAAGTCACATTTCCCAGCCTCCTTTGCAGCTAGGGCTCTGTATGCTCCTTCGGTCCTGCCAATCAGATGCCCTCCTGTGAGATTCAGGAAGTGGACGCCAAGTGGTTTTGCCTTGGCTTTCTTTCTGCTGATGAACATGGTCATGGCCGTATTTTCCTGATCTCTGGGTCACTGCTGCGATGGTGTGTTCTCAAAGCCGACAGTTCCCACCATCCTGACTGGCTGAGGTGGCGGCTTCCCCGACCGGCCAGTCCTGTATGTTTTCCTGGGGCCCCTTCAGTCCTTATAGTGATTTTGTGCCCAATTCCCTGTGTTCCAGCCTTTGTGTGTAAAATTCCTGTAGCCTGACTCACACACAGGGGGCTGTAGGACCCGAGGGGCACACCAACCAGACTTAGGGGGCCAGGAGAGGCTTATGAAGCTCATGACACTGAAGTCGAGTCCTGAAGGGCATCCGTGCAGAAGTCAGACCCGAGGTGGGGGTGGGGGAGGGGAACGCCTGTGCAGAGGCTGAGGGGTGAGAGAGAACATGGCAGAGTGGAGAAGTGAGAGTAGTCCAGGCTGGCTGGAACGTGTAGAGGAGAGGTCACTGGACTGCGCAGGGTTGTGGAGGCTGGCCAAGGTTTTTCGACCTCCTTCTGAAGGTGATGGGGAGCTCCATCTGAGAGCCGCCGGGAAGAGTAAATGGCACCCAGCTGCTGTGGGAAGCTATGTTTAGGGATGAAGGGCTGCTAATGCAGAGCAACTGGTGAGAAGGCAGGTACAGTCCCCTGGGAAGAGGCGAGAGGCAGACGGATTAGAAGGAGATTGCCGACGAAACTCCCTGGCCTTGGTGACCAATTGGGTTGAAGGTGTGAATGTGTGTGTGTGTGTGTGGGGTGGGCGGGGGGCGCTGAATGGAGGATGCTCAGGCTTCTGGCTTGGCCGTGGGGCAGATGGCGGGCCTTCCCTGAGAAGGGAAGTGGAGGCAGAGGGGCAGGTTGGGAGGAAGCTGCTGATTTCACTTCAGGTGCTTTGACTTGAAGGATGCCTGGGGGCTGTCCAGGAGGAGGCATCTGGGAAGCATGCGAACTGCGGTCAGAAAAAGGAGAGGCCAGGATGGAGACAAACTGATCAGAAGTGGACGGGGGCCCATGACTTTGGGGAAAATGAGATTCCCCGCGAGTGGGTGCAATCTGAGACAAACCCTCCCTGTTCATTTCTGAGCACACAGCGCCTGGCCGAGGGTCTGGCTGCTTGTTAAATAAACCAGGAGACAGCGGAGGCCAAACCTTGGGTGGTGGCCTGGGTTCGAGCAGGAACGGATGGTCCAGCGTGGAGGCCCAGCTCCTCACTGTGCCCGTTGCCGGGCCTGAGCCAGCCGTTCTCCTTCCCTGAGCCTCAGTTTCCTCATCTGGAAACTGGTCACAAAGGGACGTGGTAAAATTCAAAGTGATGCTTGTGGCAGCATGTAGCTTGGAGCACGTGGGATGCGGCAGGGATGTGAGCAGGCTGCTGAGGACAGGGCTTTGGGGGATGACCGGGGGCACAGAAAGAGTCACCTCCTTCCTGAGGTTACAGGGACATGGCAAACACATCCACAGCTGTGTCCCATGTGGGAAGGAGACCTCAGGCCCCGCCCAGTCCCCCCCCCCCTCAGGCCCCTTCCGTCCCACAGCCAGCTGGAGCAGCAGGGGGTTGGAGGAGGCCCATGCCGTGGGGTGGAGGAGGGGGACCAGATGACAGGAACCTTCTCTACAGTCCCTTGGAGCTGCTGGCGCTGGGTTCTGGCCACCATCCCGCCCCTCAGATCCTGACTCAGGATCAGGCTGTGATCTATTCCTCGTCCGGCTGCTCCATCTGGCCAGGCAGAGGTTGCACACGGGAGGCCCAGCGCACAGGACCCGGCCCTCAGGTGGGCTTGATTTGGCCCACACGGAATTTTTTAATGAATGGAGCCAACGTTTAAAAATCTGTAGCTTTTACATAAAAAACAACAACAAAACAAAACAGTGTTTCTGGCTCCCCTTAGAAAATCAGGGGATCTGAACATCGGATTGCACAGGCTCCCCACTTCTAAGAGGCCAGACTCAGCTTCCTACAAGGCACGTACGCCAGTCCCCACCACTCCCTCTTGTCTCTCTCTGAAATTGAGGCCAAGGAATGGTAACTATTTGTCATCTTACCCTGGCCCACTTCACTCATTTAACATTCCTGCCTGGCCCCTGGTGACACTGAGTTTTCAACCCCCGAGCTGGTCTCTTTTTCCTTCATAGCCTTGGCCCCGGTTCCAACCCCAAGCCCCCTAATCTCTACCGAATGTGAACTCTTCAGAGTCACTGTTTACCTCTCTCCTTACCCCACAAGGCCCAACACGCCCTGGGGGCTGGGGGCTGGGCCGAGACTTGGCCGGGGCCAGTTGGGCCTGTGGGAGGCAGACCCACATCTGCTCTGAGATGTGTCAGCTGGGCACTCTTCATAGCTCATCCCTGAGGCATGTGGGACCAGGCTGTGTGCTCTCAGCTCAGCCAGGGTGGTGGGGGGGGGGCAGGCCCAGAGATATGGTGTATGTCAAGGCTGCACGCAGCAGGCTTGATAGTTCAGCTGCAAACACATTGGCTGAAAAGAGGAAGGAGGAGGGGAGAGAAACAGACTGCTTTAGCAAAAAATGCCCAAAACGCAGAGGTGGAAAGACCTGAATTCATACCCTTGCTTGCTGTGTGACCTTGGGCAACTTGCTTTACCTCTCTGAGCCTCCGGTTTAAGTGGAGCCAAGGAGAGGTCCCAGCAGTGGTAATGCGGCTGGTGTGGGGCCTAAACCCCAGGGGGACAGTCTGGAATAGAGAAAAAGATCGCAGACTTTGGAGCCAGATCAACCTGCCTCTTGGGAGCTGGGTGACCCTGAGCAGGTCACTTTTCTATCTGGACCCTGGAGCGAACGTCATAAGCTCTGTTCCAGCTAAGCCCTCACCAGATTATTCTGAGGCAAAGAAGAACTTATTCATTCAATAAATATTTATTGAGCACTTCCTGCATGTCGGGTGCTGGGGACGCAGTGGTACACGAGACAGTCAAAGGTCTCTGCCCCCGTGGAGTTCACACTTTTGTGGGGTGAGAGATAATAAACAAGATAAATAAGTTGTAGATTATATTTGAAAGGATCAGTGCTACAGAGAGACAGAGAGCAGGAAAAGGAGATGGGGATTTAAATAGGAGGGTCAGGGACAGCCTCACTATGTAGGTGACATTTGAGCAACAATCTGTAGGAGATGAGGGAGGGAGCCATCCATAGGAAGAGTCTGCCAGGCAGTGGGAACAGTCAGTGCAAAGGCCCTGAGGTGAAGTACAGCAAGGAGGAGGCCGGTGTGGCTGGAGCAAAGTGTGTGAGGGAGGGAGTGGGGAGGAGGTGAGGGCAGGGGGAAGATGGGGGCAGAACATGAAGGGCCTTAAGGGCTTAGGCTTTTTCTCTGCATGAGGTGGGAGCCATGGAGGGTTCTATGCAGAGGAGGGTTCTAACTTGAGTTTTCATAAGATCCCTCTGGCTACAAGTGGAGACTGGACTGTAGAGGTCAGGATGTAAGCAGGGAAAACAGAGGGGAGGTGATTATAATAGCACTTGTGTTACCTAAGCACCTACTGTGTGTCCAGTCCTGGCTCTGTGCCTGGGTCGAAGCATAGGCCAGGTGGCCTGGGTTCAAATCCTAACTTGGTCACTTAGTAGGTGTGCTATTTGAGCAAGTTACTTAACCCCTCTGGGCCTTACTTTCCTCATCTGTGAAATGGGGAGAATAATAGCATTTATGTCCTAGGGTGATAAGTGAAGCCAGTGAGATGATGTGAATATATACGCAGCATATGGAATACGCACTTTATGAATGCCAGCTATTATTACTGCTAATTACCAGTTGTGTGGCTCAGGTGTCCCCTCCCTGTGCCTCAGTTTCCTCCTCTGTGGATGGGGTAATAACCTTGCCACCCTCACGTCGTTTCTGTGAGGAGTCGGTGAGACTAATATCTGAAAACGGTGCCTGGAGCAGGATAGGTGCTCGGTGACTTTTTTGAAGATCTCACATGTTGGACTTATTTACTTTAGTAAGCATCACTGATCTATGAATAGTCCCTGCAAAATTCTTTGGTCATCCCTTAGGTCAAACAAACGTGCATTTGATTTAAACAAACTTAGACGAGTCGAGGAAGAAAATTCCCAGCATTGGGACCTTCACTGTAACCCGACAGGGCAACCCGAGGTCCGCCTGCTTCTTCGGGGAAACCGAGGGAGATCAAAGTGATAGTGTCAGCCTTTCAGGCCATCCTGACCGTGCAGCCGTGTGCCTTGGGCAAGTCCTGCCCTTCTCAGATCCTCGGTCTGTTCTCTATAGTGGTTATGATAGCTCCCTACTTTCCCCGTCTAGCTCACAGGATTATGGTTTGGCGCAAAGCCATCACGGCTATCATTTAAGTGCCTGCTGTATGCAAAACAACGTGTTATCTCCCTCTTCCTGCTTACCCCGTCCCTCCCAGGAGACAAGGTTGGGTGCTGCTGGGTTCTCAGGAGAGGACAGAGAGACTGAGGAGGTGGTTAGGGATGCAGGCCCAAGGGAGGGAAGGAAGTGGGGGACTGGGGCAGGCTGGACTGACGCAGCTGTGATGTCAGAGACAGGCCACAGGCGGTGGCCAGCCCAGTACTAATGGTGTGCTCTCTGCTGGCCTGGCCCTGAGCCTCTGCCTGGGGCGGGGGTAGGGGGGGCACTGCCCCCCTTAACCCCTTCCCAGCCTCCGTTTCCCAGACAGCCATCCCCTGGGCCTGGCCTTTGCCCACAAGATTCCCAGATTTCACAACTGGGGCTGGCACTGAATCATGTACAGTAAGTCCGGGGAGAAACTCCTGGCTGCCTGGCGTCCCTGGGACAGGACGGCCGCCAAGCCTGCCCTCCCTCCCGACGACGGGCTGAGTGGCTGCCAGGGAGGCCAGGGATCATCCCTCCGGCTGCTGACCAGCTGGGGT
>NW_005871263.1:1295706-1301422 GCF_000147115.1 Myotis lucifugus | reverse complement strand
CTGGGAGCTGCCCACTCACAGTGGAAGGCCGCATTGCCCGGATCTTGGGGAGGGCCAGCCCCTGTGCTGAGGCTGCAGGTGGGACTCCAAGTCCCTCCTCGGGGGCAGGGGAGGGGGGAAGGGGGGAGGAGCAGAAGGCTTTGGGCCACTGGTCAGGCCCCAGTGTGGACCTTCCTGACTCTTACTAGCTCAGGGCTTTAGCATCTGCATCTCAGAGCCTTAGTGTCCCCCCCCCCCCCCCACAGTGAGGTGGGCATGATGCTACCGCCTGGAGGGTTTAAAAGGAGGAAGAGGGGCTGTGGCTTCAGTCTCTATCTCTGTTCTCCCTGCCCCAGCCCAGGGCTGAGCCCTGGGTAAAGCAAAACATCTGGGGTCACTGGACCCGGCTGTATGTTCACAGCTAGACCAAGAGCTGGGGGTGCACTCACACGTGTGTGTGTGTGTGTGTGTGTGTGTGTGTGTGTGTAATAAATCAAGACCCAGGAGCCACAAGAGAGGGCAAAGGGGAGGGGTCGGTTTCCAGGGGTCGGAGGCAGCTGGAGCCTGATTTGGGGCGCTAGAGGTCTGTGTAGGCGTGAGAAATAACCACAGTCCCCGTGGGGCAGGCCAGCTTCTGAGCCCTACTGCACAAAGAAACCGAGGCCTGAGAGGGAGGACCGTTGCCCAGGTCTCCCGGCCAGGGGAGTGGCAGAGGTGGGACTTGAACCCCAGCTTGCGGCTTGGACTGCTCACAGCCCTAGTCCCGTCTGGTGCTGGGGGTCTTGGGGCCACGATGATGGTTAAAGCCGGGTGTCTGTGGTATGTTGGGCCCCAACACATCTGGAAATGAGCTGACCCTGGGTTGACTAGAACCAGGTGTGACCCCTGGTTCTCCACCCTCCCCCAGGCTGGGAGTAAATTACCTGCCCGGGTTAATAGCGCCCACTTCCCACCACCTTTCATCAAGGCTCCCGGAATTGCCAGGCAGTAATTAACCCTCACAGCACCCTCTGAAGTTGGCATTGGAGGCAGACATGTTATTAAACCCATTCTTTTACAGGTGGGTAAACTGAGGCAGAGCCCATTGTGGTCTGGGAGCCTGTTGTACCCTCGTGACTCAGCAGCTAAATCAGTCTCACTTTCTTCCCACAGGAAGCAAAGGGCTTGTCCCCAGGTACCCCTAACCCTGTGGGCCGGGCCGGAGGGGAAAGGCCTGGTCGTTCCTTGTCCCTGCCCTCTTCTCTCAGGAGCGTGGGCTCGAGGCCAGATGGAAGGGGCTGGGGTCTGGCTCTGCTCTGTGACCCTGGACAAGCCACTGCTCTTTTGTGGGCCTCAGTTTCCTCCTTGGGGAAACAGGGGTGATCATACACACCTTGTAGGTTTGTCCTGAGCGAAAAGCCCAGAGCTGACCTCTGACCTATCTCTTCTCTCTTCTTTTGCTCTGGCCACCAGGGCAGGGACTTTTGTTTGTTTTAGTCACAATGTATTTATTCCCAGCGCTCAGCTCAGTATCAGGCACACAGTAGGTGCTTAAGAAATGACTGCTTTCTCCATCTTTCCTTGCTGGCTCCAAGGTCAGCTAACATGGGCCCTGTGACCCTAGGAACTGCGTTCCCCCACTGGGCTTGTTCTCTTGAAGGACTCAGGTAGCTTTGAAATTCCCAGGACCTCGGCCTCTTACCTCCCAGGTGATGGGGGTTGAGAGCAAGAAGGGGGTGAAAGGAGACCAGACACTCTCTTTTCTGTTGTTCCACACCCCCCCACCCTGGTTTATGGACTCATACCGAGCAGATTCCCCCAACCAGCCACCCCCTCCCTTGGCACATCTGTCAGTGCCCTTGGGGGAAAGAATTTGGAAAGGGGAGGAAGAGAAAGAAAAGAAAGCAGGGTGCAAGGGGACGGTTCCCACACCTGTGTAAATAATTTGTCATCTTGAAACTTGTCAAATATGCTCACCTTTAACGCCCGGTTCTTGGGCTTGTTTTCCTTGGCAAGGCCCCCACGGGAGTGGAATTTCGACCAAAGGGAGCCCAATTGTCATCTTCTAAGCGTGCTCCCAGGCCAGGGGCTGGGAGGGCCCTGGATGACGCTCCACTCCATCTCCAGAAGTACCGGAACGCTCCTGGGATCGAGGGGGCAGCCACCGGTTCTGGAAGCTGTCCCAGAAGGCTGGCATGTTGGAATTCAAAAGCCCTCTGTCCATTGTCCAGAGCAGGACCTGGAGGCCCAGAGACGGGCAGGGTTGGCCTGAAGTCGCACACAGGCTGGGATGCGCTAATGTGGAAGCTTACGAACAGACCGGTATCCACCTTCCATCTTTAGGTAACAGCACCCCAATTTCCTACTGGGGAGCCTCCTCCTCCTCCCCCATCTCAGTCCATGAGGTTTGGGGGAGGTGCCCCAAGACCCGATCTCCAGGGTTGGGCACAGGACCAGGTCTGGCTCTAGGGATTGGCCCAGGGATGGGCATGTGCCTAAGCCTGCCCAATGGAAGTCGGTCCTGGGACCTTGGTGGCTGGGACTTATTTGTGAAGGAGACGCAATGTTTACATTGGACTGAGAGTGAGCAACCGAAAGCCTGGCCCACCAGGGGACGGCACAGGGAAAAGCTGCCAGAGAGGAAGCCGCACGGAGTTGGAAGGGTTTGAACCCCTGGGTCCAGTCATAGCGGAGATCAGGCACCCTGTGGACTTTTTCGTTTCATGAGTCACTATATTTCCCATTTTGGGCTGAAAACGGTTTGGGCTGGTTTTCTGTCACTTGCGTGCAAAAGGTTCTGACTGACCCAAGGCTTGGAGGGGGGAGGGGGGTTAGAGATTCCAGGCAGAGGAAATAGTATGTGTAGTGACCCCAGAGCAGCAATGCCAAGCGACATTCAACTAACAGGGCAAAGAAGGACCCCCGCTCCCAGATGAACTTAGGAGCTGGTCAGGTGGTCAAGGTGGGAGAAGGGGAAGACCCCTCCAGCAGAGCGAACAATGCACAAGCTGGGAGGGGTGACCAGTTAGCAGAGGCTACCATGTACCAGGCTTGTGTTGGGTGCCAAGGTACAGAAATGAAAAAGGCACAACTGAAGCCAACTCCTCCTTAACTGCTCCAGCTAAATGCTGCTCCTCTGCTTTGGAGCTGAGCCTTCGTACCTCCAGGCCCTTACCCCTGCTGTGCCCTGCTGGCATGGTGTCGCAGACACTCAAGTGTTCTCCTAATTGCCGACGGGCACCATTGGGGCCACTCAACATCATTTTATAGGGTGCACAGAGCCTCAAATCGCATTAGGTTGCATAGAGTTCTTCCCTTTGCAAATCTTTTGCAGTCCTCCCTTTACCTAAGGACAGTCTCCGTTGGCTGCTAACCTGTCTCTAAAACTGAATACTTGCCAATCTCCCTTTGTGGAAAAGAGCAGGTCTCAGGCTCCATACCTTTGGCACACAGTTGTATCTAGCTAGACTTTCAAAAACTGTGTCTTAGGTACACACACACACACACACACACACACACACACACACACTGCTCAGCTTGATGAATTTTCACAACCATAATCAGCACCCAAGTGAACAGACAGAATGTTCCACCAAGGAGCCCCTCTCTGTCCCCTCTGGTGACCTCACCTCCTAGGGGCACCGCTCTCCTGACTTCTATTGCCAGATCAGTTTCACTGGTTCTTGAACTTTCTATCTGGTCCGTTTTCTGTCCCTATAAATTTGCCTTTCCTAGAATGTCACCTAAGTGGAATCCTACAGTGTGCTGCCTGTTGAGTCTCCGTGCTATCCGTACACTGTTCTTTGTCATTGCTGAATAGTATTCCATTGTATGGATGTACCACAGCTTGCCTACCTTTTCACTACTTGAGAGCTGTTTGGGCTGCCTCCAGTTTTTAACTATAAGCAAAGCCATGGCAAATATTTGTGAATAGCTTTTTGTGTGAACATACATTTTTATTTATCTCGGGGAAGTTTCGAGGAGTAGAATTTGCTGGGTCATATGGTAAATACGTACATATTTGACTTCACTGCTTTGGGAACCGCTGAACTGTTGCTGAACAGTTTCCAAAGCGCCTGGACCACTTTGCATTCCCACCAGCAATGTATGAGTTTCCGTTGCTTCCCATCTTTGCCAGCACTTGGTTTTGTCATATTGTCAGGTGTGTTTTGTTATGTTTTTTATTTTAGCCATTCTGATAGGTGTATACTGGTATGTTATTATGGTATTAATTTGTATTTCCCTAGCGAATAATAATGTTGAGCATCTTTTTATGTGTTTATTTGCCATCTGTATATTTTTCTTTGGTGTAGTTCCTGTTCAAACTTTTTGTCCATTTAAAAATATGGAATTGTTTTCTTCTTCACGGGTTTGGATAGTTGGTTATACAGTCTGGATACGAGTCAGTCCTTTGCCAGCTGTGTGATTTGCAAATATTTTCTCCCCGTCTGTGGCTTGCCTTTTTTGTTCTCTTAACAGATAGATTTTAATAACGCTGTTAGGTTTTTATTGTGATGATTTTTTCTGTTGATCTTTGATTTGTGGTGAGTGTTCTTTGCTCTTTGTTTTCAAATCTAGAGATAACATCAAATGTTTCCTCTTAAAGTAAATTTATTTAAATAAAAAGATAAGTTGACTTGAAGAAAAATGTTAAGTAATAGTATGATTAGCAAGCAGATTGCACAAAAATCACGAAGGCAGTGACTTGAATAACCAGTGTGGGTAGCTTCGATTGAATACATATTTAATGAACAAATATTGACTAAACACCTACTATGTGCCAGGCTCTGTCTCAGGCGCTGGGACACAGTGATGAGCAAGAGGAACAGTTTCTGCCCTTTTGGTTGGTGGTAGTTTCTCTCTAGCGAGCTCCTCTTTATCCTTCAAAAGCCAACTTGGATGACCAGCCTTTCCTGGAGCACTCACCATACCGTACGTTTTGTCTCCACGAGGGTCTTTCTGGGATATGTTTGGCGCCTCTGATCAGGTTGCAGGGACCCTGGTGTATAAGTTCTCAAAAATAGCACCTCACAAAGGAGATGCGAGTATGAGATGCCAACACAGAGTTTGCCAATTCCATTGGTTGAAATCGCCAGGTCCGTTCTGATGAAGTGGCCCACATACAGTCTGGGCCGGCCCCATGCAAACCAAGGTCATCGTCCTTGGCCTTCCCGCCCACGAACAGAGACACCAAGAGAAAAAGCCTCCCCAGCCCAGTGCCTTCAGCTCCCCCCTTTGTTTCCCATCCAGTGCCCCTGGGTGCCTTCCTTTAGCGACTCGCTGATCCCACAGACACTAAAGGCATCTCTTCGCTCTGACTTGGTCCTGGTGTCTGCTTCACCTGACCTCCTACACCCTCCCCCCTGCTCCCCCTCTGCACACCAGCCTGCCTTTCTTCCTCCCATACACCAAGCTCATTCCTACCCCTGGGCCTTTGCACTTGCTGTTTCCTCTTTCCAGAACGCTCTTTCTCTAGCTCTTTCCATGACCGGCTCCTTCTCAACTTTCAGTGTTGAGTTTAAATGACTCTTCCTCGGAGGCACTTCAGGATGTACTCCCAAAAGCCCCTTCTACTTTTACCCCATTGTTCTGTTTATTTTCGTTGTAGTACCAGTGACTTTCATTTCAGAGTTTATTTGCACGTTCATTTGTTTCCTGTCTGTACAAAAATCAGTAGCATCAGGGATGTCAGTACCATGAGGGATTTTGGTGTGTTTTTTCTGTTCCCCAGTGTCTGGCGCCGGTGCCCAGCACATAG
>NW_005871263.1:1237412-1295530 GCF_000147115.1 Myotis lucifugus | reverse complement strand
GGGGAGGCATCCCGCTTGGAGCTGGCCTGTCAGGAGTGTTTCTCAGGACCATGGGCTAGTATGGACGGGGCTGGAGGAACTGTGTGGGGTCCGGGAACCTGCGTAGAATCCCATCACCTCCCTCCATGGCGAGTCCTGGCAGCTCCCTTTCATCCTCCTCCCGGTTATGCCACAGGCAGGAACAGCCCCACTGGGACTTGTGTGTCTTTACCAGCCTCCTCCCACCCTTCTTCCCAAGAAACAGAGCAGATCCCAATGCCAAGCCATCAGCAACAGTGGTGTCTGGCTTTGTTTCACTTTTTTTGTATAATTTGCTGAATAAATTCTTCAATTTGTAAGAAGAGCCTTAGGGTTGGGTTCCTCTAGAGCAGCCGTGGGCAAACTACGGCCCCGCGGGCGGGATCCGGCCCGTTTGAAATGAATAAAACTAAAAAAAAAAAAAGACCGTACCCTTTTATGTAATGATGTTTACTTTGAATTTATATTAGTTCACACAGACACTCCATCCATGCTTTTGTTCCGGCCCTCCTGTCCAGTTTAGGAACCCATTGTGGCCCTCGAGTCAAAAAGTTTGCCCACCCCTGGTCTAGAGGCAGATCCCTAGCAGTGGTTCTCAACCTTCCTAATGCCGCGACCCTTTAATACAGTTCCTCATATTGTGGTGACCCCCAACCATAAAATTATTTTCGTTGCTACTTCATAACTGTAATTTTGCTACTGTTATGAATCGTAACGTAAATATCTGATATGCTATATGTATTTTCCGATGGTCGAGACCCACAGGTTGAGAACCGCTGCCTAAGAGATTTGAACAATTGAAAGCAAGTTGTTTACTTGGGAGGTGACCCCAGAAAACACTGGTAGAGAAGCAGGGAAGTGAGACCAGGAAGGAAGGGACCCCAATGCAGAGAGTTATCAGGCAAGTAGCCACCTGGGCACCTGGAGCTCAATCTGCTTCCGACCTCTGGTTTCAACCAAGCAGCTCTGGGTTATCCACGCTGGGGGAGGGGAGGGCGGAGGGGAGATGGGGTGGCGAGGGAGCTGAGGGCTGGATTCACCTGCTCCTGCCATCGTGGTTGAGGGCGCTCCCTGGAGTGTTAATTCCCAGCTCTGCCAGCTCCCGCAGATGGGCAGAGCTCACAGGAAAAGGGCAGGTGCTGGCAGCTGGAATTTGGTCTGTGGGAGGGGAGATGGGCGGGGCACCACCAGCAAAGACCTCACCCTTAATCCTGGCTTCTCATTTACAGCAGGGATTAAATGTTTCCTTTAAAACTAAGTCTAAATAAAAATTTAAAAAGTGAATTGATTTAAAAGAAAACTACTTAAATAGTGTACGGGGGGGATGTAGCCAACTGCTATTTTTAAGGGCATTTCAAGCTTTTGACAAGCAGACACATTGGGGTGTGTTGGGGGTTGTGGAAAGAACCCCCTCCTCCCAGCATGCCTGCCGTCCCCCCCCCACCCCCCAACACTGCCCTGGGTTCCTCTGAGTCTTGGAAATGGGCCAAGAAGCTGGAAGCCCTTTGTGACTCTCAGTCTGTCACTTGCCATCTCTAGGCCTGTCTGTTAAAGGCATGTTCTAGAGCAGTGATGGCGAACCTATGACACGTGTGTCAGAGGTGACACGTGAACTCATTTTTTTGGTTGATTTTTCTTTGTTAAATGGCATTTAAATATATAAAATAAATATTAAAAATATAAGTCTTTGTTTTACTATGGTTGCAAATATCAAAAAATTTCTATATGTGACACGGCACCAGAGTTAAGTTAGGGTTTTTCAAAATGCTGACACGCCGAGCTCAAAAGGTTCGCCATCACTGTAAATCTAGAGTCACAGTAAAGAGTCAGCAATAGCCACGGCAATTCTGAAAAAGGAGAACCAACATCCATTGAACAGAAAGCAGATCGGAGGACTCGTTGGTCCAGACATTGGCACATATGACAGAGGCACAGAAAATCGAACAGTGCTGGCGTAGACACGGGCAAATTCATCAGGAGAACAGGATGGAGAGTACAGAGATTCACCAGGTGTTCGCGGTGCCGTCTAATGGAGGCAAAAGCGTCTGGAAACGGGGAGACGTCAATTAGTGTGGAATTCTCCGGATTATGTCTGGACGGGGGCAGTGGCTTCCCCCCATCCTTGGCCCTTCCCTCTGATCCCACCTACAAAGGACTGGGGAGGCTCACCCTCATGGGCCACACGCACCCCACATCTACCCTGGAAATCTCAGAAGCCTCGAACACACGATGAGCTACAACAGATGGCGCCGAGGAGGACGTTCCTCCCTCTGAGTTCCCTGTGATTCTTTGATTAGCCCACGGAGAGCCGCCTGTGGGTGCTGGCAGGCCTTCAACCTCTCCCCCAAGCTCGCCCCTCTCCCTCTCGGAGGCAGCGCAGGCCTCGGGCCTCAGCCCTCACCAGGCCACAGCGTCCAGCTAGAATTTCATCCTGCTGTTTTGTGAGCACTGTTTTTAACGTTACTTTCCATCTGTAGAAATGAACACTTTTTTTTTCCTTCTGATAGTAATACAAATTTTCTTTTAAAAATCATTTTGCTGACATATGCTACAATCAAAATGAACCTCCAAAACATGATGCTAAGTGAAAGAATTCAGGCACAGAAGGGCACCTGTTGTATGATTTCATTTCTATGAAATATCCAGAATAGAAAAATCTATAGAAACAGAAAGCAGATTGGTGGTTGCCGAGGGCAGGGAAGGGCAGGGTGGAGGGGATGGAGGAACAGGAAGCAACTGCTTAATGGGGGTCTTCTCTTGGGGTGGTGAAAATGTTTTCCAACTAGTTAGAGGAGGGGATTGCACAACATTGTGAATGTACCAAATGCCATTGAACTGTTCTCTTTAGAGTGGTTAATTTGATGTTATGTGAATTTCACCTCAGTAAATTATTCTTTAAAAGCCAACCAAGCATGTAACCACTATGGAAAACAATATGGAGGTTCCTTAAAAAAATTAAAAATAGAACTACCATATGACGCAGCAATCCCACTGCTGGGTACCTATTCTAAACACAAACTTGAAAAGATATGCACCCCTATGTTAATTGCAGCATTACTTACAAAAGCTAAGATCTGGAAGCAACCTAGGTGTCCACTGATGGACGAACGGATAAAGGAGATGTGGTACATATGTACCATGGAATATTATTCAGCCACAAATAGTGAAACCTTATATTTGTGACAACATGGATGGACGTAGGAGGCATTATGCTGAGTGAAATAAGCCAGATGGAGAAGGACAAATGCGGTCTAATTTCACTTACATGTGGAATCTAAAAACCAAAACAAATGAACAAACAAAACAAAACAGAAACAGATTTCCTAGATACAGAGGACAAACTGATGTTGCCAGAGGGGAGGAAGGTTGAGGGATGGGAGAGAAAGGTAAAGGGAGATAAGAGGCACAAACTTCCAGTTATAAAATAAATCAGTCACAGGGATATAATGTACAACATAGGGAATAGTGTCAACAATATCATAATAACTTTATACGGTGAAAGGTGGTTGCCAGACTCATTGTGGTGATCACTTCATAAGGCATACACATGTGGAATCGCTGTGTTAGACACCTGCAACTCAAATAAGATTGTATATCAACTATAAAAACAAAACAAAAACCAACCAAGCAAACAAAAACATCAATTTACTTAGTAAAAAGTATGAATGGATTTAAGGATGACTTTTAAGTGAGGTTTGGGAGACACTGGCTAAGCGGGTCAGTCTCCCCTCCAGGCCTTGGCTCAGGCCTTGTCCAGGCCTAGAATGCCCGCTCTGTGCACGTGGCCCGGGAACCCCGGCCAAGCCTCAGCTCTGCAGGACGCCCTCTTGGATTACATAGGACCACCAGGCGACCGGAGGAGTCAGGTGGGCCCAGGCCCGCAGCCCTTCAGACCTGGGTGTGAAACCCGGCCTGCTGCTTACTGGGCTCTTAATTTGGGACATGCTGCTTAGCCTCCCCAGGAGGGCCTCAGTTTCCTCGTCTGTAAAATGGGGGTTCATGATAGTTCTTCTCTCACAAGTTGAGTTACTTCATAGAAAGTCTGTGGATAGGGCCTGTGCGGAGTAGGTGCCCTCAACTCACACTTTGCATTGAGCACCAATCACACCAAAATTGCATTCATTTGCCTCCTGTTTCCTGGACTGCAAGCAAAGGCTCAGCCTTCACGATCTCTGTGTCCACAGTTCCCGCACAGGGCTCACACACAGTAGGTCTCTAAGAAGGGCTTGTTGACTGACACCCTTTTCTCTCCACCTCTGCTGTTCCTACCCTGGCCAGCACAATGTGACACACCTGCCCTCCACCAGCACTGCCTTGCCCTCACCTCCCCCCTCACTCCCTTTGGTTCTGGCCATGACAGTCTCCTACTGTCGTCTAAAACTCCAGGCCTCCACCTCAGGGCCTTTGTACCTGCCCAGGACACTTTCCCCAGATATCACCCACTGCTCACTTCCTCGCCCCCTACAGGCCTTGGTTCAAATAGCTTCTGTTCAAGGAGGCTTTCCCTGCCTCCTCAGGTCTCATTGGACCCCAAAGCTCTCCTCCCCTAGGAAGGGCCCTTCGCTGGGGTCCTGGGCCCTGCCCCACGTCTCAGGTAGAGGAGAGGGAACCAGGCCTCGCTCTGGACTTGGGGCCTGGGGTCAGCTGTGGAGGCAGGCAGCACCCAGGCTGTACCTGGTGCAGAGGCCTCGCCTGCCCGCCTGCCTGCCGTGGGAGGCTGCCCTGCCCTGCCCTGCTCACACGGCTTCCATGCAGGTGGGAAAGCCCCACATCCTCCTCCACTTACCTGACTGCGGCTGACTCAGACCCTCACCCCTGGCCAGAGGGAGCCGCAGCCGCCCCGCCCGCCGCTTGATGGGAAACAGCTCTTCAAGGGCCTGGCGGAGCCAAACACTGACTCACCTCACCCCGCCCAGCCTCTGCCACTGGAAGTCACACCTCCCCCTGGCCAGGGACGCTCCAGCCCTTTGCTCCCAGGAGAGCTTTCCCACTCTGTGCCTTTGCCCAGGCGGTGCCCTCCGCTTGGAGCCCTTCTGTTCCTTCAAGCCCAGCCTGAGGGCATCTCCTTCGGGAAACGTAGGCGTCCTCTGGCCAGAAGCTAAAGGGGTAGTGGGAGAGGTAATAATAATAACAATAATAGTAATTACTATTATTATGATGATGCAATAATAATAGTAACTAGCCATGCTTACCGTGTGCCAGGCACTGTACTAAACCTTTTATTGTATTAACTCATTCAACCCTCACAATAATCTTATGAGGTAGGGACGTTTATTTCTCCGAGGCACAGAGTGGTGAGTAACGCATGCACGCACGCAAGGTTCCCAGCTGGCAAGTGGGAGGGGGGACTGGAATGAGGCAGTCCGCATGCCAGGCTCCATTCTCACCCCCAGATCTGGAGAGCTGAGTGGAGCCCTGAGGCTGGGATCCAGGGGGCTGGGCAGGGAGGTGATCCAAGTCTTGGGTTTTGTGTCAAAGTGGCCTCCCACAGCGGGAACCAGCCCCTCTCTTCAGGGGACGGCCTCCCTGTGGGAGGGCCTTGCCACCAGCACAGGCTGGTCCTCGGCCCCTCTATTGAGGTGAATCCCCAGAACACAGGATGTGGGAAATCCGTCAACAGCGGCTGCACGGGAATTTACACTTGGGAGCAGAGAACAGGGCCCGGCACTTAACCCATTAACCTCCCCAGCAACCCTGAGAAGTGAGGACAGTGACTAGCGTTGGTTTTACAGAGGAGACTGAGGCCCAGAGAGGGACAGGATTTGCTCAGGGTCACGAAGCTAGGATGTGGCAGGGGCTGAATTCAAACCCAAGGTTATTCTGACACCGAAAGGCTGGAGTCACTTCTACTGGGTGGTAACATCGAATGGCAATGAACAGGGCAGGGCCCAGATGTCAGAAAGGGCTTAGAACTTCAGCTCACACCACCCTCTCCCTCCAGCATTTCACTAACTTCCACTCACCCATCCATTCATCTGTCTATCCACTCCCTTACCAGCCATCCTCCCATCCATCCAAATGTTTACCCATCCTTCCTTCCATTATCCTATCTGGCTCTTCTCTTCACTCATCCATCCATCCATCCATCCATCCATCCATCCATCCATTCACACTTCCATCTACCTAACCTTCTATTCCTCTGCCTATTTATTTATTCCTCCACCTTCTATATTTCCATCCTTCCATTCATGTATCTATCCATCAATTTAAACATCATCTATACATCTACCCATCCATAAATTCTTCCATCAATTGATCACTTATCTATCCATCCATCCATCCATCCATCCATCCATCCATTCACCCATCCACATACTTACCCATTCCATGTATCCACGCATCCATGTACCCCTCTATATATCCATTCCTCCATACATCCCACAACTGTTTATTTAACTGGTGGCTGCTGTGCCCAAGCCTTTAGATCACTGTGCCTTGAGCCAGGAGAAACACGCCTAATTAGGTTTGTGTTTATTTGTTGTTCCAGGAAGCCTAATTGTGGGGTTTGTAAACAGCCCTTTGATGGCAGGGGAGTTACTTAAGGGGACAGTTAAGTAAACAACCGCTGGGTGGAAACAGTCAGTGCTGGTACACAGCGGGTCCAGAGTCATGACCTGCCTTTCGCAGCGGGAGGAGGGCTGAATTCCAGACAGTGAGGAGGCTTCGGGGTCAGAAAGGAAGTCGGAATAATGGGAACAGTGGCAATAACAGCTGACATGTGTTAAGTGCCTACCCTGTGCCAGATGCTATGCTAAGCACAGCCCTTACAGCAATTCCAGGTGATAGACAGCCTTGTGCTGCCATTTATGGATGGGAAGACTGAGGCTCGGCGAGGGGAAGTCATGAGCTCGTGGCCACAAGGCTGGGAAGTAATACTGTATAGTCATGGCACCAATCTAGACCTCTGTGTGCAGCAAGGATGATAATAATAACAAAAATAATTATACAGCACTCACTGTGTGCCAGGCAGACCCTGGTTTTATTTTTTAAATGCTCATCTGAGGATATATTTTTATTGATTGGAGAGAGAGAGAGAGAGAGAGAGAGAGAGAAACAAAAATTGGTTGTCTCCGGTATGTGCCCCGACCGGGGATCAAACCTGCAACCTAGGTATGTACCCTGACTGGGAATCGAACGTGCAATCTTCGGTGTATGGGATGATGCTCCAACCAACGGAGCCACCTGGCCAGGGTGCAGGCACTGTTCTAAGAGCCTTCCTTACTCACTCAATATTCATACAACCCTATGAGGTCAGTACTTCATTTTACAGATGAGAAAGTGGGGGTTGAGAGGCATAAAGTAACTTGCTAAGAGGACTGAGCTAGGCAGCAGCAAAATTTTTTAAAAAATTAAATGTCTGGCCCTAGCTTGTTTTGCACAGTGGATAGAGCATCAGTGTGTGGACTGAAGGGTCCCGGGTTCGATTCCAGTCAAGGACACATGCCCAGGTTGCAGGCTCGATCCCCAGTGGGGGATGTTCAGGAGGCAGCCAATCAATGATTCTCTCTCACCATTGATGTTTCTCTCTCTCTCTCCCTCTCCCTTCCTTTCTGAAATCAATAAAAATATATTTAAAAAAATTGTCTGAACCCAAAGTTCCACTCTTAATCATGTTATGAACCTTATATATATGCATTTAGCTTAGAAAGATTCAACCATACATGGTTGGCCAAATAATATTTTAAATCTTTTTTTCATCTCTCTATTTTATCTATTTAAAAAAAATATATAAAATTTTAACTTCATTATATCTTTGTTATTTAGTTCAAGGGTCAGTATACCTTTTCTTTAAAAGAACAGATAATAAATAGTTTAGGCTTTGTGAGCCATATGGTCTCTGTTGCAACTACTCATTTTTTTCTTCTAACCATAGAAAATGTGAAACCAATAGGTGTGGCTGTGTACTAATAAACCTTTATTTACAAAAACAAGTGGGGGGCCAGATTTGGCCCAAAGACTGTAGTTTGCCAACCCCTGACTTTATGCATTACACTTGTATTTGTATTCACTAAACCAGGGGTCCTCAAACTACGGCCCGCGGGCCACATGCAAATACAAATATTGTATTTGTTCCCATTTTGTTTTTTTACTTCAAAATAAGATATGTGCAGTGTGCATAGGATTTTGTTCATAGTTTTTTTTTTAAACTATAGTCCGGCCCTCCAACCGTCTGAGGGACAGTGAACTGGCCCCCTTTTTAAAAAGTTTGAGGACCCCTGCACTAAACCATGTTCTCTTGCCCTTTTATGAGTGACAAAAAGGATTTTCAAGGGTAATTTCAACCATCTCTGAGTTTCACCTCCAGGCCATTTGCTTACCACATGACTTTATACCATTCATCCCATTTGCCCACTATTGGCAGCTTCTGAAAGAATTTGCAAATTCCTGTAATTAATCTAATTTCTTTATTCACAAGGCCAATAAATGAATGACACCCTGCTCAGCCTGGCTGTCTCCCCACCAGGGACACTGAGAGTGCTAAGCGCCCTGGGAATTACTCTTCTCCACACCAAGTTCTGTAAACTTCTTACTTGAAGAAAATTGCAAAGTGAAAGTTAAAAAAAAGTCCTATGGTTGGGGCTCGAATACTATATTCTATTGGTGACAAGAACAAGGAAATGAAAGGATGACTGGTAGGGATGTTACACAATGTACTCAGGGCGAGTGGGAACAAAATGGGGTAAGGCCAGAGATCCCCTTTCCTCTTTCTCCCCACCCCCTTCCCCTCAAAATCTACTTCCCAGTCTCAGAAAAGGCATGAGCCTGGGGAACAGCATGTGGCCACTCTAAAGTTAAAAGAACAGTGACAACCTGGGTAAAATATTTGCAGCATAAACGTAGACAAATGATTTATTTCCATCATATATGAAAATCCCTATGGAACAATAAGAAAAAACCCCCCAACCTATTAGAATAACGGGGTAGTAGATGGGAACAGGCAGTTTACAGAAAATGAAATATTTATGGCAAATAGACAGGCAAGATGTCCACCCTTGCTGGTAACCAGACAAATGCAAATTTAAAAAATGATTAGGTACCATTGTCCACTGCTCAGGTTGACCGAAATAAAAGAATGATAATGTAAAGTGTTTAGGAAACTGGGGAAATGGCCACAGTCATATATGGCTGGTGGGAGTATAAATTGGTATAGCCTCTTAGAAAGACAATTTTACAGTATCCAGTAAAACTGTAAATTCACATTTTCTAGAACTCAGCAATTCCATTGTTTGGAGTCTTCCTTAGAGAAACATCAGGCACCAGGAGTATGTGCAAAGGTGGTCATTGGAAACAACCTAAATATCCATCGACTGAGGAAGGGCTAAGCTTTTTTTGCAGTGGCCTGAGGTCTGCCCCGCTCCACCATAGATATTGAACCTGCTCGATGCTCACTCTTTCCAGCCTCCCTTGCAGCTAGTGGTTGGTCACATGATCCAGGCTCCACTAAATCAGACACATCTTGGAAGCAGGGCCAGTCCAGGGGCCGGTAGAGATGTCTTACCTAACCCAGGCCTGTGGAATGATTTGGGGCACTCTCCCTGCTGACCTTGAAACCTGGTTCTCCAACTTTCCCCAGCTCCCTAAGTCCCCTATTTCAATTTGAACTTTTCACTCAAGTACAGCATACCTTCAGAAAAACGCACAGGAGATACGCGGTAACTTGATAAATCTTCATAAGTGAGCACACCGTGTTACCAGCCCCACACAAAGAAACAGCATTCCCGTCCCCCAGACGCTCCCATTGTGCCCTCTTCTAGTCACGACTTCCCCAAGGGTAACCAAGGGTAGTGTGTGTGTTTCTAGTACTTTACAGAAATGGAATCAAACACTATATGTCTGTGTCTGGCCCCTTTCTGTGAATGTTAATTTCTTTGCGAACCATCCACGTGGTTGGTTCCATTCATCCTCATTGCTGGGCCATATTCCATTGTCTGAATCTGACTCGGTTCATTCACTCCCTCTCCTCCTGATGGGCATGTGTGTACTTTCTATTAGGGGCTATTTATGAAACAGGGCTGCTAGGAACCTTCTTGTGCATGTCTTTTGGTAATCATCTGTCTGCATTTCTGTGAAGTATAGACCTATGGCTGGCTTATATGGTAAGTGCGCATCTCACTTTATTAGAAACTGTCAGCTTTTCCAAAGTGCCTGCATCATTTTGCGTTCCTGCCGGCCATGTGTGAGAGTTTCTTCCGGATCACCTTCTCGTCAAGTCTGGGTATTTTCCATCCTTTTCATTTTAGCCATCCTAGTGGGTGCATAGTGGTGTCCCACTGTGGTTTGGACTTGCACTGATGATCAATAATGTTAAGCACCTTTGCATGTTGGCCATTGGGTATGTCCTTTTGTGAAATGCCTCTCAAATCTTTGCCCTTTTTGTCTATTGGATTTCTTGTCCTTCCCCTAACTCCCCAAAGTACATTTAATAGACTGCTTGTGTGTTTACATTCTTGTATCAGCCAAGGTTCTCCCGGGAAACAAAATCAATATGATATATTTATTTATACTTATATACATTTTAGGAATTGTGGAGGCTGGCAGGTCTGAAATCTGCGGGGCAGCCAGCAGGCTGCAAACGCAGGCAGGATTTCTATGTTATAATCCTGAGGCAGAATTTCTTCTCCAGGAAACTTGTTTTTGCTCTCAAGGCCTTCAACTGATTAGACGAAGCCCATCCACATAATTTCCTGTATTTAAAGTCAACTGAGCGTAGGTGTTAATCACATCTACAGAATACCGTCAAGGCAATATTTAGACTAGTGTTTGACCAAGCAACTGGGCACCATAGCCTAGCTAAGTTGACAGGTAAAATGTAACCATCCCAATTACTCAGTTGTTTATGTCACTTCAACTCTAAGCCCTGTCTGATCCACCATTTATATCAGCACACACACATGCACACACACAATATCAAAAACAGCATTATGCATTTCTATGTGTATAAGTGCACAGAAATGAGTCTGGAAGGATACAAGCCAAATCTGTTACATGGTCACCGTAGGGAGTGTCCAGCATGGAGGTCAATGGGAACTTTAACCATAAACTTAACGGTAAGGAAAAATGTAAAGAGTATAATAATGTGTTAATTGTCTAATTAAAATTAATTTTTTAAGTGGGAAACTATTAAAAGAAAAAGAAAGGAATCATTAAGACCTCACTATGCATTCATCAAATAGTTACTGAGCATCTGCTGTGTGCTGGCTGCCTGAGATACGATAAGATGGGCAGTCTTTCTCCTTGTGGGGCTGACGTCATCATGGAGGAATCAGGCAATAAAAAAGTAAACAAAGAAACGAGCAGATCATTTCAGGGAGTTTTAAGAAGTGTTCTGAAGATAAGTGAGCCAGCCATCAAGACAAAGAACGGATGGGGACCTGGGGTTATAGTGGATTGGGTGGTCGGAGTTGGCCTTTCTGAGCTGACATGTCAGCTGAGTCCTGAAGAGGAGAAGGAGCTGGCTTTGGAAAGAGCATACCAGGGGGCCAGCTCAACCAGTGCAAAGGCCCTGAGGTAGGAATGGGTCTGATGAGATGGGATGAAAATCTGAGCAATGCTTCTGACTTGGAAGCTGAGGCCCAGTGAGGGAAGAGGACAGCCCAAGGCCAGAGCACTGGCTGTGGTGTAGCCAGGTGGAAACCTCTGCTGCCTGTCCCCAGAGGAGCTCTGTGCTGCCGCTGAGCTGCCTGACCAGGGCAGAGGCCTCTGAGCTGCTCAAGGGCTTTGTCCATGCTCCTTTCCAGCAATCCCCTCATAATTAGGACCCAGCACTGGACACCCAGCCCCCAGGGCTGTGGCAGCCTTGCCCTGCCAGCCAAAGCCAGCAGTATCTCGGGGGGTGGGGATGGGGGGGTGGGCATCTGAGGCTTCACACTCTTCACCTCTGAGCTGGAGCTGTCTTACCTAATTATAATATAACAACTGCCAGGGAAGGTGCCAGCAATGGATGCTTTCCCTACATCATCCCATCCACTCCTGGTAAGAGGGGGTATTATTATTCCCATTTTATGGCTGAGAACACAGAGGCTCAAAGAGATCAAATGCCTTGACTCCAGAGCCTGTATTTTTCATCCTTGCAGTCTAGACCCTGCTCTTCTAGATCCCAAGGCAAGAAAGAGCAAGGCCATCTTTTTAAAATGACAGAGCCCCAGATGGGAAAGGACAACCTCATCTAGGTCTTCATTACACAGATGGGAACGCTGAGGTCCAGAGAGGGAAGGAACCATCTCCTAACTACACAGAACCAGAACTGCACCTGGAGCTCCCTGCTCCCCGGGCCCTTCCAACTTTGCCCTCTAATTCCCCTTCACCCCCCTTCTCTCCCTTCATGATGACTTGACTGGTCTCTAGGCTCTTGCGCCAACATGTCAATCTCAGTCCTGCCTCAGGGCCTTTGCATTTGCTCTTCCCCCACCACACCTGGCCCATGGCTTCTTTCTTGCCTTCCTTGACCACTGCATTCTCTCTTCCTATTTTGATTTTTTTTCTGCCTAGCACTTCTCAGTCATTATATTAATATTTATAAAGTTGTTTATTGCCCATCTCCCTGCCGAGACTACCAGCTCCTTGAGGACAGGGACTTTTTTCACAGCTGTTTCCCATGTCCAACTTTGGGCCTGGCCCCCCATAATGCTCAATATGTGCTTGTGGGATGGATGGATGGATGGATGGATGGATGGATGGGTGATGAATGAATGAATGAATAGATGGGTGGATGGAGAACATTTCTCCCAGCATCACTTCCCCACCTCTGGGCCCTGGATCTCCCACTCGGCTGTTCTGACTTGCCCCCTCTGGCTCCAAGCCTGAGCAGACAGCTCTGGGGGCTTCCACAGGACCAGGCAGGAGTCGCTGCTTCTCACCCTCCTCTGAGGCTGGGCAAACAAAAGCCTTTGTTCTCCCTCCTTTGCTTGGCCCCACTACAGCCCAAGGCGGGAAGCTGCTGGCGAGTCAACAACACAACTTTACTGCAACTTAACTTGGAGGCTTAACCGGTCAGGTCGGGCCTGGGGACTCCTGTGGTCCACAGTGGGTGATGTGGGGCACGACGGCCAAGGCACAGAGACTCCCACCTGGGTGGACGCCAGAGTCTTCTCGAGAGACCGTTGTTCTTTTTTGGAGACGACAGTTTCAAACAGCCCTAGGTGGTAGGGACTGTTATAATCCCCATTTCATAGATGGGGAAATTGAGGCACAGAGTGGCAATGTCAATGGCTAAAGGACTCGCAGTGGCACAGCACGCTTGCCACCAGGGTTTAGTGAGCCTCCTTCCTCCTCCCTCCTCCCTCCTCCCTCCTCCCTCCTCCCTCCTCCCTCCTCCCTCCCCCCCTCCAAAGTTGCTATTTCAGATGCCTTTTGACCCACTCAGCTCAGCAACTGCAAGGAATTGACCCACTCAGTTCCACAAGGGATTATTGTTGTTGATGTTATTTTTTGCCATAAATCCCTCCTGGCCTTTTTTTTCTTTAACCTCAGCACACAGACAAATCCCACATCCTAGAGGCTGAGCGGCTCTGGAGGTGAGCGCTTCTTTCCATGGGCTGCAGTTACGCGAGCCTGTTTATTAGGCTTGTTTTCAATTGCTCCCCCCCCTCCCCCCCACTGCCATGAAAGGCGGGAAGTCTTAAAATTACTTCTCTCCAAACAGAGGCGCCACCCTGCCCCGGAAGCTCTCTGACCCACCTCATAAGGGATTGTTAATTATGATTTGTCTTTATAATCGTCCATTTGGAGTCTCGGGTGACACACGCTCAGACTTGCCCATCCTTTAAGAGAAGGAATCAAAGGTTCATGGAACGAGGTGATACTTAGCCAGTGGAATGACTTGGGTTCAGCCTGGATTTAATGTGTGACCTTGGGCAAATCCCTTCCCTCTCTGGGCTCTGTTTTTCTGGCTGTAGAAGGAGGAGTGGGGTGAATATCTAACACGGGGCTTGGACTATGTATTTCCCAGACTGCGACCATGCCAGGGGTATATGAAATGGTTTCAGCTGTACGTGGATGGATAGTTTATACGTTGTACTGTTTATTTTTACTTCTAAAATGTAACAGTGTTCTAACACTTCATTTGTAAATGCAGACATTTTTGGTCTTTGGGATGCATGGGGAGGAGAAGCCCTGCTTGGCATAGTCACTCAGGCTTCCTGACTGATGGGGGCGCTGCCATCTTCAACTGGTAGCTTTTAAGGTCACCCTGGGCATCACATCCAGCCAAAGAGAGGAAGGATGGTGGAGAGCCACCCATGCACCCAGAGTGACATACATGCAAACATATCCCCCCACATTCCAGAACTCGTCACGTGTTTCCACCCAGATGCAAAGGCAGTTGGGTAATTGCCTGACCGGATAGTTGCTTTTCTACAACTCTACTTTTTGGAGGAGAAGCGTGACTCCTTGGTGGGCCCTTGGCCATCTGTGCCTTATTCTTTCTAAGTGAATAAGTGGAGGAACAGAACTTTGCCACCCCACTTACCAATGAATTAAATGTGACGTACACTTTTCTACAAAGCAGGAGGAATCATTCAACTCAATATTAAGATTTACTACACAGTAATTAAGACAGTGTAGTATTGGCCAAGCGATAGACATAAATCAATGGGATAGAATAGAAGACCCAGAAATAGGCCCACACAAACATGCCCAGCTGGTTTTTGACAAGGTGAAAGCAGTTCAATGAAAAAAGGATAACCTTTTCAATAAACCGTGCTGCAGCAATTGGACATCCGTACGAAAAGAGAAACAGAATTACCTCACATCAAATATAGGCAAAGAATTATTAGACTTGAACACCAAAAGCATGAATCATAGAAGGCAAAGTTGATAAATTGTGCCTCACCAAAATTAAAACCTTCTGCTTTGTGAAAGGCCCTTCACCAGGACGAGAAGACAAGCTACAGACGGGGAGAAAATATTCACAAACAACATATCTGACAAAGGGCTAGTGTCTAGAACGTATGAAGAACTCTCAAAACCCAGCAATTAAAAAAGAAAATCCACTTAGAAAATGAGCAAAAGGCCAGACCAGACATTTCACTGAAGAGGATGCACAGATGCAAATAAGCGCATGACAAGAGGCTCGGTGTCTGACCATTAGGGAAATGCAAATTAAAACCACAGCGAGATATTGCTAATGCACACCTATCAGAATGACTAAAACCAAAAGAATACCGAGAACCCGAAATGCTGGCGAGGACTGGAGAAACTGATCACTCATACATTCCGGGTGGGAATGTAACATGGTACAATGTCCTGGAAAACAGGCAATTTCTTAAAAACTACCATATGACCCAGAAATTACACTCCTGGGCATAGACATGGAAACTAGTCTTCACACAAAATCCTGTCCACCAGGGTGCATAGCAGTTTGATTCATAACAGACAAAACCTGGAAGCACCTCAGATGCCCTTTCATAGCGAATAGAGGAAGGATGGCACATCCATATGATGGAATGCTACTCAGCAATAAAAAGGAACCGAATACTGACACATGCAACAATTTGGATGGATCTTTAGGGAATTGTGCTGAGTGAAAAACTCAATCCCACCAAATTCCAGTTTTATAACATTCTTAAACTCACACAATTATAGAGATGGAGAACCCATTAGTGGTTGCCAAGGGTCAGGGACGGAGTGAGGGGTGGGAAGGAGGTTTGGCTCGGAAAGGGCAACAGGAGGGACCCTGGTGGGGATGGAAATGCCTTGGCCGTATCAGTGTCGGCATCCCGGTTGTGACATCGCACTCAAGTTTTGCAAGATGTTATCATTGGGGGGATCTGGGGGGAGGATACATGGGATCTCTCTGTTTACTGCTTCCAATGTTTATGAATCTATAATAATGTCAAAATAAAAAAAATTAATAAAGAACACAAACACAGCCTTAGCCGGTTTGGCTCAGTGGGTAGAGAGAGTCGGCCTGTGGACTGAAGGGTCCCAGGTTCGATTCTGGTCAAGGGCACGTACCTCGGTTGCAGGCTTCTTCCAGGCCCGGGCCTTGGTCAGGGCATATGCAGGAGGCAACCAATCGATGTGTTTCTTTCACATGGATATTTCTCTCTGTCTTTCCCTCTCTCTTCCTCTATCTCTAAAAAATCAATGGAAAAATATCCTCGGGGGTGAGGATTTAAAAAAAAAAAAAGAACACAAATACAGTTTTTTTCTACCCAGATGTGTCTGAATATAATTGTATCTTTGGTAACATGGAGGCACAATATGAATCTCAAGCATCGACATAGTGCAGTGGTTAAGTATGTGGCTTGACAATGGAGCAGCCTGGGTTCAAATCTCAGTTTACCAGACCTCTCACCGCCCTAAGCCTCCGTTTCCACAATGAGAGGACTCAATGAGATGATCCATGAAACACACAGAGCTCAGTGCTCACTCGTGTGCTTGTTACTTTTCAGGGCCGTGGAGGTGGACGAAGGGACCTAGCAAGGTGTCCTCTGATCGCTCTAGGCTGGGATTGTGATCGGCCATCCTGTGGTTTTACTTTGAGTCCTTTCTCACAGAGAAGTGTGTACCGAATGGGCTGCATCGAGGTGGCCTGGTTGGTCCTCGTCTGCCCTCTGGACTCTGGGATGTACTTTCAGGGACGTTTCTCAGTGAAGGAAGAACACAGCCATTGCCTGTGGGCTGGGCTGTTCAGGTGGATCAATAGCCCAGGGGCCAGCCTCTCTAAGGCAATAAAGGGAAGGAATGGAACTCATGGGTACTGCATACCTACTGTGTGCCTGACGACTTACATGTCTCAACCCACTGAATTCTCTCACCAATCTTGCACAGTAGTTATCATTAGTGTCCCTACAGGAGACAACTGAGCCTCAGAAAGGTGAACAGACTTGTCCAAGGTTATGCAAGGAGTAGACTGTGGAGCTGTGATCTGAGTCCTGGTCTGTCTGATTTGAATCCAGTGTCATTTTCACTATTAATAACTTTACCATTTATTAAGCATCTACCATGGCCAATTGCTATGTTTAGCGCTTTACATTGGGGTGTCATTATGCCCCCTCTCATTTTAGAGAAGAGGAAACAGGGGTTAAAATAAACGAGTTGCCAAGATAGACACTAGTTCTCAAGAAAAAGAGTCAACCACCAGCTCTCCCTTCTGCCCTCGGCCCCACCCTCAGCTCCAGCTCGGCCCAGACAAGACCACTCCAGGGTGGAGACCCAGTGCTGAGTCAGCAGGTGGCTGGTACCTTGAGATACGATGCCTGGGCAGGCTGTGGGCATTTGAATTTCAGCTTCAGCCGGTCAGGGTCTGCTGGGACACCCAGAGCTGCCCGCCCCGCCCCCCCCGGGTGCTTGGCACAGAAAGATCCCCCTCCTGCCCTGGGCCTGACAGACAGGGTGGCAGTTAGATGAGGCTCGAGGTGGCGGTGGCGGTGACAACTTCCTTTTGAGTAATCACATTTACTGAAAAGCAATTCTGCTTTTAGCATCAGGAGTTCACCACCCTCACAAGCAGGCGCCTAAGAATACCTTCATTCAACCACAGTTCAGAGATTGACACGATTCCCTTCTGCATTACCTCCAGGGGAGTTTCACATTCGGTGTCAAGGGAAACCAAATACCACAATTATTGGAGGAGGCCGGAGGGGTGCGGAGAGGGGGTGATGTAAGGGGGGTCAGGTGGCATCAACCACGGCCCTCAAAGCCTCCACAGGCAGTCTCCCAGCAGCGGCCCAGCCCCTCACCCTTCAGTTACTGGAAAGACATCGACAAGCTCAGAGTGAAACCAAACGGCTGACAACTTCTCTTCCTTTTACAAGAAAAAGAAAGTGATTGTCCTTGAAGCAAGCACGGGACTTGCCCTGGCCACTCTACATTAGAGACAGCCCCAGCTGCCCCAGAGGCTCCACGCCCTGGCCTGTCACCCTCAGTTAGTGTTGGGGTCCTTGAATGGCCCCTTTGATCCGTCACTGAAAATCCAGTCTGCACAGGGGAGGGGAGGGTCTTCCATGTTAGGAGCTCACCCAGGCAGCTACAGGATGGCTGAGGGCGAGTGAGGAAAAGCTGTGGCACGCCAGGCAGAGGCAGGAGCTGCAAAGAGCAGCTCTGAGCGGTCCCTGCTCTCCCCACCCGATCCGTCCTCCTGACTCGTGCCAGAACCAGGGGCATTCGAGGAATTAAAATTCTGACCTTGGAGTCACATGGATATGGGTTCCAGTCCCACCTCTGTCATTCAATGGCTGTGTGACCTTAGGCAAGTGACTTTACCTCTCTGGTCCTCCGTTTCCTCATCTCTAAAGTGGGGGTAATAATAGGAAGCCAGGTCATGACCCTCCTCTGCTCAAAATCTCCACATGGCTCCGACCTCACTTGGCAGAAAAACCAAAGTCCTCCCTGTGGAGGGCCCTACATTTTCTGCCCTCCTCTTCCCCTTACAACCTCATTGCTTATTCTCTCTCTACCCTGCTTCAGGGCCTTTGCACTTGTTGTTTCCTCTGCCTGCAACATATTTCCCACCGATACCCCTCCTTCACCCTATTCGGGTCTCTGTTTAAATGTTCCTAGGAGTCCTGCTCTGACCTCCTCTTTTAAATTGCTCATATTACTCTTTTTCTCTTTACCCTGCATTAATCCCCCCCCCACACACACACACACATACACACACTACTTGACATTATTATTTTGGGAGTTTATTTCCTCCCCACCCTCTAGATTCTAAGCTCCAAAGTGTTCGAGTTCAGTTCTGTTGTTCTCTGTTACATCTTCAGAGCCTGGCACATAGTAGGTGCTCACCAAACGTTTGTTGAGTGAAGAAGTGCAGGGGTGTGTGGTGAGGATGAAGAGTGTAGACTGTTCAGTACCAGCACAGAGCACTTGCACTCTAAATGTCACTATCTTTTCTCCCCTCCCAGCACCAACCATGTGCCGAGTGCGTGTTGACTTTCTGCAACAGAAGGGGGCCTTTTGCAGATGCAGAACCAGGGCTGGAGAGCCTGGTGACCTGCCTTGGCTCACACAGCTCACCAGGCTCTGAAGCCTGGTCTGTGGGCCTTGGCCTCCTGGGTGGTGGTGGGTGGTGGGTGGTGACCTGGGCCTGGCTGGTTTCGGGTCTGGCTGAGGGAAATGGCTGGTGGGGCCCTTCAGACTCTCGAGAGGGTTATGAACAGTGGAGGCAGCTGGCTCTGGTTTCGGGGGTCTCCAGCCAACATGAGGCCTTGAGAGCGGGGTTCATGCCCCTCTTCTGCAGCCCCACAGTTCCCATCAAGGAGCCCAGGGGCACAGAGAGGGGCTTTTTCAACTTCTGTTTCTGGAAAGTTCTGTCCCAGGAAGGGCAGAGGCCCGAGGAGCTGCTGGATGCGGCCAGAGCCTCAGAGACTAGGAGACCCCGGGTGTCCTCTCTCTCTGGCACCCAACCAGTTCCTTAGGAGGGACTTTCCAGAGGAGTCTGCCTCCTGGCTCCTCCGAGCTGCCCTCGAGGCCACTGGGCCCAGGCCTGCCTTGGTTTCCCCTGTTTTTACCCCCAAGGAGTCTGGGGTAAACAGCTTCGGCATGAGGGCTGCTCTCCCCTGGGCCTGACGTGGCCATTCTGGAGCCACAAACTGGCCTTTTAGTCTCTGGGTTGAGCTGGGCCTGTGGTTGGCTGATGATAAGCTGGGCCTAGTGCTGGGGGCTTTGCCTCTGCCCATCAGAACTGCCTCGCTACATGCAGACCCCGCCCACACTGCTACTGGGGCGAGTGAGCCACCAGGGAGAATTGCTTTGAACACTTTATCAGACTCAAAGGAGACTGTACCCATTAAACCTCTTAAAGCAGACCTTGCCAACCAGCCACCCATAGGCCAAATCCAGGCCAGGGGTCTGTTTGATTTGGCTCTTGAAGTATTTTTTAAAAATGTGAATCAGTTGTCAACATTCGAAATACCAGGAGATTTCACATAAAATTTATTTCTCTGGCTTCTCTTGAAAAAATGGGAAGATCTGGCTTTCCTGGCCCCCGTTCCTGCAGGCATAGGAGCTGGAGTGGGTCACGGCTGCCCCTTTCACAGTGACACAGAGTAGGGACTCTCGTCTTTGCCCCCTTCCTGCTCAGTCCACTTTCCTCATCCATGTTGCCTACTAAGGTCCTGAAGTATGAGTAGGAGTTCACCAGACAAAGAGGCAGAAGAACATTCCAGGAAAGGGGCACAGCCTGTGTCCATGGGATTCATCTGTTCAGGATTCACTTGACAAATATGCTTTGAATGCTTACTGTATACACTGGGGCAAACAGCAGGAAACCACTCAGATAAAAATCTCTGCCCTCCTTGAGTTCATTATCTCAGCCAGCTGTTCTCAGCCAAATACTATTTTGTCCCCCAGGGACATTTGGCAATGTTCGGAGGCGTTTGTGGTGTTACAGCTGGGCGTGGGGGAGGGGAGGCTAGTGGCATCTAGTGTGGCAGAGACTGCTGCTAACTAACCCACGGGCCACAGGACAGCCCTTTCACCACAGAGCCTGGTCTGGCCCCGAGTGTCAGTGATGCTGAGGCCGAGAAATCCGGTTTAGGAGGAGACATTGAGCCAGACAAGCCACTCAGTGCAGCCTCTGAAGTCAGGTGGGGCTGTGAGTGTTCTGATGAAACTAGTCAGTGTGGCTGTGGGGTTACCAGGGGGGTACAGGTGCCTGGGGGAGATTCTATTTGAGCAGAAACCCTGAAAAGATGGGGGTGCCTCTGGCAGGGTGGCAGCACTCTCCCTCGATCCGCCCTGCTGCTCTGTCCTTGCTAATGGAGCAGCGATCAGTGGCCTGTTCCCACTTTACAGACAAAGGGCCTTGGCCTGATGCGGCAACCCCCTTAAGAGGCTGACCCTGGCCACCTGACCGCTCTGAGCTGGTGTCCTTGGGGTGCCTGGAAGTGATGATAATCACCAAATGGCCTTCTCTCATTCAGTCTGTCAACAAACATCAATCAGGGGCCCACAGTGTCATAGTGGGACAGAGCAACTTCAGGGTGAGATGCTCAGCACCTGTTGCGGCACATAGTAGGTATGCAGAAAATATTGGTCAGATGAATGCAAAGAAGGGCTGAATGAATAAAGAAGCCCCAGTCCGTGTAAGATAATGATCACGGCCAGCAGTGATTGAGTGTGCCAGATGCACCCTGAGCTGTGTGTATGGGTTTCACAGAATGGAGACCCCTGGGAGGAAGGGACAGTGATCATCCCTAGTTGCAAGGTGAGAAGACTGCGGTGCAGCGAGGGGACATCAATTTCCCAAGGCCTTGTGACAAGGAGGCGGCAGGATTGGCAGTGGAGCCTAGGCCTCTCCAGGATCTCGGGGCTGCACCCACTGCCTTGGCATTTTGTATGCTCTGACTCAGTTTACCATCCTACCAACCCTGTGAGAAGCTGATAGCACCATCCCATTTTACAGATGAGGTCACTGAGGCTCAGAGGGGCAAAGTGACTTGCCCGAGGTCACACAGCATGTGTGTTGGGATCTACATGCCACACTTCTGACTACCAAGCCCTGCCCCTTGTCATCCCTGGCTGTGCCTTGGGAAGAGTTCATCAGCCCCAAGGGGTTGGGGAGGGAGGGTGGGCCGGGTGTTAAGCCCTCAGGGTCTGCAGGACCAGGCAGGAGGCTCTGGAGGTAGGGTCCTGGGGTGAGTGGGTGGGAGCAGGTGGGCCTGGGGAGCCGCCAGGCTTCCGCCCCCACACACAGGCACAGCCGCCAGGAGAGCCTGTTGAGAGGCTGCCCTGTGGCATGCGCCAGGTTGACAATGGCTCCTTGTGTCTACGCAGGTGGTAGGGAGGGGAGGCATTGTTCTCCGGGACACCTTCCCGCCATGGCTGGCTGCAGGCAGTCCCTGTCCCAGGACACTTGGCGCAGGGCTGTTCCGGGCCCCTGAAGGAGGGGTGTGTGTGTGTGTGGGGGGGCATGTGTGTGTATGGAAGGAGATGCGTGTCCCACACTGTCTCTGAGTGTGCCCACGCATGTCTTGCACACTGTAGCGGTGTGTCTGAGCAGGCTTGCGGCTTGCGGCATCTATTGTGTCTGTCTGTGTATCTCCCCGGTGTATCTGCATGTGCCTCCAACTCCGTGTATGGTGGGCTGTGTGCTCCAGTGTGTTGAGTGAGTCCGCCCTCATCTGCACATGTTTCCATCTCCGTCTGGGTCTGTCCTGGAGCTTCTTGACACCTGGGGACAGCAGAGCAGGCTGGGTCCCATTCGTTGCCCATTTGTGAGGAAAGGGGTTTTAGGCAGAGCGGGGAGAAGCACACAAGCTGGTGGCAGGGCCGAGCCGGGATGTGCAGGAGCAGCCAGGAGGCCAGGGCGGCTGCAGCAGAGTGAGCGAGGGGAGAGGACGTGGAGGGTCGCCTGAGGGCCAGGGTGTGGAGTTGGAACTTCGTTCTGAGTGAGATGGAGCCTCTGGAGGGTTTGCATCGGGGAGTGGCAAGGTCGGGCTGTGTTTTGTGGAGCTCTCTCTGGCTGCACATGGAGAGTGGATTGCAGGACAATCGTGACAGCTGTTGGGGGGCTACCAGGCCCATTTAGAGAAACAGTCCCACAGCCATGACCTCAGGTGCCCCACTCCAGGCAGGAATTGCAGCTCCCCATTTTGCAGAGGTGGAAACTGAGGCCTGGGGAGGAGACATGCCTTCCAAGGCTGGGAATTGGGGGCTGGTTCAATGCCAAAGCCAGCTGTCAGCCTCCTCACCGTGGCTGCCGGGCCCTCCCCGAGTCCCTTTCTGTCCTGAGGCTGTGGGAGTGGGGGGCTGTGCTAAAGACAGAGGACCTGCTGTCCTCCTCCTCGCGGGAATCAGGATTCTGGAGCCAGAGGGCTTAGGTTCAAATCCTGTCTCTGCCACTTAACAGCTATGTGACCTTGGGCAAGTCACAGAGCCTCTCTGTACCCCAGTCTCCTCACCTGCAAAATAGAGATAATGATAATGATGCCACTGATACTCCTTCCCATAACACGATTCTCTCTCTGCTTTATCTCTCCCCGAGACACCCAGCCCTCCCAACACACTGCATGGCCTGTTTATATGCTGCAGCACGCGAGTGTCATTCCATGCAAGCAGGACCTTTGGGGTGCTTTGCTCAAAACTAACGTCGAGAATAGTGTCCTGCACATTGTCAGTGCTCAGCGAATTGTTGTTGAATGAACACCACCCAGTAATGCAGGTAAAAGGCTGACACGTAGTAGGTGGGACGTGAATACAGCTACACCGTGACCCGTGGCACGGGCTTGGAGCTGGGCAACTGGAAGCACCAAACCCGGCCAGCCACGTGGGAACCAGGTCCCCATGCCCTTTCTGCACGTGTACTCCGCGTCCGGATTGGCTTCGCCCTCCCTGGGCCCACGTCTCCTGTCTTCAGTCTTCCTGGCTGGGAGACGGGTTGCTCTGGCAGGTGCTATGCGCTGGTGGTTTGTGCCCCACGATGGATCAGTGACTTGGTGTCCTCCCGGCCATGGCTTATCCAGAGGCTTTCATGGGCCCCACTGTCGGGACGTTCCCAGAATGAACTAAAACCACCTCCTGTCCAGGATCCCTGTCCCCCATGTTGGCAGCAGCAAACAGGACCCTCTAGCACAGTGGTTCTCAACCTGTGGGTCGCGACCCCTTTGGCGGTCGAATGACCCCTTTCACAGGGGTCGTCTAAGACCATCGGAAAACACATATATAATTACATATTGTTTTTGTGATTAATCACTATGCTTTAATTATGTTCAATTTGTAACAATGAAAATACATCCTGCATATCATATATTTACATTACGATTCATAGCAGTAGCAAAATTACAGTTATGAAGTAGCAACGAAAATAAATTTATGGTTGGGGGTCACCACAACATGAGGAACTGTACTAAAGGGTCACGGCATTAGGAAGGTTGAGAACCACTGCTCTAGCGGGTGCAAGTCTACCTGGCGGACCAGCATGTGTGTCAAGAAGGCAGCTCTGTGATCCTCAGTCTTCCTAAGGAAGAGTGAAAGGAGAGGCTTGGGTCTCAGAGGCTAAGGGCAGTGTCCTGACCTCGCCAAGGCCCTTGTGTCAGTCCCCTGCCACCTGGTCGTCAGCTCTGCGCTCCCCTCGGCAGCCTGTGTCCCCGACTTTCCGAGGAGGGCCAGGAGCTGGAGAGGGGATGGGGCCCAGGCAAAAAGCAAGCCTCCTCTGTCCCCTCGCTTCCTTCCTCCTTAGCTCCTGACTTCCAGTCTGGCTGGGGACAGGCAGCAGGCAGGCGCCAGGGCTGCTCAGCAGATGCGGGGGCTGGGGCTGGGGTGCCCATGGTCCTTCCTCAGGAACCAGCTAGGGCACTGGTGGCGGGGAGGGGAGCTTTGTTCAGCATAACTAGGTAACCTTGGTATCTACCCACAGGATCCCCACTCTCTCCTCGCCCTGCTGCCAGGGTTTAGGCCTCTGTCTCCCAGTCCTCCATTCAGCCCACATGTATTGAGCTCCTACTGTGTGCCTTGGCCCCCGGGGACCTTGAGTAGGGAATGGCTTGACCTGTTAGCAGAGGGTGAGGAGGCCAGTGTGGAGCTGAGTGACAGAGGTGAGGACAAAGGGGTCAAGCGTCCAGAAGCGCAGGGATCAGGCCAGGGCGGGAATTTGGGGTTTCCTTCTAGCTGTGATGAAGGCCCACAGGAGGGCCCTGAGCAGGACAGTGCAGGAGCTGCTTTTTAATCCATGTCACAGAACAGACAGCGTCTTTTTCGAGGAGCCCTCCGGCTGCTTTGGAGAGAGCACCCTGGATGGGGAGTTGGAGGGGGGTGGGGAGTGACCTGGCTCAGGGTGGTGGGCACGGAGGTGGGGGAAGTCGCATGGAGGGTGTATTTTGAAAGTTGAAGCCACAGTGTTAACTGCGGGGCGTGCTGTGGAGGCCACAGGAAAGCAGAGGAGTCCAGGACAGTTCTGGGGTCTCTGGTCCAGTAATCAAGAGGCTGGTGGTACCATCTTCCATCCTGGGGGTGTGGGGGAAGGAGCAGATCTGGGGAGCAGAAGCTGTGCTTGGCTCAGAGTGTGCTGAGTTGAGGTGTTTTAGAGGCAGGTGGACAAGGAAAGCTGCCACCTGCCACCTCCCACTGCCTTGTCCTGGTTCAGACACCCAGCACCTGCCCCAGGACGATTGCAACAGCCGCCCAACAATCCTCCTAGCCGCTCCCTGTTCCAGCCCTTCTTCTTCCACACTCGTCGACTGAAAACACACCTCTAGATCCCATCTCTGCTTTGCTCTAGAACCATCGATGGCTCCCTGCTGCCACCTGGATAAAGTCTAAACACCTTGGCTGGGTTAGCCCAACCCTGCACCATCTACCGGACCTCTGCGGCCTTGTTCCCCATGCGGTCAACCAAGCAGACGACCCCTGGGTTCCTCAAACACACCCTGTCCCTTCCCACCTCCTTAGCTTCGGCGCCATTCCTGCCAGCAGGGTGCCCTTTCTCACCCCACCTCAGGGATGAGTGTAAAGGCCTCGCCGCTAATGTCTGTAGCCTTTTGTTTGTTTCTCTCTCCCAGGACATGTCACACGGCGCTTTGAATTACACTTATTTATAACTTCCCCTCCTCCCCACGGGCAGAAAGGTGCCAGATTCATTTCTGGGCTTGACGCCAGGCTCAAAGCAGGTCCTGGTTGGATTCGGTGGATGAACTGTGGAAGATGCTGTATTTGCAGAGCTCTGGGCCCACCCAGGGCCCATTTCCCCGTCTTCTGGAGAATATACGCTGATTTTCCCTGGGGTGTCACCACCCCTTGGTCCATGGTGATCAGGTGAGCCGACCCCATGCCCAGGGGTAGATGCCTGGACTAGACCAGCTGACGAGAGCTTTCCAGGCCCCTGGCTACATGGGTTGGGGATGGGCACACGATCCACCCAACGCCAACGGAAGTCAGTTCTGTAGAATAAAAGACATTTCGCCTTGAGATGGCTGAGCTAGTGGGATGTCAGCCTGGAGCAGCCAGGCTACTGTGTCCCCCTAAGAGCAAAGACTTCCTGTAAATACAGCCAACACAGGGCGAAGCAGAGCTGAGAGAGGCAGACAGCCCACGTCCTAAACGCATCATTGTTGCTCCTGGATCCAGCCATGTCTGAAGCAGACGTAGCCCTGAAATTCTTAGTTACATAAGCCAGGACATTTTTCTCTCATCCTCCCTTTCTAAACCCTCTTTGAGTTGGGTTTCCATTGCTTGCAGCTACTAGAATTCCTACAGTTAATGAGCTTTCTCCTGAATACACATACCTCTTGCCATCCCTCCATGGCCCTGTGTGACTTTCCTCAGGAGGCACTACTTTGAGTATCTACCCATGGAGCCGATGTGTTTGTTTCTTTTCTAATCTGAGTAATGACCACTGGTTCTAGCTGCCTCAAGCAACTGTGGGGACAAGGCAGGAGGCAAATAGAATAACCTAAGGAAGGAAAATGGGCTCCAACTCCTGAGGGCTGAGGCTGGGCCTCCTGCCCCGGCGGCTGAGCACGGGCCTTGTTTGAGGGAGTCCTCCTGATTAGGGTACTTCACAGGGATGGTACTTCATTGTCATCCTCTTCTGAATATCTAAGGCCAGGCTTTTCAACCCGGACACGAAGGCCCTTCTGGACCGGAACTTCCCTGTGAAGTACCCTCATCAGGTGGACTCCCTCAAACTTGAGGCAGTTTCTCACCCTCCGTACTACTGGCCTTGGGGCCGGGTCATCCTCTGTTGCGGGACCGTCCTGTGCTTTGGAGCATCCCTCTCTTCTTTATCCACTAGATGCAAGTCGACTCCTGCCCTGGATTGCGACAGCCACAGATACCATCAGACATCACCAAGTGATCCCCGCAGGACAGAGCGCCTGGCTGAGGTCCCCTGCTGTAGGTGCGTGCTTTGCACAGGGCCTAGCACATAGCAAGTGCTCAATAAATACCAGCAGTGATACGGTGGTGATAACAAGACTGAGGGCAATCCTTTCGGAAATTTGAGTGTCTCAGCGCGAGGTCTGGCTGACTGAAGCAGAGAGGGAATTTATGGGAGGAACATGGCGAGCTTACAGAATTTATAAGGAGAATCAGGTCAAAGGTACAGCAATGGAGGCAGTTCGGAGGGCCCAGCGGTAGATGTGCTGACAGCGGTAATGAGGTAATGAACTGTTCCTCGTTTTGGCCATTCCTCCTACTTCCTATTTTTAACAGACCCCATTGTAGTCAGACACTCCCCTACACCCCCTTTCCCTGCCACACACACCACCCCATAGACACAGTGAAGGGGGCTACAGCCAAGCTCTGAGGGGTGGGTCCTAATTGTGTTTAGCCAATCACAGTGGTCGCATCCCCTCTGTCAGTGATTGGTTTAGCCCGCCCATGGAATTCAATTCTGGCCAATGATACCTGCTGGGAAATCTGGGGACTGTTCCTTGGCTCTTCAAAAGAGACAGGGGCTTATTGCTCTTAGGGTGAGACAGGATTTCCTTTCTTTTTAAGGTTGGCTAATATTGCATTGTATGTAAATACCACATTTTCTTTCTTCATTCCTCTGCCGTGGACATTTAGGTTGTTTCCACATCTGGTCTACTGTAAATAACGCTGCACTGACACCCGGGAGTACAGACAGCTCTTTGAGATTCTGATTTCAGTTCTTTTGCATAAATAGCCAGAAGTGGGATTGCTTGATCATTATGCCCAGTGAAATAAGTCAGTCACAGAAGGACAAATGACAGATTTCAAATAGTGAAACTGAAAGAAATAGAATGGTGGCTCTCAGTGGGAAATGGGGAGCTGATATTCGACAGGTATTACGTTTTAATTATGCAAGATGAATGAAGTCCTCCAGATCTGCTGTGTCGTGTCTGTAGTTAACAGTATTGTACTGTGCACTTAAAAATTGTCAAAAGGGTAGGTCTCAAGTTCAGTGCTCTCACTGTAATATAAAAGAACATTTATAAAACATTACGTAGAGTTCTCGATGATACCAACAGTTTAAAAAATGATGCATGAAACTTCTTAGGTAAAGGGGGGGAAAAAGAAACAGGCTCTTCTCTTTCTAATATTGGTGGGGAGAAGTCGTGATGTTGGAGCAGTGGCAGCCATCCTGAGCCAAGGAGGAGAGCCAGTTGGAGAGCAAAGCCCAAGTCCCAGCACCTGGGTCCTTGATGATGTCACTAAGCTGTTGAATTAACCAATCCCTGATTCCGTATTACTTCCAATGGTGTGAGAGATACTGTGTCCTTATATTTAAAGCCTCTATAGGTTGTATAGGTTGGGTTTTTATTCCTTACAACTGAGAGCACCGGACCAATGTGACAAAGCCCATGGATAAGTTGTTGTTTCAAATTGCCCTGGACATTTCCTACCTGCCTTCTGAGCAATGGAGAGGGACTCGCTCTTACTGCCAGGGTCCTCATCTGGCTGCCAGACATATTCTGCGGCCTGAGGATGTACTCAGGGCTCAGGCAGGAGGACTCCCAGGAGACCACCAGCCAGCTCCTCTGTCAAGTTCAGACTTGGCCTCTCTGGGACTTGGTTTCCCCATCTGTGAACTGGGGGTGTGAATGGGGTCACCTATTTCACAGATTGTTTTGAGGATCAAATAAGTTATTTCCTATAAAACAACACGCAGAATGCCAGGCACACGGTAAGTGCTCAACCAACGTGAGCTATTACTATTATTGCCGTTGTTATTATTACGTGGGGGGCGGGATGAAGGAACTCGGGCTGACCCAATGTGGGTGGCAGGTGCAGAGTGGGACTGGCAGCCTCAAGGGGTGAGACTGGGTGGAAATAAAGGACTCAGCCGAAGCAGGCAAAGGAGCTGCGAGGAGAAGCATGCGATCCTGAGAACATGCGGAGGTGGGGGAGGTGCCAGGGTCCCCATCTTGGGAGAAAAGTGTCTTTCTCCTTGAAAGTGAAAGTGAAAGAAGACGGGTCCTCGAAAGGCAGGAGGCTGAGGGACACCCGCATTAAGCCAGAAATAGCCCAGGCAGTGTTTCTTCACTCCTCCTTCCAAAGACCCCGTGTCATTGGCTCCAGGCCCCCTGCTGGGGTGCGGAAGGTACATGGGAATCCCCCCAGCACCTCCAGCATTCAGACCTGAGCCTCCTGCCTCACCCAGCCAGACGCCCTGGCACCTGCACACTGTGCCCCGAGCACCTTCCTGGCACCCAGGACCCGCGCCGGGCTCTCCCAGGAAATCGGGCTTCACCGTCACCGGATGGATTGAGCAACTCCAGCGAGCGTGCATTTTCCAGCTCGTGCTAACCACCATTCATTCACTTCCCTTCACGCTCACCGGCCAGGCGTTTCCTTGTCACTTCTCAGGGGACACTGTGACCCTTCCTGTGAACCCTCTGCGGTGCAGCCCAGAACCTGAGTCACCCTGAGGCAGCACCTCCTGTCACCTTGGTGCTGGAAGCCCCTGGCCCGGTTCACAGATGGAAACAGAAAAAAATGATGACGATGATAATAGCTACCGCCCTGACAGTGTCCTGCACTAACTTTAAGGCAGGTGCCATGCTGCCCCCATTTCCCCATGAGGACAACGATGCTCAAAGAGGCGGAGTAACTTGCTAATCAGGGGAAGAGCCACGATTTGAACCCAAGCAGGCTGGTATAGAAATTCAGTCCTGTTTAGTTAAACACATAACAAACACCTTTGTAGGAAAAAAAAATGGTTAGGCAGAGAAAAATTGGGAATTCTGTTTCAAATGTATTATCAGTTCATTCATTCATCAAACAGATATTCCTGCAGTATATACTGTGTGTCAGCAGGTGCTTTCACAGGGGGCATGGAAGTGAACAAACAGGTAAGGTCCTCGCCCGCTGGAACCCGGGGTCCAGTGAATACAGTCAGTCGACCAAGGACTTGACCAGTGACATTGAGATGCCCGCATCTGTACAGGGCAGAACTGTGTGAGATTCTCGGGCAGAAACACTCTGGCCTTTCCAGGCTTTTTTACTCAAACACAGTTGTTTCAAGGAGAAGACCTTAACCCAGGGCATTCCCCTGCAAAGTTAGGGGGTCAGGATGTGAGGAGAAAGACCAAAGGACCTTGAGGGGCTGGTGATATCCCAGGACACACTGGGCTACGGGGTCAGGCCTCTGGTGGCAGGTCTCAGCCTGGCCCTCAGCAGCATGCGACCTAGCACAGGCCCTCTTCTCCGGAAGCCTCCGTTTCCTCATTCAGATACAGGGACAGTGCATCGTTCCGGGCCATTGTGAGGATACAGAGCGTCCGTGTGGAATACTGAGTTAAAGCGCATTTGCAGCCCTAGCTGGTTTGGCTCAGTGGATAGAGCGTTGGTCTGCGGACTGAAGGGTCCCAGGTTCGATTCTGGTCAAGGGCACATGCCCAGGTTGCAGGCTCGATCCCCAGTAGGGGGCGTGCAGGAGGCAGCTGATCAACGGTTCTCTCATCATTGATGTTTCAATCTGTCCATCTCCCTTCCTCTTTGAAATCAATAAAAATATATTTAAACAAACAAACAAACAAACAAACAAACAAAAAAACCAAACGCATTTGTAGTTCACCTCCTGGTCGGCTTGAGCATTCCAGAAAGGTCAAAGGATTTGCAAACATCAGCTGGGCTCAAAGAGCATCACAGACCTAAGTGGTGGAGGGGCCCAGACCTTTCAACAAGGAGGCAGCTGCATAGACTGCAGTGACCTGCGGGGTGGCCGTGACTCAGCTTCCGTGGCGAATGCACCACAGTCATGCCACGGAGCCACTGTCCTCAGGAGGAGCCAGTAACCCAGACCTTTATATCAACATTCCCAACTTTCCAGTGTTTCTGACTAATTAAGAAGAAGCATTGGCTTAGCACCCCACGCCTTCTAGGATGGCTACGATAAAAAAAGATGGACAGTAGCAAGTGCTGGTGAGGCTGTGGAGCGATTAGAACCCTACACTGCTGGTGGGATTGTACAGTGGTGCAGCCACTTTGGAAAAAACAGTCCGGCGGTTCCCCAAGAGGTTAAACATAGTCACCAAGTGACCCAGCAATTCCACTCCTAGGTGGATACCAAAGAAAACAGAAACACGTTCACACAGAACTTGCACATGGATGTTCGTGGCGGCGTTCTTCATGACAGCCAAAAAGTGGAAACAGCCCAAACATCCATCAACCGATGCGTGGATGATCAAAACGTGGTCTCTCTGTACAATGGACTACTCTTCAACAATAAAAGGGAGCGAAGTACTCCTACACGCTGCATCGTGGATGAACCCTGAAGAAAGCCAGACAAGAAAGGCCAGAGAATGTAGGATCCCATTTCCATTAATGTCCGGAATCGGCAAAGCTATAGATAAGGGGGTAGATCAGTAGTTGCCAGGGGTGAAGGGAAGCGGGGGTTCCTTCTAGGGGGTGCGGTGTATTTGGGGAGGTAGGTGGACCGTGGTGATGGTTGCGCCACTCTGAATGTGCACTTTCAGGGGGTGAATTGTATGCTGTGTGGATTGTATCTCAATAAAGCTGTTACAATAGAACATGCTGTCCTAACAGAGCTCCTGGGTTGGTCAGGGTCAGCCGCAGACCACGCTTTTCCGTGCCCTGGTTAAGGAGGTCATCCTCCCTTATCCAGACGCTCAGCTACCTGGAACACCCTGTCCCCACAGAGCAGGAGGGACTGCCCCGCCGCAGAATTTCCTCCTGGGGCTCAGCGTGAACCGCCCTGGAGTGGGGGTTGCTCTGACACTTCCCTTTTGGCTCCTTTTAAAAATAAACAACTAAATGCAAGCAGAGGACGGTTCTGTGTGTTCGCTTCTAGCCCCAAATGAGAAGGAAAGAGAGCAGGAGCCTGTGGTTCAGGTCAGCTTCGGAGTCCATCTGGGAAGTTTCTGGAAGCTGGCGCATGTGCGTGCAGGGTAGGGCCGCTTTCCTCCCCCTCCCTTCTCGCTGCCTCACCTCTGCAGAGGGAGGATGAGACAGACACGGAGCATGAGAACCATGGCAGTGATCCAGGAGGAGGGCTGGGGCCGGGAGCCTTTGAAATGGCGCTCTCTGCTCCCGGGACCGGAAGGGATACAACCACAGCCGGGCAGCACCAAGGAGTCAGGAGAGACACCGAGAGCCCCAGGAGGAAGTTTGAGCTTTTGCTGGGGGTGAGGTCAGGGAGGGGCTGTGGAGAGAAGACAGTGGCGGGGAGAGACCAGGTGAGGCCCTGAAAATCCTGTGTGGCCTGAGGAGATGCGATGAGGAGGAGGCTGACCTGACTCCTGGCTGGGTTTGTGACTGGCTAACAGTCCTTCACTCATCGGCCACGGCTGAGCACCTACTATGCGCCAGGCACTGTGCGAGGCGGTGGGGGCGACACGGTCTCTGCACGTGGAGTTGAATTTCTAGCGGGAGAGACGGGCAGTGGGCCAGTAGGCAATGCACCCAGCACAGAAGGCCGCCGGGAGGATCTTGAGGACAGCATGGCAGCGTGAGAAGCGAGAAGGAACCAGGGCAGTGTTTTTGACAAGGTGGTCAGGGAAGGCCTCGCTGGGGAGGTGACATTTCAGCTGACACTCGGGTGAAGTCATATCTGAGGCGGAGGAACTTCAGAATAAAGACCCGGAGGCTGGAGATTGTCTGGCATGATAGAGGCCACTGTGGCTGGGCGGAAGGAGGGGAAACTGAGGGGCCAGACCAGGCAGGGCCATGTGGCTGCTATGAGGACGTGGGCTTTACTCTGAGTGAGGGGAGAGCCTTGGAGGGTTTGGAGTGAAGGAGACCCTGATTCGATCTAGGTTCTAACAGGATCCTCTGGCCCAAGGAGGAGAGAGGACTGTGGGTAGAAGCAGGGAAGCCAGGGAGGAGGGGACCGCAATAGCCAGTGGAGAGGTTAGTGGCTGGCCCAGGGCAGTAGTAATAGTGGTGGGGAAAAGTGGTCACTGTTTTCTCTCATTGCCCAACCTACTTTCTGCTTAGAGAGACAGGACGGGTGAAATCAAGAAGATTCTATTCATATAGGAGACACACACACTCTACCTACATGTAGATTCTACACATTTTACCAGGGGCCTGGTGCATGAAATTTGTGCACAGGTAGGGTCCCTAGGCCTGGCCGGTGATCAGGGCTGATCGGGGCCTTCCTTCCCCTGGCTGCCGGCTGCTGGCCAGAGCCTTCCTTCATTCTGTGCCGCCCCCTGGTGGTCAGCGCACGTCGTAACGCACAGTCGAGCTTCCGGTTGGTTGAACTGAGGGGACAATTTGCATATTAGCCTTTTATTATATAGGATATAGTACACATGTACTTCACATACACACAGACCCTACATGTATATTATAAACACATATACACATATTCTACACAGATAGAGTCTATACATACACACATATATTCTACCTTTACATAGTTCCACATAAACTATACACAGAATCTACCCATATATTACACACATTCTACACACGTATAGATTCCGTACCTGTATCATACCTACATATATGTATTCTCCATACATACAGGTTCAACACATGTATTATAAGCCAAGTTGACCTTGAGGACTAATGCTCGGGTCCAGGGGCCTGTGTCCTGGAAGGGGCACAGCTCCTTGGGGAGTGCAGACTCTCTGCTCAGGCCCTCTGTGACTCAGGCCTTGCTTCTCCAGGCCTCTTGCTCTTCATCTTCAAAATGGGGGTGACAATGCCTGCTTCATGGCCTTGTCAGGAGGACTGGATGAGGTCACTGTCTATGCAAAGCAGCTGGCCTGGCATGGGAACTGGGACTTTATTTACAGTCATCACACTGTTAATAAAGCAAGCCCTGCGGAGCATCTTCCTGGAACAGGGTGTGCACACACACCCGCACACCCACTCTCCTGCTGGGGGCGCGTGGGAAAGGGGGCCGACCTGGGGCCTCTGTATGGGCAGGACAGACCCAGAACTACATGGAAACCTGTGAGTCAGTGACAGGCACAAAACAGTTAATGGGTGTGCCACCATGGATGGCTACAGTAATGATGGAGAGATAGAAGCTCAGATAATGTCCAAAGGCAGGTGGATTAGTCAGGGCTCTCTCAGTTCCAAGGGATAGAAACCCAAACCGGTTTAAGCAAAAGAGAATTTATTGGGTCATGTAAAAAAAAAAAAAGGAAGAAAGAATGTCAGTGGTGTCTTGCTTCAGGCATAGCTGGATCCAGGTGCTTGAATGACATCAGTTTTCCATGTCTCCGGAAGATTGAGTTAATTGATCTGTGTGAACCACTAAATAGCACCGAACACACCCAATGCTCCAAAATATTAGCTATTACTTTGCTACTACTATTTACTATCAGCCTAGCAACCCAGAAAGAGTGAGTGCTTTTTCTCAACTTTTCCTATAAGAGTCCCAGGACGGGTTCTCATTGGCTGAGGTTAGGTTGTGTGGCCATCTCTGAACCAAACCCAGTGGGCCATGGCCAGGTTCTGTGACCAGCGGATTCTATGACCATAGGGTTCTGTGACAAGGTTCATGTGACCATCCTTGAGGCTAGGGGTGAAGTCAGCTCTCCTCGAACCCCATGGACTGAGAATGGTGGAGAGGGGCTCCTCAGCAGGGACTGGGGGCTGGCCCGGCACAGCCATCCCCAGGGAGGCCGTGATGGAGTCATTTCCAATCCCGCCTCCCCTGAGGAGGGCCCTACCCTCTAGCAGTGGTTTTTCTTCCATTACCCAAGAGTCCTGAGGCCTAGATTCCCCTCCCCCCTCCCCCCGTGTTACCTTCTTTGCATGAAGGCGGCCTTTAGAGCTGGACATGGGCTCGATACCCAGTTCCATTGCTTAATTGCTTCACCTCTCTGCGTCTGTTTCCCCATCTGTGAAATGGGACCATTATTGCACCTCCTTAATTCTCATGGACAACTTTATCTGACCTTGATTGGGTCCCCCTCGCCTCAATGCTCTGTGTATGAACTTATTTGGTCCTGGCAGTAATAACCATGGGAATGAAGTATAACCATCCCCTTTTTACAGATGAGGAAACCGAGGCATGGGGAGGGGCAGTCACTCGTCTAAGGTCACCCAGCCTCGGTGTGGCGGAGCTGAGATCTGAACGTAGGTAGCCTAGCCTCAGGGCCCCAGAACTGTGGATTATGCTATAAGGCTCAGTGGTATCATGTAGTAAGAGCTTTATCTGTGGAGGCTGTCCCTGGCAAGGTATGTCCTTTTTCACCTGCCTCAGTCTTTCTCATCTGTAAAGTGGCCTCACAGCTGTGGAACAAAGAGAGATAAAAGGGGACAAAGGGACACAGGGGCTTTTGTTTATTTAACAAATACTCATTGAGCACCTACTGTGTGCCGGGCACTGAGCTGGGCGCTGTGAACACAGCAGTGAATGTGACAGACTCCCTTGTCTTCTGGGAGCTGACGTTCCAGGACTGGGACGGGCAGCACGTGAGTCAACACAGAGATGAACAAGATGATTTCGCTGGTGAGTGCTACGGGAAGATAGAACACGATCATCAGGCTGTGCCTGGGTGGATGGGAGGCCTCTGGAGGAGGAGGCATCTCAGCGGTGTCCTGAAGGAGGAGAAGGGACTCTCTGGGGAGATCTAGGCTCAGGAAGCACCTTCCAGGCGGGGAGACCCACAAGTGCAAAGGCCCTGAGGTGGGAACCGGCAAGATGGAACTGGGCCAAACCCTACCCTTGCCGCTGGCTGGGAAACCGAGGCACAGAGAGCGGTGGGGAAGTGCCCAAGGCCATGCAGCTGGCACAGATGGAACCGAGGATGTGTGGAGAAGGCACACAAGGGCTGGCACCTCTGCAGGCTTCCTGCCCCCGCACTCCCGCCAGAATCTTCAGGCTGCTACAGGGCAGCCTCCCCTTCCCGAGCCGTCCCAGCTGTTGCGGGGGCTGCTGCTGCCCTGGTTCCCTCGTTTAATTACAAACAACGTCTTTTGCCCTCGCTCAATTATGCAACAGACATCCGTGGATCTGCCACCATCTGGCCCCACTTCCTGGTTTGGGGTGTCAGGACTCAGTGACTGTCCCGGGGGGCTGCGAGGGGAGCCTGGTCTGGGAGGGTGCCCATCTTGGCCTGGCCTTGGCACTGTGGCTGCACCTGGCCGAGCCTCTGCGTCCTCCTCTGCAGTGGGGAGGACGGTGAGGAGCTGATGTGAGGATCTGAGACGAGAGTGGCATGTGCCTGGCACCGAGAGGCCCTCATCCCCCAAAGGGGCTGGGGTGCTGTCCCCAGAAGGCAGGCTCGTCACCTCCCGTGTCTCAAGAGAAGAGCAGAGGCGGCCAATTCCGCCTCCCAGTGACCTGGGCAAGTCTTCGAGGTTTCCCATTTGGCAGGTGGGGACCCGGAGACTCCGAGGGACTCGGGAACTTGCCCGCGTCCCGTAGCATCTGAATGAGGGAGCCAGTTCAGTGCTCACTCCAGAGCCCTCCCCTCTCCACGCCAGCACCTCGTAAGCACAGCTTTCCCCAAGCTGGCGTTGTGACGGCAGCATCCCTGGGGTTGTCCCCCGGGAGCTTTGCACGGGGCTGTTTGTGGCTGCGGCGGCTCGCATGTCAAGGGTGATTTGAAGCCAAGACCAGCCCTTCCAGCTGGAGATGGGAGCTAAAATGATTTTTTTCTGTGTCTGAATAATAATAATAATAATGATGATGATAATAATAATGTAGTCATAATAACGTTAAGTGACAACTATTGAACACCCTAGCTATGTCGCAGGGACTGTCCGCACATGATCTTACTTTAGAATTCACAAAAGCTTCTGCGGGAGCTTCTGTTCTGCCCACTGACAGGTGAGGAGCCCGAGGCTCTGAGGATGAAGGACTTGCCCACAGCCACCCCGCTGGGCTGTGGCAGGGGCAGGATTCGAACCCGGGCCCGTCAGTAGAAACCCAGGCTTTCGAGAGCCGCCTTTGGAACATGGGACGTTTTCAGTGACACCGTCTTCTGACCTGGAGGAGCAAGTGGCTGGGTTCCCCTTTTAATAGGAGGGAGCAGTGCACCCTGGGAGGGAGCATTGGGGGAATCCCGACAGCAAGTGTCCTGGGCCGCGGTGTTTGGGTCACACACACCCGTGGGGAGGGTAGGAGGCACGGATAGCAGAGCCCTCAACCACAGGAGCCATGACGTGAAAAGAAACACCATGGGATCTGTGTCCGGGCCCGTTCACAAGCTAGGAGCTCCCGAGCAGCTCTCCGTTCCTCTCCTCTCCCCCATCAAACCTCGCCCCCCTCTTCCTAAATAACTGTTCTCATCTCCCTGGGTCTCCCTGCTTCTGTCTCCGCCCCATAATCCGTTCAGAGGGCCCTGTTAGAACCTGAGGCAGACCATGTCCCTGCCCTGGTGAAAGCCCTCCAGTGGACCCCTTCACTCTTAGAATGGCCTCCAAGTCCTGTCACTGTCTCCAAGGCCCCAGGCGGCATCTCTCGGCGATCTCCGCACTTCAGCCACAAGGGCCTCCCCTCCGTTTCCAGGACCCACTCCGCTAGTTCCCACCTCAGGGCCTTTGCACTTGCTGTGCCCTTCACCTAGATTTCTTCGCCCCCAGATCACACAACCGCCTCATCCGTGGCTCAAATGTCACCACCTCAGGGAGGCCTTCCTGACTCCCTGGAGCTAACGGACAGCCTGTCTTCCCCACCTTCCACCCTGGCACCCTGAGAGTGCAGTCCATGCTGTGGCCAAAGGTGCCTCTTTGGACCCTGACCTGAGCAAGGCCCTCCCCGCCTCAACCCTCTCTCTGGCTGGAAACCCTGCCCCCAATCCCCATGCAAAGCCCTGGATGCGGCCACTGCTGCCCGAGCCTCTTCCCAGCCTCTCATACTGAGCTCTCCTGCTAGCCCAGGGTCACTCAGCCTCGGACTGAGCATTCCCTGTCGCAGAATGTCCTGTTCACTGTCGGGCATTTTCAGTACCCCTGGCTTCCTCTACTACACCTCTCCCCGCTCGTGACCAGCAAAAATGTCTCCGGGCATTGCTGAATTCCCCCCAGGAGAGCAGAGTCCTCCTGGGTGGGAACCACTGGGCTTGTGCACGCCATCCTTTTTCGGGAAACCCCCCTACCGGCCCTCCACCCTCATCCTGCTCACTCCTATCTGTACTTCAGGTCCTTTCGACGCCACCTATGAGGAGCCTTCCCAGCCTCGGGCGGGGTCCGAGCTGTCCAGGTGCTCTCATCATCTGCCATCGCGACCTGATGATACCATCTTGTAATTGCCAGGCTAGTCCTCCCCACCCCCAGCCCGCACCCCGGCCCAGGGACAGGCAGCTCCACCGGCCCAGGCACAGTTCTGCTCTGTTCATGGAGTAGAGGCTCAGTGCACATTTCACACGCCTCACCCCATCTCTGCCTCTCTGTCCTGCTCATCCTGACGGTTGGTTAGTCACTCAATAAACATGCCCCATGTCCAGGGAATGTGCAGGTGCTGGAGATACTGAAGAGTCAGGCATGACTCTGGGCAGAGCATGGGGCATTAAGACATTGCAAGATGGTCTCATCCGGCTGGAACCACAGTCGGAGGGGGCAGGTGTTGGTGGTGGCCAGGGGTGATAAGACAGGAGGGCTGGGCAGGGGCTGTGGCCACGGTGAGGAGTTCGAGTTTTTCTTAAGTGAGTTGAGAGCCATGGAAGGTTGTAGGCAGAGGAAGGACAGGATATGACTTGGGTTCTATCAGGATTTCTCTGGCTGCATGGGGAGAAGAGCCTGTTGGTGGGCAAGGGTGGAAACAGGTAGAGAGAGCAGGCTACTGCCACAGTTTAGGGGGTGGAAGATGGGGGCTGGCCTGGGGCACGGCCGTGGGGGTGGGGAGATGTGGTCTGATCTGAGAGAGACTTAGGGCATAAAACTGATAGCTATGGTGGTTTGGATATGGGGTTGGGGGGAATCAAGAACAATGACCAAGTAGCCTAGGTCAAGACCCCTTTGGAACCTGGCTCCATATACCTCACAGGGCCCTCTATGGGGGGCAGGGGCCCCGTTCTGTCCCCTGGGCCTCCGCTTCCCCGCCAGGTTCTCTCAGGTGTGGCATGGCTCCCCCACACTCCCTGTGTGACCCTAGGCCAGTGGTCGGCAAACTCATTAGTCAACAGAGCCAAATATGAACAGTACGATTGAAATTTCTTTTGAGAGCCAAATTTTTTAAACTTAAACTATATAGGTAGGTACATTGTTATTAACTTAATTAGGGTACTCCTAAGGCTTAGGAAGAGCCACACTCAAGGGGCCAAAGAGCCGCATGTGGCTTGCGAGCCGCCGTTTGCCGTCCACTGCCCTAGGCCAATTTCTCGGCTTCTTCTGGGCCAGTTTCTGGAGCATCTGTGGGTCCTCCTCTCCAGGAAGAGCACGAGGGTGCGGGAAGCACCGGCTCCGGCAGAGAACCTGGAAGAACCTGTCTTGCCGGCCCTACCCGCCCCTCCTGGGTACTCAGCAGGCAGAGGGGGCACCTGGGGCAGGGCCTGGGCAAGAGGGCCTGGCTCGGCTCCTGTGCGCCCTACACTCCACCCAGCCCTCTGCCATTTGAGGACCCTTGAGTCCAAACCTCCAACCCCAGGGGCTCTAAGCCAAGCCCAGCCTCAGACTCCGAGCCCAACACTCTGGCAGAAGCTGCCCAGGCCTTGGGGACCAGCAACCTCACTAGCAGCCGAGCTTGGTGATCAAGGTCAAGGGGGCTGGAGTAAGGGTCTGAGTGCAAATCCCAGCCTGCCCCTTCCTCTGTGCAGCCTTGGGCAACTGACTCAACCTCTCTCATGCCCAAGAGAGGGCTGGCCAGGGGTCACATTCCACACAAGTGAGACTTACATGCAGTGGGCATGAGTCCCAGGTCGCAGATGGAGCTGTGCGGGTTTTTGTTTTCTGTTGTTGTTTTTTCCCCCAAATTGAACTTAATTTCCATTTTGTGCCGTCATTCTGCCAGGCTGGTGGAAACTTCATCTGGTGGCTGATTCTCATTTCTCCGCGGACTTTTCCCTGCATCTCCAGGGTTCCCAGTTTTTGTGAGGCCAAGGGATTAGGGACACGCGTGAGAGCCGGGACCAGGGTCTGGGGCAGGCTGGTTTCCATCTGTGATGCCCCATATGGTGCCATGGCTGTCCCCTTCCTGTAGCCTGTGTCCGGGGTCCTGTTTCCCAGCCACTCCCAGGGGCTGGCCGGAGGCTGCCTTTCCAGGATCCCGGCTACTGCCTTTCCTTCCTGCAGTTCTAGCCTCTTTGGGCTCAGGCCTGGGGACACCCTGTCACCTCCACGCCGGAACCCTGCCTCTGCTTCTGAATCGGGGAGCCTTGCTCTGTGAGATGCTGTTTCATAAACAGGAATTCTTCCTGCTCGCCTCGGCTTTTGAAAATCTAGAGCCAGGAGGCCTCCTGGGATTGCTGGACTTGGTGTCCCACCCCTTCCCAGAGGCACTGGGCACAGACTGGCCCAGGCCACCTTACGTGGGGGAGGGGCATGGGAGAAAGGAGGAAAATGAGGGGCAGGGGAGAAGCGGGAGGAAGTGCCACTTACTGCAGCATTTCCCAACATTTGGTCTCAGGATTCCTTTACATTAAAAAAAATGATTGACGCTCCCAAGAGAAATTAATACTAAGAAATTTATAAAATATCTATTTATTAACTTAGAAATCAGAATAAATTCAGTACATGTTAATAGAATTAACATTTTTTTAAAATAAATGGCTACATTTCAAATCAAGAAAATGTAGCGAGAAAAGTGGCAGAGGCGCTGTTTTTCTATTTTTGCAACTTTCTCAGTGGCTGGCCTTGCGGATGGATGCTCATGTCTGCTTCTGCCTTCAGTCCCTTGTGATATTCTGTTTTGGTTGAAGTATCTGCAGAAAACTCGGCTTCTTGAAGGCGCACGGTTGTGGGTAACCTTCAATGCTAAACCAAAACTCGCCAGTGGGAGTTTCTTAAAGCTCAGTTGCAATTTGGAATCTAAAATACCTGTCGATGAACTTTTCAAACTCTACACTCATGTGAGAATGAGAGTAAAAAAAGGCAAATTATCTTGTGAACGCCCTTGAAAGGGCGTGGGGGGCCCCCAGGGACCCTTGGACCACACTTTGAGTACTGCTGAGTTCCTAAAGAAGAAAAATGCCGTCAGACAGAAAGCTGCTGGTTGACTCCCTAGAGAGCCATGCCAGGGTAGGATGAAGAACATGCTCTCAATTCCCATTTTACTGCTTCCTGGCTGTGTGTCCTTGAACAGGTCACTGTGCTTCTCTAGGCCTCAGTTTACTCATCTGTAAAATGGTGATAATAAGACCTGACAGCATGATAAGAACACATGCTTATTTCCAGGACCCATGAAAAGCATAGTGTAAATGCAAAGAACTTGTTCATATCAGTCCTTCATCTTCACACATGCCTTCCTGCCACAGGGCCTTTGCACAAACTGTTCCCTCTGCCTAAAATCCCTTTCTTCCTGCCTTTGCCAAGGGAACTTCTTCTCAGCTTTCAGCGCTCGGCTCTAGTGCTACCTTCTCTAGGAATCCTTCCCCGACCTCCCCGAAGACCCCAAAGCATGGTTGGCGTTTATATTTTTTAGAAGCATGAGGTGATTATCTGTCTCCCCGCCAGGCCATGAGCCCAGGTTGATCTTTGCCCTCTGCTATAGTAGTGCTTGTGCAGAATGAAGGCTGTTGAAGAATATTAGTCACAAAGTGTCATCTGTACTTATACCTTCGTCTCTCTGTCCTTGGAATGGAAAAGCTGGGCTCTGACAAGTGTTCTCTCCCCAACCCTCCACCTTCTCCGCTAACAGCTGGGTTGCATCAAGGGACAGGGGAGGCAAGGGTTCATGCTCCACGCTGCGGGGCTCTCTCTGGGGGCCCAACCCCTGCCTGGCTCCCCTTTATGCAGGGCCCCCTGAAGTCCTCTGGGGTCATACCAGCCTCCCTCAACAGCTCTACTCTATCTTGTGGTGGTTCCCTTCCCTGAGCCCATAATGATCTCTCGTGTCCAGGCCGCTCCATCTGTCCACACATCCTGCTCCCTCTCCTCACTCTCCTTCAGGATTTCCTCTTCCCATCCCCATGTCTGGACCCTGTGATCACAGCAGAGGTCCATTGCCTATTTGTTGTCCTCTCTCCATTCCCATCCCCCTCTCCCCAGCCAGGCTGCATGCTTGTCAGGGAAGGGATTATGTTATCTTTGCCCCTCCAGGATCAGTAAGAAGTGTCCAATACATATTTGCTGAAATGACATGAAAGCAGAAATTTGGGAGGGATTTCTGTCATCAAAGGGAGTTGTATCAGTTAGTTTGGGGCTGCAAGTCATAGAAACTCAGCTCAAAGGGGCTGAACTACAAAGGAGATTAATTGGCTCCATGAACAAAAAACGCAGCAGAATGTGAGCTTCAGGCTTGGTTTGATCAGGGCCCCACCCTTGCCCTGGTGTCTCACCAGCGCGGGGGTTCTGCGTGTTGATCTCCCCCTCCGGCTGGCTTTCTTCGTGGTGTTAAAAGGGGGACAGCAATTCCAGCCTCGCTCTGTGCAGATGCAGAGGTCTGAGTGGCCTCTGACGAGTCCTTGAAATGCCTCTTTTCCAGAAGCCCCAACATGTGGAGTCGCCTCTAGACTCAATGGACCGAACTGGTTACCGAACTGTTCATCCTTGAGCCACTAGCCATGGCCGGAGGGCGAGATTTAGAGAATAGGCTTAGGTTTGGGGCCAGGAGGACAGCCAGTCACTCCCCTCAAAGGAGGGCTGCCGAGGGAAAGGTGACTGTTCCCCGTACGGAGCAGTCAGTTGCCCGGGGAGGAGAGAGGGACAAGAGAGTCAAAGCGTCCACTTTGGAAGTTTAATGATATTAAGACCCGGAGGGAAAAATAAGTTGTTCTTTGCACAGAGAATAGGCCAGGAAAAACGTTGCCAGACGTGGAGATATTTCTCAGAACCTTGTATCGAAGGCAAGAAGAGAACAGATTTTCCTGCTCTCTGATTGCATTCCATTCAGAACCCACGGCCAATTCACGAAGCCACTAATGACTTCGCGGAATATTTTTTAATGTGTTTGTTTTTTTTCTGATTATGATAACAATACAGGCTTGTTGTTAAAATATTTAAGTAATGCAGAAAAATGTTTAAAGCAGCGGTTCTCCACGGAGGTGGTTTCGTCCCCAGGAGACGTGGCGAAGTCTGGAGCGGTTTTGAGTTGTTGTGACTGGCAGAGGGGCAGGGATGCTGCTGGCATCTGGTGGGCAGAGGTCAGGGATGCTGCTAAATATCCAACAGTGACTGACAGTCCCCCGAGAGAAAAAAAAATTACCTGGCCCAAAATGTCAGTAGTGCCCAGTTTGAGAAAATGACTTACAGGAAAGTAAAAATTACTGAAAATTCCGCCACCCAGAAATAAACACTGCTGTCATCGGGGTACACATCCTTTAGTATAATATACACGCATGTGCACACCCAACATAGTGCAAACTGGATCGTACTCATGAAATATTTTTGTGTGTCGCGACATCTCTCTATATTGCCATTTTTAATTAGTTTTCTAAATACAACTTGATAAAAAGTTTTATATTTATTTAATACAATCCATTTTTAATCTAGTATTTTATTTTGTAAGCTTGGCAGTGTTTATTTAATGAATCCTCTGTAGCTTGGCCTTTGGGTTTCCCCCTCCCAGTGTTTTACTATTATAAACAACGCTTCAGTGAACACGGTTGTCCACAGAGACTGCTTGGCCTGCTATATCCTTAGGAGAAATGGCCCAAGGTTAAATTTCTGAGTTGCTTTAAAATTTCTGCCCATTGAACATCATGGCGCACACCGCCATTCTCTGCCAATCTGATAGTTGGGAAATGGTATGTCATTGTAGCTTTTATTTGCATTTCCTTGATTACTGGATCTTGTAATCATGCTTACAAGGTGGATCTTGTCTTCATGTTTGCTGCCTTTTGTACTTCTTCACTTCTGAATAGCCAATTTATAATGAGGTGAGTACCTTTTCTTATTGTTTTGCAAGAACTCTTTGTATATGAAGGGCATTAACCCTTTCTAAGAGTTCCATCGTTGACTTTAGAAGCCACTTTTTCTTTCTTTTTGTTTTTTTCTTTCTTTCTTTTTTAAGTTCCCTTGTGCTTTCGAAGGATGTGCCTAATGTTCTGGCAAGTGTTTCATGAATTACATTAGGAAATAACTTTTGTAACAAACCGATTTAACAACCATTCTTTGTTTCCCGCCTCCTGATAATGCTCAGAGCCACAGCGGCAGCCTTTGCCCAACTCCATGTCATTAACCCTTGATCTCTTCCTGCTGAATCGCAGATTGCTTTCCGGAGCTGGGAACACAGTTTCATTTTCACCTTCCCACTGATGGAACCACCGTTGACTCTGGGCCAGGCGGCTGTTTACATAAGAAATGATTTGATTATATTGTATAACCAATGGCAGCCTTTCTCAGAGAGAAGAAGCCAGAAACATATAATCAAAGCCATTAACTGTGCGCAAAGAAACGCAGCCCACTCTAAGTCTCCCACCAACCATAATAACGGTTTTCCAGGGAAAAATAAGAACAGGGCTATGGTTTCCTACTAAAAACGTGTTAAGGGAAAGACTTTTAAAAGGAGATTGTGGCTTTAGGTCTGATGCACTCGCCAATCAGACCAACCTTGACTCAAATGCCATCTCGGTAACTTACTATCTTTGTGACCTTGGGAAAGTCACTTACCGGACCTGGGCCTCCGTTTCTTCATTTGCAAAAAATGGCTGTAATAATAATATCAACCTCAGAGGGTTAGTGAGAGCATTAAGTGAGACAATGCAAATGAAGGCTTTTCTCAGAATGTGCTCACCCACAAGGAATAGAACCACTGACTAAAGGTGGCAAAAAGGGGCGGGCGGAGTGCACATTTCATTGTCTTTTTTCTTTATATCGAGCGGAAAGATACTTCTGATGTGCTAAACAAACCTTTGGAGATAAATTTGCAGCATGACTAATTCAGCCATCACTGTCACCTTCAGACAAGTAAAAAGGAAAAGAGAAAAAAGGGAAGGGGAATTCATAATTTAATCTAATAAGGCTGTTTAATTCGAAGGCATGAAGAGGTAAACAAAAACGCACATTCTTTCCATTTCCCTGCTCTGCCTTTCTCAGCAATTTTTGGATGCCTGTCCTCGTGATTTCAAGGTGGCTGCTGCAGCGCCAGCCATCACACACAGAGGGTATCAAGTAAAGACAGGAGAGGTAGCTCCTCCTACGCATCTCCTTTTAGGAGGGAGAATGTGGTCCCCAGAAGCCCTTTTGAGGACTTCCCATTGGCCACAATTACATCACATGCCCAATTCCAAGCCAACCACCGGCCAGGGAAACGAGAATGACCACAATTGGCTTAGACGCACTACAACTCACTCTGAGGCTAGAGCGGGGAGTGGCCACTGTCCCGGACACCTGAGGTAGATGCACACCCAACAAAACTGGACCCTGCTAACAAAGATGTGAGTGAGCAGCCGCTGCATCTACCATCGGCATAGTTCCTGGCATGCCTTAGGTCCCCCAAAGGCCAGGATTTGGAGTGCTCTGGTCTGGGAGTCCATGCATGGTAGGACAACTACGATTGGCCAGAGGGTCCCTCTGCATGCCAGACCTCTATATCAAACCACCGGCTCACCATCTCCGTTTGGATGGCTCAGGGGAGCTGAAATCCAACACACCATGTTTGTACTCATGGTCTTCTGTTCAAATTATCTCCCCATCCTTGGCCTCCTCTGTCATGGCTCACCTTGCTCAAGTCAGAAGCCTGCTGGACCCCAAGGTTCCCTGCTTCCCTTCGCCATCTATGCCTGTGTTTCTCCATCTCTACCATCCTCTTCCACCCGAACCTCCTTGTTCTCCCTGACGTTACCTGGGCTTCTACACCTATGCTGTTCCCTGCCCAGATCTCTTCCCACTGCTGTTCCCCCCTCACCTTTCTCAGGGAAGCCTCTCTCGTTGCCCCCAGGGCAACCCCCACTTTACAGCCCCTCACCGCCTGCATGCCTTCCCTTATCACAGCCTTGCATCGCCCTTATCACACTCCCTATTTATTTGTCTGCTTATTTGACTCAAGCCTCACCCCATCAGGCTGCAAACTCGGTAAGGATAGGAACTAAGTCTGTTTTGTTCACTGATAATCCTCAGCACCTGGCACAGAGCAGAGCCTCAACTTCTAAAAAAATAAATTTAAAAATTCCTTTCCATCCTGTAGCCAGAAAGGTCTTTCTAAGAAGCAGCTCTGACCACCTCACCCTCCTGCTTCAGCCTCCCAGGACTGCCCTTTACCTCAGGGCAAACTCCAGAGGGTTTAACATGGCTTTCCCGGGCCTTTGGAGGTGAATGCTGCCACCACCCAGCCCGTCTTCTCCTGCACCCCATTACTCTCCACACTGCAGCCATCCCCAGCTTCTTGAGGTGCCGCAAAAGCCCACGTTCTCACTTGCCTCTAAATTTCCATGTGACTCGATATGTTATGCCTCTGCCTGGAAACTATCTAGAAATTCCCCCTTCTCATGGTCAAGCCTCCATTTCCAAGTTGCCTCCTCTGGGGAGCCCTCCACACTTACCCCACCAGGCCAGGGCTCTCCTAACATGTGTTTACTCCTCCGCACAAGTCAGGCCACCATCTGAGCTGCTATAACAGAGACCCACAGTGGTTCAATGGGACAGAATTTTATTTCCGGCACGGAAGGCTCAAGGCTGACCGGTGGTTTAGTTTCGCAGGGTTATTCTAGAAATCCCAGTTCCTTCTATTTAGTTACTCTGTCATCCTCACTTCACAGCTTCCAGGGAAGTCCAACATGGCTACTCAAGCCCCTCCATCACATTGACTTTCCAGTCCGCAGGAGGAGAGAAAGGGTCATTCTTTTTAAGGGCATGAGTGGTTTCACATCACTTCCACTTATCCCATTGGCTAGAATTTAGTCATATGATCACACCTCATGGCAAAGGAAGCTGGGAAATGTATCACTAGCTGGGCAGCCTGTGTCCTGCTAACATTCCAACATTCTTGCATTGTGAGGAGAAAGGTTGTGGAGCAGCGGTTCTCAACCTGGGGGTCGAACGACCCTTTCACAGGGGTTGCCTAAGACCATCGGAAAACACATATATAATTACATATTGTTTTTGTGATTAATCACTATGTTTTAATTATGTTCAATTTGTAACAATGAAATTGGGGGTCACCACAACATGAGGAACTGTATGAAAGGGTCGCGGCATTAGGAAGGTTGAGAACCACTGTTGTGGAGGCTGGTGGACACTGGCAGTCCCTGCCACACTCACCCTCGGCATTGAGCACAGTGTTATCTGGTTACTGCCCATCAGCCCAGCCAGACTGTGAGCTCCCTACGGACGGTTGGTAGTCATTGTTGGTAGTCATTGTCGCATCCCCAGCATCTAGCAGCCCGCCTGGCACATGGTGAGTGAGAATGAATGGCAGAGGCCAGAGTGTAAGCTGGAGAAACCGAGGCAGGCCCCCACACATTTTCTGAGTTCCTATTACACATACAATCCTGGGGTGCACAGCCTGGTCCAGGTGATGGGGGCGGTGAGGCTGGCCGGCCCCACCCAGCAGAATCCCAAGAGACACTGGGGCTGGGGCTGCAAGATCTTGCCTGGTGGGAGATCTGAGGAGTCCCAGGGCTGTCCCAGGGCATAGTGGTTCCGAAATAGGGCAGAATCCACAGCCAGAAGGAAGGCCCACTGGTGGGGCAGGTCTGGAATCCCGGGCGCACCTGGCTCTGGGCCCACCGCACTTCCTGCCCCTCCCCCCATTTTATCTGGCTTTGGGCCCAGAGCTATGCCTCCTGGGCCCTTAGCTACTCTCCTGAGGGGGGTAGGGTGAAGCTGGTCTCCCCTGTGGGCAGCCAGGAGCTCGCTGTGGGAAGGCCTGATAGGAGCACTGCAGACTTGAATCCCAGAGTCAAGGGTATCTTAAGCAGGGAGAGAAGATGCTCTTCTCACTCTCTATCCTGAGGGCTGTGACCTGGGATCCAGGAGAAGGAGGCTTAGCTGAGAGAACCCTAGGTTCAAGTCCCAGCTTCACAATTTCCAGCTCTGTGTCTTCACCTCAGCTTCCCTGTCTGTGAAATGGGTGCCCACAGCCCAGGTTGGCTTCTCAGGGTTGTTATGAGACTCAAATAGGAAAATGAATGAGGCCTTGGGTCCTATAGAGAATAGTTGGTTATTAGTGTCATTGATAAGGGACTGCCAGGCACAGGCCAGGAGAGCGGGGCAGACCACAGTCCAATGTGTCTTCTCCAGGGTTAGGTGGGGAGTGAGGCCTCAGAGCTCGGTGAATGAAGAGCTGTCTCTCTCCAGCTAAGAACTGTCCAATTGCCTGGCTGGTGTGGCTCAGTGGTTGAGCATTGACCCAATGAACCAGGAGGTCATGGTTTGATTCTGGGTCAGGGCACATGCTTGGGTTGCAGGCTTGAACTCTAGTAGGGGGCATGCTGGAGGCAGCCGACCAGTGATTCTCTTTCATCATTGATGTTTCTATCTCTCCCTCTCTCTTCCTCTCTCTGAAATCAATTAAAACATATTTAAAAAAATACATTCCTGTCCAATGGGTTCTCATTGCCTGTTAGAATAGAACTATCCTGGTGGCCAAGGCCCTGCATGGTCTGCTCCGACCTCTTTATCTTCCCTGACCTTGAGTCTCGCCTCTGCCCCCATTGCTCTGTCCCAGCCATCCGCACTTCCTGCTGTTCTGCAAAGGTGTTCGCTACCTTTGTGCTTTCTGTTCCCTCTGCCTGGATTTCCCTTCTCTGCTGCTGCACCTAGATGTCACCTCCTTAGTCTCCCCAAAGAGCCACCCCCAGGTGTCTACCACACTGCAGCCTCTGATTGACTGCTCAGCACTGATCAGCATCATTATAAGATGTTATTTTTGTTCATTCATTTGTTTACTCATTTACTCTCCGTGTCCTCCAATTGAGCACTGGGCCCTCTCTGTCTTGTTCTTCATGGTATCCAGAGCCGAATACAGGGCCTGGCACATGGTAGGTGCTCAGTAATTATTTATTGACTAAGTGAATATGTGCATATGAGGAAGGATGGGGAGCTAGCATTACTGAACACCTACTACATGCTAGCCATGTTCGCGATTGCCTTCCAGCCTCACAACCTCACTGCCTGGTCAGAATTATCCTCATGTCACAGAGTAATGAAGTGACCCTACTAAGGTCACTCCCATAGGAAGGGGCAGGTCTTGGATTTGAAGTCAAGCCTCAGACTGGGGAAGTATTTGCAACCTAAATACAAAGATCTTGAAGGTAGTAGTAGGTTTGGGTTCACACATCTCTCAAAGTTCAACAGCTGTGTACTTTAAATCAGAGGCTCAAAACTGAGGATGATTTGCCCCCAGGAGACATTCACCAATGCCCTGAGTCACTTGTGGTGGCTGTGACTGGGAGGGGAGGGGCTACAGCACCTGAGTGGGGGCCAGGATGCTGCTAAACACCCTGTGATGCACACACGGCCCCAGATGAAGAATTATCCACCCCAAATGCCAATGGTACCAAGACTGAGGAACCCTGCTGTAGGCACATGCAGTTTATTGTGCATAAATTAGACCTCAATAAAATTGATTTTTAAAAAAAAGAATTTATACCCTGAATAGAAAAGGACTCATGCCAATCAGAAAGGATAAAGCAACTCAATAGAAATTAATGGCCGGATCATTTAAAAAGGTAAATTAGCCCTAGCTCCATGGTTGGCAAACTGTGGCTCGGCAAACCGTGGCTCGCGAGCCACATGCGGCTCTTTGGCCCCTTGAGTGTGGCTCTTCCTCAAAATACCGCCTTCTGCGCATGGGCCACGAAGTTTCAATCGCACTGTACATGTGCGCCCACACGTGGTATTTTGTGGAAGAGCCACACTCAAGGGGCCAAAGAGCCACATGTGGCTCTCGAGCCGCGGTTTGCTGATCACGGCCCTAGCTGGTTTGGCTCAGTGGATAGAATGTCAGCCTGCAGACTAAAGAGTCCTAGGTTCGATTCCGGTCAAGGGCACATGCCTGGATTTCGGGCTCGATCCCCAGTGGGGGACATGCAGGAGGCAGCCAATCAATGATTCTCTCTCATCATTGATGTTTCTATCTTTCTCTCCTTTCCTCTCTGAAATCAATAAGGATATATTAAAAAATAAAATAAAAAGGTAAATTAACATCAGAAAATACCCATAGCCAATACATAAATGATAAAGGGCTTCTCCCCCATTCTAATCAGGGAAATGCAAACTATAACAAAAATAATGATTCCCCCCCCCCCCCATCACAATTCCACTCCCCCTCCCCCCATCAAAATTTAAGTGGCAATAATACCCTGGCCCGTGAGTGTGGAGGGAGCAGGTCCTCCCATACACAGAGGGAGGAAGTGTACACTGGCCAAGCCCTAGTGTTGATTTGGGAACACTTGCCAGCAATTCAAATAGACGTGTACGTCTACCCGCAGTTCCAGTTCTGTCGCAGTGCACGTGGGCTTAGCGGCTGCGTGAGACGTTCCCTGAGGCCTTGTTTGGCACAGTGGAAGCTAAATGTCCACGAGCAGGGGATTAGGTAAGTAAACTGTGGTGCAGCCGTCCCATGGAATACCATGCAGCGGGTCATAATGTCAAGGGGAATCTCTAAAATGCACATTATCAGGTGAATAACAAAAGCAAGGCCAACACCGCATTTACAGTCCGTTTCCATTCAGCTAACAAGAAACAAATCCGAGGCAGATCCATTAGTATTTGCCCATCACCTTTTTTCCTCACCAACAGGACTCTGATTTTGAATGGGATGCCAATGGGCCCAAATAAAATAGCTGCCTCCCAGCCCCACTTGCGGGCACATAGTTCCAATGGGGTGGCCACGTGACCTGATTCTGGTCAATAAGATGTAAATAGAAGAACACCCGTGGAGCTCTGGGAAAGCCACATGTCCTTGATCTCAGAGGGTCCGAGGCTGGCCTGTTCCCTGCCCTCCTGTCTGGGCTGAGCATACAATGCCAGGCAGTGAGGCCCGCTATAGCCGTGAGTTTGAACGTCACACACCAAAGGGACCGGGAAGCTGGACTCCTTTCTCTACAGGAAAAATGGAGCCTCCCGCTGGCAAAGCCACCCAAGTCAGTTACTTGTTACTTGCAGCCAAACACAACCATAGAGATGCGATAAACTAACAGTAGGCAGTGTGTTGCTTGAGCCTTCTGCAGCAGAACTCTATTTTTTAAAAAATAAAATAGAAATCAAATATAGCTCATCTGGTCAGAGTGCACGGCCCCTTGATGTTCCTTTTCCAGAAGTGTTTGCCGATGGGCGCACGTTCTCCTGACCCATGTACAAGCACGTGGGGAAGATGGAGGGCTCACTGCTCCATTCTCCCGATAACAGGACTCAGGATGCGCCTCTGGCCCCAGCAGGGAGAGGGGCCAATCTGGTCGCCCAAACTGGGTTGCCCCACTTCATGACTGGACCCTGTGGCTCTCCAGCCCAAACATGCAACCCCCCAGGCACTGGCCCGGCCACCTTTCTGCTGGTTTGTCTTCTTGTTCCCAGAAGCAGGGCCTTCCCTTTATCTCGGGCCAAAGTCCTCAGGGGAAGGGGATGGAATGTCACCTGGGTGATGAATCATCTCCTACTGGCTGGAGGCCACAGCAGGCCTGCCTTCTCCCTTTTGTCCCCCTCCCCAGCCTTCCCTTTCAGGGGGGGAAGGATGGATATGTCACCCTAAAAATCACTGACAGTGACAGCCACCATCTCTGGGGTGCTGACCTGGAACCAGGCCCTAGGAGGTTAAAGACACAACTTGGGACGCAGACCCGTGGGTTCAAATCCTGGCTCCAGCATGTCCTAACCTGGCAGCCTGGGGAAGTCAGCTAACCCCTTGCAGATCCCCACTCATGCATTCAACAGACATTTATTGAGCAAGCACTCTGAGCAGGACATGAAGATGTTGAAGATGCTGCCACGGACACCCCAGAAACAGTCCTGCCCTGTGGGCACAGAGGTGATGCTGCCATGGAGAGAAGGGGGGCAAAGAGTGCTCACGAAGCGGCTTATTCATTTAAACAGGCTGGTCACGGAAGCCCCTGGCGCATTCATATCTGAGCCAAGACCTGAAGCTGGTGAGAGAGGAGCCCCCTTGTTATCTCTGGGAAGAGAGTTCCAGGCAGAGGGAACAGCAAGTGCAAAGGCTCTGGGGCTGTTGTGTGGCTGGTGTGTTCCAGGATTGGGGAGCATGCCAGTGTGGATGGAGGGGAGAGGTCAGGGGGTGAAGATGGGGCGGCCACACGGGGCCTGTGGACCACTGCCAGGACCTTGTCTTTTACTCTGGGTGACCTGGATCCCCAGGAGGGTGTGAAGCAGAGGGGAAACACGACCTGGCTTCCTCCGGGTAGGGAGGAATGGCAGGATGGGGGACACGGTTTGAAAGACACGGCAATCATCCAAGCAAGCATTTTGGTGACTCACACCAGGGTGGGGCTTTGGAGGGGGGAGAGGGAGTGAAGTGATAGGATCCTTCTGCAGTCCATGGGTGAGAAAGAGAGGAGTCAGTGAGGACTGGAAGGCTTTTGGCCTGCGGCCCTGGGAAGACAGAGGTGGTGTGTTCCGCAATGAAGCTGCAGGAGGGGCGGGGTCACGCAGGGCGGAGAAGAAGTTCAGTGTCCTACCTGGAGCTCTTGAGTTGCCCATTAGGCATGTCGAGCCACAGCTGGATATTCAACCCTGAGTTCAGGTGAGACTCCTGGCAGGCGGTGTACCTTCGAAATTTTGAGCATGGGGATGGCATTTAAGGACTCCGTTTCTTCATCTGTAAAATGGAATTAAACAGCATCTGCTTTGCAAGGTTGTTGTGAGGCTGCGTATTCTATTGTATGTTCACTATTTCCCACTTGTTTTAAGAAGTACAATGTTTGTTGTTTTATTGACATAATGTCTGATTATTTTTCTGACTGCTCTGTGGCCACCAAAGGCCCACCGGGCTCCCTTTTCCCCATCTCTGGTCCTGCCAAAACCTCTGGCACAGGAGGGAGATGACCAGGCATTGCGGAAAGAGCCCTGGGACTCAGGTACAAACAGCTCTGCCTCTTTCTTGCTGTCTGTCTCAGGCCGGTCATTTAAACCCCAGTGTCCTTATCTGTTAAACGGGGCTAATACTGGCACCCTGCTCATGAGAGTGTTGCCAGGATTCAGAGAGGTGAGAGGTGCAGAAGTCAAGACTATCAGAGACTCACCAAAACAAGCAACAAACGAACAAACAAGCTGGAGGGGGGTGACTGAGGGTAGGGGTCTGCAGCCAGATCACCGGGTCAAATCCTGTTCCTTGAGCCGGTCCCCTAACCTTTCTGTGTGTCTTTATTTGTACACCTAGGATGGGATGGCACCCACCCGTAGAGTTGGTTTGAAGATTAAAGAATAGTCATGATGAGTTAGAGCAGTGCTTGGCACCCAGTAGGCACTCAGTAAATATTAGTCACTGTTACGGTCACTTCTGGGTATGGGAACCAGTCCACGTCACAGTGCCCCTGTGGGTTTGGGGACAGGCAGCCCAGCCCCAGTGGACCTGGGTCACAGAGCCACCGGCAAGTCCGGGGCTCCTCAGTTGGCCACGCAGCTGGGACAGCTTGCTTCCTGCCTCTGTCCTGGGTGCCAGGCAGGCCCGGAGACCGCCTGATGTCATCAGGGCTGGCCTGCCCTCTGATGGGGAGGAAGTGGGCGGGTGCCCTGGGCACTGATGAGCCAGGCAGACGTGCCCCGAGGCGGCACAGTCAGGGCTGATGTGAGCACCATGCACCCGCAGCTGACTGAGCAGGCCCTCCCCAGTTTGCCCACATCAGGCGGTTTTGAGGCTGCCCTAGGTCAGAGTCGAGATTCAGGGTGGACCGGGGTCAGGGCAAACATTCTGTCCCCACTCCTCAAAACACAGCCGAGGGCTGGCTCCCTGGGGCTCGGCTTGCAGGAAGGGCAGGTGATGTGTCCCAGGAGGTGTGGCTGGGGTGTGGGGGGGTGTCCACTGTGTCCGTGTGTATGGGGGGACTGCCTGCCTAAGGATGAGTGAGTGAAAGTAGGGCTTTCAGAAGGCAAGTGAGTGTGCGGACGTGGACATGTTTGTGTATGGGTGTGAGTAAGCAGGCATCTGTGTGTGTCCGGTGCCCGGGCAGGGGGGCAGCGTCATCACTGAGTGTATAAACCAGTTTGAGCATGTGTGTGTCTGGGTGTGTAAATGACAAAACGAGTGTGTAAGTTTAATTGCATGAGTGTGTGAGTGTGTCCCTGGGTCTGAATCTCGAGGTCAGGTCTGACTGAGTGTAAGTGTGAGCATGCGAGTGTGCGAGTGTGTGTGTGTATGCACACTACTGTGAAAGGTCCCACAAGGAACCCCTTTTGCATGCAGAGCTTTGCTCCCTTGCATGGGAATGTTCATGGGTGGGTTCAGTCAGTGCATTTAGAATCTTAACTGAGGTGTCCAGGAGCTCCCAGGGAGGAGGAGATATGCTGTCCAGACTGAGCACTGACCAATCAGGACAGGGGCCAGCTGCAATACTTGGGCCAATAAATCAGCTCTTGTTACCCCAACTCCCAATGATCCCACCAGCGTCTAAGAAGGTCTTGACCCGTGGACGTTCTGAGGCAGCCCTCAAACCAATCCAGCAAACAGCCAGCCTTTTCATCAGCTGATAGTACTAGTAAACATTTATTCATGCATCCATTCATCTATTCACCATTTTTTCCCGAGCGCCTACAATGTTCCAGGCACAGTTCCCGGCACTGGAGATGCAGCGGAGAACAAGATGGACAAAAACCCCTTTGCTGGTGGTGTTAACACGCTGGTGGGACCGAGCGGACAGTGAAATAAGTGAGCAGCAGATGGAGAGGGTCACTTGGTGTAAGGGCTGTAGATAAAAATACAGCAGGAGAGGTAGGGCGAGGGCCCCAGATGGGTCTGCCATGTTTAAAAGGTGGGTCAGCTAAGACTTCACTGGGAAGGCGACAGCTGAGTGAAGACCTGCAGAGTGAGGGGTGCACCATGTGGATATCGAGGGGAAGAGCATTCTAGGCAGAGGGCACAGCAACTGTAAAGGCCTTGGGGCCAGTGCATGCCTGGCTTGTTCAAGGAAGAGAAAAGGTGCCGATGTGGATTTAATGGTTTGTGCGTGCGTGCGTGCGTGCGTGTGTGTGTGTGTGTGTTAACTGATTATAAAGCAAAGGGTGCTGATGGAAAGATCAAATAATAGAGAATGAATAAAGGAGAAACTGAAAATCCATAGTAACTGGAAGGGGGCGGGGAGGTGGACTGAGGACCAGGCATGTCTGTTGTACAATTCACCCGGTAATCAAAGCGATTTTCCATTTTGACAAGGCAGCATCAAAATAGTGCAGCTGCGACCAAATCTCCCAACTGCAGCAAAAGCCAGCTTTACGGCTCCTAGCTCCTCCTGAGCCCAGCTGGGTACTTCGTAGGTGTTTGATGAGGGGGGTCTCTGCCTTACACATCCTCCCAGTTCCCTGAGGCCTGAGGGGGAGAGGAGAGATGGGTGCAAACCCCCTCCATGTAGAGATTTAGCCCCCAATCCTCGCAGGCTGCCTGCCTGGCCCCCAGTGGCCCCAGAATGACAGCGTCACCTCTTCCTCCTCCTGCTTTTATGAGCTGAGAAGGAGGCTTGTCCCACGTTGCACAATTGCCCCTTAATTGCTGTTTCCTCTCAGTTATGAATTGTGTCATGGATACGGCTACTCACGTTATTAAGCTTCCACAGCGGCCTTATCGTCTGGACTCCAGCCAGCAACCCAGCCTGACCTACTTTCCCACCGGATTTCAAAACCGCCTCTCTCATCCTCTTGTTGGACTTTTCCTAAGGAGAGTCCGCTGTGCCCAAAAACTCGCCGCTAAAAATAAAAACTAGAATGAGGGGGGCGGGCACAGCTGGCCCAGGAAGGCCCGAGGCTGAGAGCAGCCCCCGTGGTTGTGGCCAAGCTCCGCCCCCTCCCAGAAGTTTCCTCAGGAGTCTGTCCTTGGGACGCAGGGTTCCCATCAGGACAGGCTGTGACACAAGCCACCCTCCAGGGTTCCCCGCTGATTGAATCTAAACCTTTCAGTTCTCAGTCAGGAATAGGAGAGCTGACTTCAGAGACAGGCAGACCTGGGTTCAAATCCTGGCTTTGCCACTAACTAGCTGATTCATTCATTCATCCATCCATCCATCCATCCATCCATCCATCCATCCCAGGGATATTTACTGTCTCCTGAATGTGGCACTCTGCTGGGTGCTGGGGGAATATCTGAGAACAAGGCAGATACAGTCCCTATTCTCATAGAACTTATAACCCAGTGGGCAGAGATGGGCACAAAACAAATAATTTTTTAATAAAAATAATGAAAATAAATTAAAATGATGGGCTATATAGTGACAGAGACACCCTGAGCTAAGATGATCAGGGAGGTCTCTCTGAGGAGGGGATATATTAGGCAAGACCCAAATGATAAAATCCAATTCTGGGAAACAGAGCAGGATAAGGGCGAGGAAGTGAGTGACCCAGGTACAAAATGTGAGGGGGTTCTTGGTCTCAGCCTTGTTCCAGTGTAGACTGGCCCTTGAGAGTGCGTGTCTTCTTACAGTTTTCATCCTGGGCATCTCATTTGCCTCAGCCTGGTCCTGGACCTGCTGGGAAGGAAAAGAATCCAAGTGCAGGAGCAGGGCACGTGCAAAGGCCCTGAGGTTGGGAGTGAGCCTGGTGCGATGGGGCACAGAGCGCCAGGAGGGGTGGGGAGGGGAGATGACATGGGAGAGGTGGTGAGTGCCAATCACAGAGGGCCTTGAAGGCCAGGCCATGGCGAGAATTTGGTGAGAGACAGAGATATACAACCGACCCTTGAAGAACTTGGGTTTGAATGGAGTAGGTCCACTGATGCATGGACTTTTTCAATAAATATGTACAGTACTGTCCATGTATTTTCCTTTCCTTATGATTTCCTTAATGCCATTTCTTTTCTCTAGCTTACTTTATTGTAAGAATACAGTCTATGATACACATGACATACAAAATGTGTGTTAATCGACTTTATGTTATCAGTAGTGTTTAGTCATTACATTTTCAGGGAGTCAAAAGTTATAATTGGATTTTTTACTGCTCAGGGGGTAGGCACCCCTAACTCCTGCATTGTTCAAGGGTCAACTGTGTTTTGTTTGTTTGTTTGTTAATCCTCACCCAAGGATATTTTCCATTGATATTTTTAGAGAGAGTGGAAGGGAGGGAGGGAAGGAGGGAGAGAGAGAGAGAGACAGAAAGAGAGAGAGAGAAAGACATTGATTGGTTGCCTCTTGAATGCACCCCGACCAGGGCCAGTGATCAAACCTGCAACCCAGGTATGTGCCCTTGACCAGTAATCGAACCCCTGACCCTTTGGTGTGCAGGCTGATGCTCAAACCACCGAGCCACATCAGCCAGGGCAAGGATCAACTGTGCTTTGAAGGTTGAGTCCATGGTACTTGTGGGTGAACTGATATTTGCAGGGGAGGTGGGAGGAACCAGGACTGACTCCTGGGCTGGATGGACGTGAGGAGGCTGGCAAGTGCTTCATCACCCCGGGTCATTGTCCCCTCCTCTAACACGGCCCCCCCAGTCACCCTATCCTACTTCATTCAGAGCCTGGCCCCTAGGAAATGCTCTCCTGACAGTCCAGCCAGGCTCTGTGATTTACCTGGAGTCATCTGGCAAGTTGATGCACCGCCTGGACTGGAACCCAGACCCTGCTCTCCAGGACGTGTCCCAGCAGGCTGGCCTGGGCCTTGGCACATGACTCTGCAGAAATGCAGCCTCCCAGCCAGACAGGCCTCGGCAACAGAGGCCGGTTTTTTTCTTTCTGAATTGTGCTTATGCGTGGGGCTGTTTATCTAACTTGGCTGAAGTTGGAGGCCTGGGCCTGTAAACATATCCTTTTAATTATTACACAAGTGGGACATGCTCATGGAATAAAAATTTGAAAATGCAAATAGGCAAAAAAAAAAATAGGCCAAAAAGCAGAGAGAGAAGGGGTAGGGGGTGGGGGAAAAAAAACCAACCATCTGAAAGAACACATGTGCACCAAGATACATACATAAGGACCTTCATTGCAGGTTTTTTTTTTAGCAAAAGACGGGAAGCAACTTGAGTATCCAAGAATAGGGACCTTTTTCACCAAATAAATCAAGTAGTATTCCAATGTCACACAGCCCCAGAAGCGAACGAAGCAGATTTCTGAGTACTGGACATGGAAAAACCTCTAGATATAATGTACCGAGAAAAACAAGGATGCGAAACAGTGATTATGGAATGCTACAGTG
>NW_005871263.1:1231959-1234710 GCF_000147115.1 Myotis lucifugus | reverse complement strand
CCGTCTCTGGGGGAGACACAAGGCCCTGGTGGCAGTGGGGCTATTGGGTGGAGGGGTCAAGGGTGGGAAGAGCAAGCCGCAGATGGAAGGGAAGTAACTTCCCTGTCCTTGTTCTTTTGCGCGGTTGGAAAGCGTTTGTTTTGGTTTTGTTTTGGTTCTGTCTTCTGAGAAACATTTTAATAATGTTGGAAAGATCAGAGACTCCCCTCTTGGTTTCAGAGCTCTTTCCAAAAGCCTCGGGAGAAGCTAAGCTGGTGTTTCCTAAAAGCCTGCCCTCAAGCCCAGGAGTGCAAGGCGGTGCTGCAGGCCATGGGGCTCGGGGAGGAAACGGCAGGCCTCCTGACCCTCCACTCTTTTATCTTTTTTTATAGGTTGGACAGCAAGTAAAGGTTCAGCTGAAAAGGGGTTTTGCCTACTTTGAAGCAAAATGTTTGAAAAGCTTTGATCTTGAATAATCTCATTCTACTGATGAGAAGACTGGGACCCAGAAAGGAGAGAAAAAAAAAAAGATGGTCCCAGACTCAGGCAGACCTGACTCTGGCTGAGTGCCTTACGTGGTAAGTTTGCCTCCTTAAACCTTAGCTTTCTCCTCCAAAAACAAACAAACAAACAAACAAACAAACAAACAGGTTAGTCAGGACTCTTCAGACATATTTAAAGTGGATGTAGAGCCTGAGTTCTTAGTCCCTTTGGTCTTGGCAAAAACATGCTCAGGGAATCAGACTGCTTCTCTTTCACCCTCTGATTTTCCAAGAAGAGCAAGAATGACCCTCTGTCCCCCATTTCACTCAAGTCCAAGATCAGGTTTATCAGAAGTCAACTCACTGCAAAACTCAGCTCATCAGAAGTCAACTCCCTACAAAGCACAGGTATTCATTAGGCTGCTTTCAAGGGCGAGCACAGGAAAACCCAACGCAAAATGGCTTAATCATTAAGGAAATGCATCTTCTTATATGTTCAAAAATGCAGAGACCATGTGGCGGGCCCATCAGGCATGCATTCAGCTGCAAGTAACACAAACCTGACCATTGGCAGGTTTATGTTGTCTCCTGCTCCTAGAAATCCAGGCATCAAGAGCCAATGGGATGATGACTCAGTGATGCCACCAGGGGCCCAGGTTCTTTCCCACTTTTTGCTCAGCCATCAAGAACATGTGGCTTTTGTCCTCATGGTTGGTCATAGTTGCAAGATGGTCACTTCATCACCAGTTCCTGTCCACATTATGAGCAGGAAAAAGGGATATGGGGTGAGCAGTGTGCCCACCATGTTTATCTGTTTTCAAAAAGCTTTCCTGAGATTTCTGCTGGGCAAATTTGGTTTAATTTTCATTGATTCTACCTGGATCACATGGCCACTCCTAGCTGTCAGGGAGTCTAGGAGAGTGAGTGCTTTTAGCTGGCCCATTGCCATTCCAAATAAAATCAGGGTCTGTAAACAAGTAAACAAGGGATAGTGGGCATTGAGTAGGCACCGAGCAGTGTCTTCCACAAGTAGTTCAAGGGTGGTTAATACAGTGTGACTCAGGGACATTATCAAGGACATGTGCTTTTCTCCTTCTCTACTCTACCATCACCAATGTGTGGGCTTCTGTCCTGAGACCTGTCTTACCTCCTCCGGCTAGGGAGGGGGCCCCTTCTTTGAGCATATAGACTGATGACCCTAAATAAAAGAGGATTATCTCAGCCAGAAAGAACAGTTGATAATGTCTGTGGTTGGGCCATCGACAGTGTCTGCCACACCCCTATTAACCAGGGCTTTTTTATTCCATTCTCTTCTCTCCGGAGCTCACTGTAATCTCATCTCCATTCTCACTACATGCATCAGTCATCTGTGGTGGCAATAATGCTGTGTAACAAAACACCCCAAACCTTGTATTCTTTTGTTTATTGTCATTGGACCTAGGTTCCTGAGGACTTCTGTGTTTCTCTGGTATCTGGAAACATGTCAAGTGGTGACAAAGAGCAATGGAGAAAAATAAAGCAGGGAGGGTAAGGGGAGAGTTATTTTGGGAAAGAGACACTATTTCGTGTGGTCAGGGATGGCTTCTCTGATATTTAGACAGTGCAGTGAAGGACATAAGGGAGCAGCGAGTGCAAAGGCCTTGAGGCAAAAGCGTCTTGGTGGAGGCCAGTGCACTGAGTGGGAGAGATGAAGGAGGTGGGGGTGCAGGAGGAGAGGGAAAGACCTGGGAAGGCAGAGGCCTGATAGGCCACAGTCAGGACTTGGCTTTGACCCTGAAGAAAGTGGGAGCCATGGGAGGGTTTGAGTAGAGGAGGGAGGTGACATTACCTAGGTTTTCACAGGATCCCTCTGGCAGCGTGTGGATTAACAGTCTGCATGGGGCCCAGGGCAGAAGCAGGAAGCTGGCTTTCACAGGCTTCATGACACTTAGGTCAGAGAGGGGATCCAGGTGCTCCGGTGACATTCTCAAAAGGCCACAGGAAAACCAAACAGGATTTGGGGGTTCCCTCAGAATCTAGCAGAAGTTGGGCAGTACTAGCATGCTCTGCTCCCAGGCAGCCCAGCAGCCCAGCGTTTCGGCAGCATCCTCAGTACATGCGGTGCTGTGCGCTGGTGCTGGGTCCGCTTCCCGCTCTGCTCGCCCCTGCTGTTCCGGACAGCACTGTGGAAGGTGTGAGGGCCCCATGCGCACAGTGTGGCCTGGGTGACGGTGACTGAGCTCCCACCAGAGATGCTGACGACTTTGACCCCAAGAACAAACCCTGACGCTCCTAATTTTGCAAAAACAAG
>NW_005871263.1:1203708-1231859 GCF_000147115.1 Myotis lucifugus | reverse complement strand
CCACCCCAAAGAAGCCCCTGCTTGCAGCCTCGGTTTCCTCTCCCGGGAGGAGGGAGTGCTAGCGCAATGTGCTTGAGGTTTCACGGTGCAGAGCCTGGGGCCGGGGAATAACGCTGCCCTCTCCGGAGCTGGCTCAGTCTCAGCCTTCAAGTCTCCCCGCAGAACGGAAACGGTAACCACCGCCTCTCAGGGCTGCCATTGAAAAGTGATTCGATAAACATGCTAATCATGGCTAATCTCTGGATCAATCATGTCCCATTGGCCACCTACTTGGGGATCATCTTTACCCTCTGGAGCAGCTACGAGGATCATCTCTAGTTAACAGATGGGGAAACTGAGGCTTCGAGTAGGAAAAGAAGGTGGTTACGAAACTCTATGTGGCCACTTTTGTATTTTAGAAAATGCAAGCACGTAAAATAGGAATTAAATGAGCAAACATGTAAATATAAACATGTAAGTGGGCAATCGAGTTTGGTAGGATACACGCCCAAATGTCACCGTGCTGTTGCTGGGTGTCGCGGTTGCCACTGAGACAGGGGTCCCAGGGCTCTCAGTTTCCCATTGTTCGGGTCTCAGCGAAATGTCAGCTCTGCCCAGAGGGTCTCTCCAAGCCCCTGGCTACAGGGGTCCTCTGGCCCCTCTTTATCCCATCTCCTATTCATCTCTTCCTTGGCCGAGCATCACCAGGATGTACCTTGGTTTCCCATCTGTTTCTGGGCTTCTCGCCCACATTCTCCACTAGAGCAGGAGACCGGGAAGCAGGCACCCGTCCCGTGTGCCCTGCCCACGACTCCTTGAGCAGCTCCTGGCACTAGGAGGCCTCGATAGATATGACTTGACAACTGACTGTGTTTTCATATTATTTATTTTAAATTTGCTTTTTGAAAAACACACAACACAAACAAATGGGTTAGTTTCAATTGTTGCTTTAAAGCGCTGGTCAGGAATGAGCCGGCTGGAGCCTCTGTAGGAGATGGTGCCTCTGAGCGGGGTACCCTGCCTGCCACAGAGGGGGCCAAGCAGCTGACACCCGGATTCCTCAGCCCAGCCTGTCCTGGCTTCTCTGGCTCTGGAGATCTCCCCGCCTGGGACAGAGTTAGTTTTCTACGAATGTCAGCGTGTTCCATCTCCACCTCAGGGTGAGGCCAAATGAATCTCAGGGGACACGGGGGAGCCCCGAGGCCAAACGCCGCCCATAAGAAGTGTTACTTGGCCCCCGCAGTTCCAATAGTTTGGAATTTCACCATCATTTGAAAATCAATAGACTTTGGAAGAAAGAGAAAATATGTCCCTTAAGGGCATGAACATAAGATGAGAGTAAATACATGGGAAAACTTTACATCCTTAAAAGGACAATTCTGCCAACATATATAAACGTAATGTAATTTCAGGTAGTGACCTGCGGGATTTTTTTTAATTGGATAAGATCATCTTGGAGTCGACAAAGAAAAGTATGAAATAGAAGAACAGTAGGGAGGATTATGATAAAAGTGGCATTTCAACTCACTGGGAAAATGGAATATTTAATCTAGGAGACCAGCCTAGCACACTGTCCATTTATTTTATTTATCACTAACATAAAAATAGACTCCTATCTTCCACCACATAAAAAAAAATCCAGAGATTTCACAGAAAACATCTGTATTTTTAGCTTGCCTGAAAACCCTGGCGGCACCGGGCCCTCATTTCCCAAGGCAGCCATGGGCTGGTGGTGGTTCGAAACTCAGGGGCATTCCAATTCACCACAGTCCCCACCACTCCCTACTGCCTCCCACCTGACTGCCTTCTGTCATTCCTGTGTCTTGCCTGGGCACTGAAGTCATTGGAGTTTGGAGCCGCTGAGCTCAGGGAACATTTGAAGTTGGAGTTCTGTGGTGAGTCGCTTTTGCACTCTTTTATTTTTCTTGGTGGCGATACAGTTCCGGAGGAGGGATGTAGCTTGAGGAATGGTTAAGAGCATGGCCTTGGGAGTCAAAGAACCTTGAATGGTCTCTGAAGCGTGAGCTCCCCTCTCAGTGCCTCAGTTTCTTCCTCTGTCAAGGGAGAGAATAAGAGCTGCCATTCATCACTTCTGGAATCTGTGCCACCGTTCCCACGGCACGCACGGCCCACGGCTCAGTGCAGTCACACCAGGGAGATGGTGGCAATAGTGTGGGGGTAATAAAAACCCTCCCTCTCAACTTTAGGGTTTTGGGTTGTCAGGCTCCTGAGGAAGAGGAGGAAAAGAGGAAGAAAAGGAGAGAGGATGTGGGCAGGGCAGAGGCTTTGTTTTGATTCCTTTTGCCAAAAAGGAGGAAAAAAGTCAACAAACAGCCCTGGCCTCCTTTGATTTCACTGCCTGCCTCCGAAGCTGATAAGAACCAGCCAAATTCGAGTTGGGCAACTCCACCCTTTCCCTGGGCGTGTGGAATCTCAGACCCCAAAGCCTGAACTCGGCCTGAAACGTCCACCTTAGACCCCGTCTGGCCTTTTCCTCGGAGACTTGATGGGGAGAAAGACGGGAAGATGTCCCCACCTGGAACCCCACACAAGGACTGAGAGAAGGGGCTCCGGCCCATTAATAACTCAGCCCCTGTCCCAGGAAGGAGCCCGCAGACTGGGAACTATGGGAAGTGTAGGTCTCGGGCTTCTGCCCTGGCCGTGAACTGGCGGAAGGAGGTGAAGTTTCTCGTGAAGAACAGAAATACCTCCCCACCCAGCCGCTGACGGAGAGAAACCACATGGCGCAGGGTTCACGGTGTGGCTTTGAAGCCGCCGGTTCACGGTGGTGTGACTTTGGGCAAGTGACCTCAGCCGATCTAAATCTGAATCTGCCCTGGCATCCGCCTCGAGGGATTGTTAAGGGTTAAATGAGCCGGTGCCCACCAGGGCCTGGCACATGGTAGGTCTAATTGGATGCTGTTATTGTCAATGGCTTGGGGAGTCTCAGGACAGCCTCAGGCAGAGACCGAAAAATGCCCAGACCTCAAGTCCAGGGAGATGACAAAGGACAGCTGTTTGAAATCTCTGCATGAGCCAAGGGCCATGCCGGCCACAAGGCCAGAAACCGGGGCCTGTTTGTCGTTGGGAAGAGGTAAATTCTAGGCAAAGATTAGCACCAACAGAGGACTTCCCTCCATGTTTCTCCCAAGGAAGCCTGGCCAGTGGCTCTGGGAGCTTCCCTGGGGACTGCCGAACAGCCAGAGGCTAAGGTGGGAGTGGGGGGGGGGGCGGCTGAGAGAATGGCCCTGGGTCCAGGTTCTTTTCCAGGTCTCCCCTCCCCGCTGCCTGGCCTCTGGGAGCAGAGCAGAGAGCAGCACTGAGGGCCCAGAGTGTGGCCCGAGACTTGGTGATCATAGCGTCCCCTCCACCCATCGCCGGTCCCAGGTGCGATTCTGGATGTGAGGCCCTGAGGGTCCTGGCCCCTGGTACACAGCTGTACCCATGGGTGTGTCTGCTCCATAAACAATTTCCGACACAGCCCACTCTGTGCTGGGCTCTGGGTTCCAGAGAAAATGCAGATCTCTCCCCTGCCCCCAAGATCCTGAGGACAGACCAGTGTACAACTGTCAGAGCCCAGAAAAGACAGCAGGAGCTGGAGGTGTGGGGAGGCAGGGGAGGCGCCCTGTGGGGAGGCAGGGGAAGCTCCCTGAGGAGGGTGTGCAAGGAGGGGCCCGAGGAAGTGCTGATGTTGGCAAAATAACAAGACTGGGCAGATGCTCCGAGGGAGGGACAGCTCGGGAAGGCCCCGGGCAACAGGAGCCTGTGCGCCTGGAGAGCTGGATGGGGTCACCTGTGTGGAGTGCTGGGGCAGGGGCTTGACACTCACTGTCCCTGTGACCTTGGGCAGCCCACACCCCCTTTCTGGACTTGGTGTTGTTATCTGTAAAGTGGGAATAAGGAGAGTACCCGTCTCCTAGGGTTGTCTCAGGCATTCAGGGCATCAGCACATGCAAAGGCCGGTGCTGGGCATGGGCAAGGGCTGAGGAGGGTGAATCCTCATTGCTGCTGATTATTACACATATGCAGCTTTGAGTCACCCAACTTCTTCCCCTTCCCATCAGCTCCTTAGAGGTAGAAGCCCGGGAGTCCCCGCATCCCTGCTCATGGGGACAACCCAGTTGGCCGCAGGTGAAGAGCTGCTGCCCGCCAGGATGCGGTGCTAAGAGGCAGGTGCCTCCAGCCTCTCCCGTCCCCACGATGCCAGCTCTGGGCGGCCTCAGCTCCCTTGCAGGTTGCTCCTGTGCTTTGTGCGTGGCATTTGGTTTTTTTTCCCTTGACTCACTCTAACTTTCTCCATTTGTGAGTCACATCGATGCCCAGGTTTCTCTTTTTCAAATGCCCGTGAAGACGTTGAGAAATTTTAAGTGTTTTCGAGCACTTGCTATGTACCTGGCATTTCCATCCATCCATCCATCCATCCATCCATCCATTTACTCAACAAATAGTTGTGCCTTGGAGTTCATCAGTAAACACAGACAGAGGTCCCTGCCTAGGTGGGGCTCACACTGCAGAGGCATAAATCTGCAAAGTCTACAAACTGTTCTTTGTCTACATAAACTCACTGAGTCAGCAACCCTATGAGATATTTACCCCCATTTTCCAGGCGAGAAAACTGAGGCTCAGCAGGGAAGTGACTTATCCAAAGTCACACAGCTAGGAAATGGCCAAGCTGGAATTTGAACCCACATCCCGTCAGACTCCAGTGCCCAAGCTCTTAACCTCCCCGGGTGTGTGTGTGGGGGGGCTGTCTACTAAGATAAAAGGTGTTGGCCCAGTTCCACCTACAGTCATCTGCACCAGCAGCATATTCAGGAAGCTTCACTGTCCCAGGTCAGGCATTGGTGCCTGGGGACCTAGCTCGTTCCCATGAGTCCTCAGGCAGGAGGAGCTCTGCCCACCCTCCCAGCAGACTGCACTGGGGAAGGCCAAGTACATGGTTACTCTCTGGCCAGAGCCAGTGGGAACAGGACGTCCTGGTCCTGTTGCCCTGGACGGGCCCAAAGAGCTATTTTGGGGCTCGTTTACTGATGGGACATGAGTGCCTGCTGGACTCCTGATTCCAGAGGAAGGCCCAGGGCTGGCCTAGGATGCTCTGCTTCTCCAGACCCTTTGCTGCCCTGAGGCAGCCAGCATCTGTGTCCTGTCAACACCCCAGACCAAGGGTGTACCCTGATGTGACTGGCTCTGGGAAAGGCAGGGGCCCCCACTGGTGTGGACAGATGCTGGGGGTCATGTGGACTGCTGTTTCCCAAAATTCTGGAGCTGATTCAATGCACAGGAGGCAGAATCCAGAATGAATGCTCGAGCAGGTTTTGAGGTCAGACCCAGCTGTGTTCCCTACTAGCAGTTTTACCTGGGGCAAGCAGGGCCAACCCTGTCTGTGAAATGGAGTTGGTAATGCTAGCCCTCACTCACAGGGAAGGCATGAAGCTTAAATGAGATAGTGCATGCAGCATAAAGTCTGGCATACAGTAAGGGCTCCATAATTAATAACTTTGTAACTAATGATTGACAGCTGGCATTTATTAGGAGTATAGCATGAACCAGACACTGGGCTAAATTACTGATCTGTTTTATCTCCTTTTGTCCCAACAATTCCAGGAGGCAGTGAGTGACACTGGTATAGGTGCCAATATTATCCCTTTGTACAGATAAGGAGATTGAGGCTCAGAAAGATACAGGATTGGCCCAAGATCATATTGCAAGTAGATGGCAGAACAACATGCCTTTGAACTCAGACTGTAAGAGGGAACTGGGCTGGCCCAAGTCCCAGGGCCAGACCCCATGTCCTCCCAGCCTCTCCCTAGAGGATGGTTACTCATTTACCACAAACACCCAAATCCCCACCATTCTGTGTTCAACTTGCTCACCCCTTAGTCCTGGGAAGTGACCTCCTGGCCCTTCCATGTGATGGATATCCAGAAACCAAAGGTTCCAGAATATTCCCTTGACCATCCTCCCTTCCAACTACCATTACAGTGCAGGTGGCCACCATCTACCTGGGCTGTGCCAGTTGTCCCTCCCTAGTCTCTTGGCTTCTGGCTTTGCTCCACTCCACTCATCATGGTCAGAGAAAAAAAATTTAAAAGATAGAAAGCCATATCATACTCCTGCTCAAAACCCTCTAGGACTCCCCATTCATAGTAGAATAAAATCCCTCCTCCTCAAATGTGGCCCATAAGACCTCGTATGATCTGACCTTTGCCCACCTCTTGCCCTCACTCACTCTGCTCTTGTCACACTTGCCTCCTCCCTGTTCCTGAACTAGCAAGCTTGTTCCTGTCCCCAGGCAGAAACTTGCTGTTCCCTTCGCCCGAACCTTCTTCTGTCGGATATCTTTCTGGCTCACTCTCTCACTTCATTCAGGTCTCTGCTCAACTATCATCCGCTCAGAGAAGACATCCATGACCTGCCCGCCTAAAATGCTCCCCTCCATCACCACCTATCCCTCGACTGACTTTATTTTCCTTCACTGCAATCATTTCTATCTGACTGTTACATCTTATCAGTACATTTGTTTTATCCTAAAGTTTGCTGCTAAATGTTTAACCACTGGCTCTCGGCAAGGGGGCAGTTCTGATGTTTACATTTGCTAATTTCCGTGGTGTACACACTCCCACCAAGGCCGATTTCAAGCCGCCAACATGACTCACTGAACGTGAGATTGGGAAGAGGTGGGCAGCGGCACACAGTTCTGTACTATTTTCACCTTGTAATATGGTCTGTGATACAATATGATATAGTCGATGTCAATAACCTCTAGAACATAGACAATAGTAAAATAGAAAGTGATGAGTTTTGAGTAGTTGTTACCTTCATTTTTATTATAATTATTGACTTGTAAGTTCGTGTAATTTAATTTCTAAATGATGGCCGTTTAGAACAGGCAGTTTGCAGAATCCGTGAGCCAGTGTGAGCCAGCTCCAGCACACCACCGGATGTAGGCAACATGGAGACAGGAGGATTGTCCGTCTCGTTCCCTGCTGCTCCCTAGACTAGGAGGAGGAGCCCACAGTAGGTGCTCAGCCGGTATTTGTTGAACATGTTGTAATGCATCTGTTTGCCTCAGAAAGCACAAACTGTTCGCCTCCATCACCTTGGCTCTGTGGGCTGAGTCCAGCCCACAAATGGGTTTCATTTGGCTCTCGGAATGTTTTTAACATTTAAAAAAAAATGTGTTGCCAAAATTTAAAAGTCAAGAGATTTTTGCATGAAATCCCACATAAACCTAGATTTGCAGCCTCTCTTGAAAAGTCAGAAGCTCTGGGCACACTGGGCCCGATTCTCTCATGATGACAGAGGTCAGGCTGAGCGGCGGTCACCCCCTTCAGGCAGGGCGCGAGCTTGCCCAGTTCACCACAGTCCCCACCCCTCCCTGCTGCCTCACACCAGACTCTCTTCATTCATTTACCGCTGGGCCCTGCAGAGATTTGAGTTGTCATTGCCATCTTAGCTTCCATTCTAACTCTTGCCATGGTGTCCCCACCAGATTGAGGCCATCTTGAGGACAGGCTCTGTGAATTAAGCCGCCTTGGGGCTCCATGCCTTCTATAGGGTCGGGCACACAGTAGGCCCACAGGCTCTGGAATTGGCTTAAAAGGTTGTTGTTGAACTGCCCAGCTACCCTAACTGCCGCGTGCATTCAATCCAAGCCCTGACCAACCGGAATGTAACAAAGAGGTTGGCCAAGGCCAGGGTTTAAAAATACCCCAGGGCTGGTCAGCTGCAAGCACTCGGAGGTGTTGAAACGAGTGGGCAAAGTCTGGCTAGAGGCCAGACCCCCGACTTTGTGTGAATGTGGGCCACCAACAGTTCCTGGTGGGGGTGAGGAGACTGGGCTGAGCCCCACTCCCACTGGCCTGCTTGGGAAAGGTCAGCACTAAGTTTATAAACAGCATCGGGTGACATGACACGGTTTTGCATAAAGGGTTACCGGGCAGAGCATGAACGCGGGGCGGCCTCCCCTGGTGTTTTCACGCCGTGGTCAGCTGGGGTTGTGACTGGGGGATGTTGCTCACCTGGTGGTCTTCCTACGGCCTTTCAGAGCCGCTGTCCAGCCCGCTGGAGCCACAGTTAAAAATAAGGCTCACAGCACAGTCCCCTGGGGGACAGCTAGCATGGGGGGAGGAGGGGTTGGCCACGGGAGGAACAAGCTCTGATTGAGTGCCTACTGGGTGCCAGGCGCTTCAGAGGCATTAGCTCACCGAGCCTTGGGAGGGAGGGATCATCATTCCATTTACATGTGGGGAAACTGAGGCTGGGGAGTGCGGCCACTCACAAGTATAAAGTTCCCTGGTGAATTCGTGGCAGTCCTGGCATTCGAATTAAGAATGTTAAGAAGTCGGAGCTCCGTGTGTCACTCTGCTGGGCCCCGAGTCCCTGGAATTGTGCCAGCCTTAGCCAGCTCTCAGAGCAACTCCCACTGAACGCATCCAAAACCTGCTCCTCGCTCTGGCTTCCCAACGGAAGTCCTCATGAAGCTGACATGTTGGAGTTGGGGGCGGAGAGGTAGGTAAACATTAATAGGTAAATTAAATATATTGTGTTTCAAATGGCAGTTAAGTACTAAGGAGAAAAATAAACCAGGCCCAGCCGCTGGGGCTCAGTGGTTGAGCATCGACCCAGGTTAGATTCCCAGTCAGGGCACATGTTGACCCAGAGGTCACTGGTTCAATTCCTGGTCAGGGCACATGCTCAGGTTGTGGGCTCGATCGGGGCATGCAAGAGGCAGCTAATCGATGATGTTTCTCTATTGATGTTTCTCTCTCTCTGTCCCTCTCCCTTCCTCTCACTCTAGAAATCAATAAAAACATATTTTTTAAAAAATAAACGAATAAACCAGGAGGGAGATGGAGAGCCTCGGAGAGGCACAGATCTAAACGCGGGAGGCAGGGGAGACCTTGTCGAGCAAATATTTGAGGACAGACTTGAAAGACGTGAGGGATTGAGCAATGGGGGTAACTGGAGGAAAAGCATTCCTGGCAGAGGAAGAGCAAGTGCAAAGGCCCCGAGGCTGGATTCTGCCTGGCATGTGTGATGATGTGTGATGGCTGGGCAGCCTGAGGGAGGGCCACCTGGGAGGAAGTGAGGGTAGAGACCAGGGGGCAGATCGTGCAGCATCTTAGGCGTCACTAGGAGGACCTGGGCTTTTCTCTGGGGTAGATGGGAGCCATGGAAGGTCCTGAGTGGAGGAGAGCATGGTCATCTCGGTTCTGAAAGAACATCTGACTCTGTGTGGGAAATGGACTGTCAGGGGCAAAGAGGGAAGGGGACAACCAGAGATGAGGTGACTGCAATGGTCCAGGCAAAGGATGATGGTGACTGGGCCCCGGGGGTGGCTGGGAAGGTGGGGAGAAGGCCATGACCCTACCTTCTGGATGGGTTTTGGAGGTGGAGCTGACAGGACACACTGCTGGACCACGTGTGATAAAAATCAAAAATCACGATGACTCCGGTCCAGGCTGAGCATCTCTGTGCTCGGAGATGCCCGAGCACGATGCCGGCTCCCACGGAGGACGGATGTGGAGCAGCTCCCCCCCCCCCCCCACCAGGGCCACGTGGGACCTGCGCAAAGACCTTCCCCAATACGACGGACCTTGCTTTCTGAAATCCCTCCTGGTTCAGATCGGGGTTTCTCCGCAGGTCTCCCGTTTCATCCTTGGCCCCGAGTGCCTTGTAAATTGTAGAGAAGCCACCAGGTCCTCTCCCCAACCCTGAAGAGCAGCAGACATTCTGTAGCCCCCACCATGTGCCTGGCAAGATTCTAGCCTTTGCATTTGTGCGCTCATTTGGTCATCACAACAAGTTGAAATGTGGGAACTATTATTACATCTGTCTCATGAATGGAACAACTAAGGCCCAGAGAGGGTAAGTCACTGTCTGGGATCATAAGTGGCAAAGACAGGATTTGACCTCAGACAGTCATGCTCTGAACCACTCTACTGTCTCCTGAGAAGCTCACCATTGACCGTGAAGAGCCAAATTGGGCTTAAGGGATTGGGGTAGAGGGAGAGGGTTCACATAGTAGGGGCAGTTGTCACTTTCTGAGCATCTGCCCATGGCTAGGGCTGTACCCTGCTCTTTCCATTCTGCACATCAACTGAAGGGGTGGGTATTATGATGATTGCACCCATTCTACACATGAGGAAACTGAGGCTCAGAGAGAAGTGCCCATGCCCAAAGTCACACAGCCACGCATGAGGACCCAGGGTTCTGGGGCTCCAGACCTCATGCTGTCCCTTCCTCCACGCTTCCTGTGCTTGTCACCTGCTTCTTGCCTTGGTAGCGAGGGGAGTGCTCAGGGGTTTGAGGGCCAAGATGAGTTCTCCAACTGGCTGACAGAGGATAAGGAAACAGGCTGAGGCTGAGGCTGGAGGGAGGTCATTCAGGAACAGCACAGCTCTTTGGGCTTGTGAATTCTGTCCAGTGCCAACATTGCTGAGGCCAGCCCCAGGGCCGGCGCGGGGACACTGAGGCAGGGGCGTGCAGCTGAGTGTGTGAGAGAGAAGGAGCCTCTGGTTGCCTCTGACGGCATAGGAAGTGGTGGCGTTGTCATCAGAGTTCAGATCAAGAGCAGCTCAGGGGATAAGGTGCTCGTGAACCTTTTACCTTGATCAGCCTCTTTCCCTCCCCAAACCTCAGTTTCCACCTCTGTGAAATGGGTTGATAATGCCTGTGATAACCAAAGCTGGGTGCCAAGGGGGTTCCCTTCTTCTTCAACTGTTCTCGACTGTCTTTCAGGACAGGAAGAGCACAGGACCCCGCACATCATAGGTGTTCTGGGGCCCCCGAGCCTGCTGGACACATGAAATAAACCTAAGGAACATCTTTGGGCCTTATTTTCTGCACCTGTGACCTCAATGCTCTCCACCGACATGTACACAGAACCTCTCAACCGCGTGGTGAGGTGAGCACCAAGACCATCTTCACTGTAAGAAGTTGATGCTCAGAGAGATTGTGAGACTTGATCAAGGCCACGGAGCTAGGAGGCGATGAAGCAAGGATTACCTGACTTCCTCTGCCTCCTCAGCATTAGTTCTTCCATCACAAGGCTCACATGATAATAGCTTGAGTTTTGTTGAGTACTTACTCTGTGCCACGCACCAGTCCAGGCACTTGACCTGTATGAGCTAATACTAATCTGGATCTCAAATGTATGAGACAGGTGCTATTTTCTTCCCATTTTATGCATGAAGAAAGCGGTTTAGTAAGTTATACAGGGTCACAGAGCTAGTAGTTTACAAAACCAGGGCTCAGACTCAGGCTGCCTGGCTCCAGAGTCCATGGTCTCAAACCACAATGCTCTACTTGAGAGACTCAGCAGTGAGTCCCAGCACAGTGCCTGGCTCACAGACGGTGCCTAATAAATTGTTAAACCTCTGAAAAGCATGTAGAGATAAGCAGGGCTTTCCTATTCTAAATCACACGGAGGGCTCGCTTGAGAATTCACTGTTCTTTATTTCCGTCCCTTCCTGTTGGGCCCGTTGGCTAGAGGAGAAGCCGCCCCTGGGCCATTTTACCCCGGTCCCCCTCCCTGTGGAAAAGTTCTGTGCCGCATCCAGGGGTCATGGGGCTGCTGGCGAGAGGGCTGGCGAGAGCAGAGTTTGGCCAGGTTATCAGGTTTCGTGGTCAGCCACCTTCGCCCCTGACCAGAGCTGTCTTTCCAAAACAGAACATTTAGTCACCGCCTGTCCCTGTGCTCAGCTGTCCTTGTGCCCCTGACCTCGCTTCCTGCCCACCCGCCCGGGATTTTTCCTAGTATCCTTGTCTCTTACTGACATCTCGCGAGGAGGACCAGAGCCGAGAAAGAGAGTCAGAGAGGAACTGAGAGGCTGAGAGAGACAGTGAGAGAATCTGAGACTCAGACTCTGACAAAGGCACAGGGAGAGACTGAAGGAGGAGGCAGCCAGGCAGAGATGGAGAGACCGCGGGAGCCCTGCAGATGCCCTCTGAGGCTCCTCCGAGGGCAGTGTCCACTCCCGTGGGTCTCCTTCCAATGGGTCTTGCCTTCTCTCCCGGCTGCAGCACCTCCTCCCCCCACTCCTTCCTCGGCCCAGCAGATAACCAACCGGAGATACCCCACCTGTCCTCACCTGCACAATTTCTCACCTAACTCCTGCTCGCCTGCTCCCTCCAGGAAGCCTTCCCTGCTTCCACAGCCCCTCCGCCTACCCCACTGTGCGGTTGTTGATTATTTATGGGTTTGTCTTCTCCACTGGAATGCCAGCTCCTTGAGGGCAGGGGTGGGGTCTGTATTGCTCATCCCTGAACCCAGCACAGTACCTGACATGGTGCTCAATAAATATTGGCTGGATGAAGTACTAAACCAGCTGTTTACACAGCACCTTAAAGAAACCTGCCCTGATGGTGCTTATAGCTGTCTGTTTCCTTGCGTGAGTCATTGATTTAGGGTCTGTGTCCCCGCTGCTCCGGGGAAGGCAGAGTCTATGTCTGTTATGTTTACCCTGGCTTCCCAGGTGCCTGGAACAGAGTAGGTGCTCAGATATTGGTTGAATGAATGCATAAGCTATCTGGAGGTTTGGAATCTTGTGTTTTAATCCCTTTGAACCCAGCTCAAATGCTCCCAGCTCAAATGCTCCCCATTTGAATCAAACCCGAGTCCTTCCCAAGGCCCAGGAGGCCCTACCTGATGGGGCCCTGGCCCCATCTCCGGGCCAGCCTCTGCCTTTATCTCCGTCCCCTCCCACTGGTACCAGTGTCCTCGTTCCCCGGGGCACTGGGCACGGTAGACACTCTCGGCCCCCTCTGCGCCCCACCATAAGTGTGCCAGCAGGCTTGTTGTTTTCTGTGAACAAGACTGCCTGGAACAGCGGAGCACATTTGTACAAACAACCTCAATGTCACCAGTGGACCTTGGTCACTGTGGGACGGTCTCCAAGGTTCACCCGGCCGGCTGCCCAGGGCCTTGCCCCGAGACAGGGTTGGAGTTCTCTCCTCACAAGGGCCGGCTGGGGGTTGGGGGGTGTCGTGGGGCCGCTGAGTCTGACCTTCACGTTGGGAAAGGGAAGGGATGCAAACTGGTTGTGAGGTCCACCTTCAGGCTCGGACCAGGCCCCACCTCCTCCAGAAAGCTCCCTTGGCCACCTTCCTCGTTTCTATGCACCCCTGCCCTCTCGCTAATTGCAGCTCATATCACATCCTGCTGAAGCTCCCCACTGGCCTTGCTCCTCCACTGGACTGTGCTCCGGGTGGGTAAGGCCAAACCCTCCATCTCGGGGTCCCCAGCGCCCAGGCTTTGGGAGGCATCAGCAGATGTGCTGAACGAGTGAGATGATGACGGAACACGCGCTTCCTGGCTGGTTCATATTTACTTCTGTCTCTCGTTAGAATGGGAGCCCAAGGACCTCGCGCCTTCATCTTTGTTCCCCGGGGCCTAACACAGCTTGACACATCGGCGGCAGCAGGGAATATGAGTGGAAGAAGTGAATGAATGAGTCCTTGCCCTCCATCATGGTTGCCTCTCCCACTGTTCAGGGAGCTCTCTGGTGTCAAGGACCACGTCTTATTTGTTTCAAGTGCCTCTGAGTCCAGCATAGGGTTTCCGAAAAGGAAATAGTTGACAGGTGTTTATTAGATGAATAAATGGTGGAGGGGTGAAAGGGTAGGTGGATTGATGATGAATGTGGATGGTTGGATGATTGGATAGATGGATGGATGGATGGATGGATGGATGGATGGATGGATGGATGGACAACTAGCTGGGCACATCAGAATCAATTTAAGAGCACACACACACGTGTGTGCTTACTGTACACCAGGCCCCATGCTCAGCCTGCAGTGCAGGGCATTCACTAAATCCTCCTGGCCACCGCCTGAGATAGTAACTAATGCTGCTCTTTTTTCAGAGGACAAACCTGAGGCTCAGAGAGATAACGTCACTGGCCCCAGGTCACACAGCCAGGAGGTGGAGGAGCCAAGATTCGAGTCAAGATCTGTTTGATTCCAGAACCAAGGCTGCCTTAGTGGGCCAGTGGAGCACCCGGGACTCTGGCTTCTTCGGCGCTCCCCCTGTGATTCTGACGTGCAGCCTCGGCCAGAGCAGTGAGGTGTGGGGAGAACATCTGGTTTGGGGCGTTCAGGCTCCAGTACTGCCTCGCAGCCTGTTTCCCCATGTGACATGGGAGCGATGGCAGCGCTTGCCCTGGGGGGTTCCGGAGCATGGAGTGATCTAAGTAGAGTGCCTGCGGGGCGTAAGCACTGGGGGCCGTCCTGCGAGTGTGCTGGCAGCAGCAGCATTGCCACTGGGCTGGGGGCCGATGGCCGTCCTGCTCCTTCTCACAGCTCCCCTGGGTACAGGCATGTCAGCCTCCTAGTTGAGAATTTGAGACAAGCTGGAGAAGACCTCTTGGGGCATTCAAGAGCCACAGCATCTGAGTGCAGACGCGACTCTGGAAATACATCTTGCAGGAGTACACGTGTCCACAGACGTGTGGCCAGGTGACCACTACTGTGCAAAAGCCAGGAAGCAAGCCTGATCGTGGTAACAACCGATGTGTATTTAGAGCAGGTTTTCTCAACTCAGACGCATGAAATTTGAGGCCAGATAATTCTTTGCTTTGTGCGTGTGTGGGAGGTGGGGTTGTCTGGCCTGCACTGTAGAGTGTTTAGCAGCATCCATGGCCTCATCCACTAGATGCCAGTAGTCCCCCCACCCTTAATTGACAACCAAACATTTCTCTAGACCAGCGGGTCTCAACCTATGGGTCGCGACCCCTTTGGCGGTCGAATGACCCTTTCACGGGGGTCGCCTAAGACCATCCTGCATATCAGATATTTACATTACGATTCATAACAGTAGCAACATTACAGTTATGAAGTAGCAACAAAAATAATTTTATGGTTGGGTCACAACATGAGGAACTGTATTTAAAGGGCCAGAAGGTTGAGAACCACTGCTCTAGACATTGCCAAATGTCTCCTGGGGGACAAAACCATTCCCAGCTGAGAACCTCCGGTTTTGCGCTTGATCTGTGCACGTGTCTTACCCTCGCCACCTCCTCCCAGCCCTCCTCACACCTGGAGATGGATGCTGTCTGTCCTTCCACTGTGCAGATGCAGGGACAGGGACGTTAGTGGTCTGACCAAGGTCACGTTGCTGGCATTTCAGCAAAGCCGAGACTCGAACCTGTAATAAGCCAGATCTCTCTTTTTCTAGTCGCTTTCTGTGGGCTCCTTGGACTTCATTCACAGTCATGCCTGAGACTAGAGATAATTTCATTTTGTCTCTCCCCATCTGGCTGCCTTGGCACAATTGAGGACAGAACTTGCATGGCACAAATTATAGCTGCAGTAGATTCTGTGATCTGCACAGAGACTTTCTTTTGGGGAGTTAAGTTTGCTCACTTATCGACAATTTGGAAAATATAGAAGAAAGAGAAAAACATGAAATTTGTTATTGGACTGCCCACTAAGGCCAACTTGCTAGCAGTTTTGTCCTCTGAGTAGCTTTCTCTGCTTTGAAATTTTGTTACACTGTTGCAATTACACTTCATATACAATTTCAAATCCCACTTTTCCCAAACTATACAAGATCATATTTTCATGTTACTACAAAATCCTCTTCGACATTATTTTTAATTGTTGCCTATTGTGGTAGAGACCCCTGCTTCTCCCCAACTCTCTCATCTTTCCCTTTTCTTTATTAACAGAAATCCCATGCCCATTTGTTTAAGCATGTGCCCACCCTGAAAAAAAAACACCAAAAACTACATTTCCCACACTCCCTTGCAGTTAGGTGTGTTCATGTGACTAAATTCTAGCCAATGGAATATAAGTAACTTCTAAGTCGTGTCCTCGGGGAGAGGATACCTGCTCTTCTTTCCATCCTCCTTGCTGGCTGGAATGCAGATGTAATGGCCAGAACCTAAGAGGCTATTTGGGGCTATGGTGGAGCAACAAGAGAAAAGGAACCTGAATCCCTGATTAGTTTATGAAGTCATCCACTAGCCTGGAGTGCCGCCTCCACGTTTCCTTTACATAAGAGAAAAGCCAACTTCTATTTTATTTAAGCCCCTGTTACTTTGATTTCACAGTCACTCCAAGATGAACCTAATCCTGAGCATTGCACTGATATTTTGCCAGGGGAATCGTCACTCACATTCTTTGGGGATTATCACTTAATTAACGAAACCATTCCTTGGTCAGTGGGCATTTAGGTCGCTTCTGACTCCTCACTATAAATAACTCTGTTGTGAACATCTTTGTGCATTTTCATTATTTCTGATTATTTCTCACTACAGAATTCCAGAAAAGGGATTTGGAGGTCAAAGAACGTGAGCATCCTAAATAGCCGTTAATGCGTGTGACCTAACTGCTTTCCAAAGTGGCATGCATGCCCCCCTTCCCCAAAGCAGGGGAAGTGGGGCTCCATGGCGGAGCCAGGGTAACAATTCTAACATTCAAAACCTTTGCCTCCAGTCACCAAGGTGGAATCATGGATAGTCATTTTCTAATAGTTCTTGAATAAAAGAGGATGATAAGAAATAATTGGCCATGAAGCTGAAGAACCTAGAATGATCTACTGCCAGTCAGGAGGGTCTGAGTTGCAAGCAGTAGAAGCCACCACTTGGCTATTTTCCAAGGTTATGGGGTGGTTCTTAGCATGAGACCCAGGATTTATGGACGAGCTGCCCCCGCGAGCCTGCTCTCTCCCAGTGGGCCCCTCCCACTGCACCGTCCAGGGCCGGGCCCAGCTCCTCCCCAGCTCTTGTCCAGTGCTTCTTGTCTGATTGCACACCTCTGGCAGCATGTCTGGCCGATGAAGCCCAAGTCCCACGCCTGCACCAACCTGCAAGGGAGGCTGGGAAAGCGAGTTTTCTGGCATCTTCCTTTGGAAGGTATAGCTACTAAGGTAGGAGCTTCCCTGAAGGAGGTATGCACGGTATGGAGCAGCCAGAAAGTAGGGCAAAGCTTAGCGCCCAAGTAAAGACGCTGGGCTTGTGGGAGAAATCCAAAAAGGTTTCTGGCCTCACTTTTTTATTTCTCTTCCACTTATGGTGAAAGAATAGCAGGGAGAAGTAAAGACCACTAGGCTATCATCCTCATGTGTGTCTCCCTTGCAGTTTACCCAACTAGGCAAATGCTGAGTTAGAGCTGGGAACCCATGTCCCTCAGGCCCTAAGCCCTGTTCTCTCTGGGCCGCCTGCAGCCAGCAAGTCATCGGATGCCGTTATCTGATGTAGATGTGTTTCCTGGACCACTGACCACATCCTTCAGATGGGCCCTGGCACACAGTAGGTGCTCAATGTGCTGGCCGGGCCAATAGATAAATGAAGGAAGGAACCTGAGAGCCCTGGAACTAACATGGATGGATTCCACCAATAGTTTCTGAGCAGCTGCAATGCCCCAGGCCCTGGGTTAGGTGCTGAGGATACTGTGAGAAGAAAACAAACCAAGTTCATGCCCTCATAGTGGGCGAGATGGACAATAAATAAGAAAACCCCACTATAGTAACATAACACAACATAATAGGATACGAAACCAGGTGCTGAGAAATGTTTTATGAAGAAATGTAAAACTGGATATGTGACTTCGAGATGCTAATGCAGAAAAATGGTTGAGCAAGTCCTCTCTGAGGAGGTGACATTTGAGCAGAGGCCTGAAGAATGCATGAGAGAAGTATATTCCAGGCACAGGAGGCAACCAGTGCAAAGGCCCTGAGGTAGGAATGAGCTTGGTGTGAGCTATTTGTGACAAGGCAGCCAGGGAGGCAAGGGTTACACCAAGTTTCCCAACTTCAGCAAATATACAGAACCCTTAACAGGCGGAAACGGGGGTAGGGGTGGGGGTGGGATGAGTTCTTCACTCTCAAGCTTCTCTGGAAAAACATGATGTCAGGGACGGGCAGTAAATCTTGACTTGTCCCAGAAAACAATGGGCCCACGAAACCAGTGAAGTGTCGGGCTGAAAGTAAATGGCCAAAGGGCTGGGGCACGGGCAGATCATGTGGAATTTGTTAACAGATCTGGTTTGAAAAAGAATTTCCCAGTTAGGGGCAGAAGCTTCTGGCCAGCATCAAAAAGACGTTTATTGTGGTGCCTCCGTGCAGACATGGAAAATGAGGATTTGCTGCCTAGCTAGAAATGTGGAGGGATGTTGCCGATACGTTGTGTGAAAACAAAAAATAGGTCACGGGACAGTGTGACATATTGTGCGATCCCTTTTGGCAATTCACTCATTCATTCACTCCTTACAGGCCTACTGTGTGCTGACACAGCTGGGAGTAGGGACACTCTCAGGACCGCCCCAGCCTCCTGGAACTCCGAGCACAACGGGGAAGACAGATAATGATCAGAGATCAGTGCACAAACATTACCACAGACTGTGATCAGCACTGAGAAGAAAAGATACCTGTGCTTCAAGAATGTGCACCTACACGAAGCGATAGAAAAAGGCTGCGAGGATATACTCCAAAATGTTAAAGGGGTAGTAACATTGCAGGTGATTCTGCCTGTTTCCTTTTCTTTTGCTTGTCTGTCCGTTCTAATTTTTCTTTCTTTCTTTTTTTTTAGAATGCCATGCTTTATAATTGAGTGAATTAAAAACACAAACAAACCCACAATGAATAGAGGGGTTGGAAATCATGTGTCCAAAGATGATTTAACGCCAGGAAAGAAAGGAAGGACACGCAAGAAACTGCTCACTGTGTTGGCTTCCGGGCAGGGGAGCCAGAGGCTGGGGAGGGAAAGAGCTTCGCTTCTCACTGGACACCCTTCGAACCTTTCCGACGTGTGTGTATTCAAAAAACAATAAAAATAAAATAAGCAAAGGTATTTTTTAAATGAAACTTCAAGTTGGGTTTTATGTCTATGAAAAATGAGAAAGCAGGCAGTGGTAGGATCGCAGTCTAAATAAATACATTAACTGAGCCGAATTTCCACGAAAATCGTAGGATGCTTCTCTCTGGGTGACCTTGTTTTCTTCTTTGTATTTTTCTGTATCTCCTATATTTAAAGTTAGAAGAACAGCCCTAGCTGGTTTGGCTCAGTGGATAGAGTGTCGGCCTGCAAACCAAAGGGTCCTGGGTTCCATTCTGGACAAGGCGCGCAACTTGGATGCAGGCTCCTCCCCGACCGGGGGCCCTGGTCAGGGTTCATGCAGGAGGCAACCAATCAATGTGTTTCTCTCACATCGATGTTTTTCTCTGTCTTTCCCTCTCTCTTGCACTCTCTCTAAAAATCAATGGAAAAATATCCTCGGGTGAGAATTAACAACAACATACATACATACATACATACATAAATAAATTAGAAGAATAAAAAAGATGAGAAAAAGGCTACTGTGCTTTACAGACATTGTTTTGCTTAATCCTCTAAGACAGATATGTTTATTATCCCCTTTGACAGATGAGGAAACTGAGGCTCAGCAGGTGAAGCCACTGGCCCGAGGTCACACAGCTGCGTTTGACCCAGGTTTGTCTAGCCCAGCCCGTGGGCAAACTACGGCCCCGCGGGCCGGATCCGGCCCCGTTTGGAAATGAAATAAAAACTAGTAAAAAAAAAAAAAAAAAAGGCCCGCCTTTCATGTATGCATGTTTTTTCCTTAAATTTATATTGGACCCACAAACCCCCCCTCCAGCCTGTTTTGTCCCGGCCCCGCGGAGCCAGTTTAAGACCGATTGGGGGCCTCGAGCCAAAAAGTTTGCCCCCCCCTGTCCTACCCCAACATTCTGTCTTTTAAAAAGGAGCCCCAGGCCCCTCCAAAATGGCTTTCAAGAAAATTCCATTGCTTGGAAAAAGTTGGTGGTGGTGGGGGGGGGTTGGGGGGGGGGGGGGAAGAAAAAGCAAACAGACCAAACAAGAAATATTACATTTTTTTAACCACTTCTTCAAGCCCTCATGGGGCCTGAGACCAACTGGGCTTGGGGAGGGTTTCTTGGCAGGGACACTGTTTGCATTTTGGGTGAGGCGCTCTTCTATTGTTCTTGCCCCCTCCCCATGGCACGTTCTTGCCCTCTCCACACCAGCTGTGGCCCCCGGTCATGCGTCACCCGGACTCGCGCACCTCTCTGAGCCTTCCCCATGAGGGCTGCTGCACGGGCCCCTGCGAGGACGCTGAGCTCCGCTGTGGGCTGGCCACCCCCGCTAGGGTCCCTCCCTGTGGACCTGAGAGGCAGGTGCCTCGATGGCCTCGTTTTATGGAGAGATGAGGCTCAGAGAGGCTGGGTGACTTGCCCACGGTCACACAGCCAGAACTTGGCTCCAGGTCTTGTCCCCCCTCTGTACTGTCCCCCCTCTGGGACCAAGTAGGAGCTGTCTTGTGGGATCAGGGTGGTGGGAGGGAGAGGTGAGTGACCTGCAGCCCTAGGCTCACAGGCCAGGCGGCCACCAAGCGCCCACCACGCTCCAACCAGCTGAGGCCAGGCCTGGGGGATTGAAGCCTGAGTGTGAGCTGCGAGGCTGGGCAGGCGGCCACCACAATGGGGACCGGGAAGGCGTGCCCTCCCTCCGCCTGCCCGGCAGCTGCCCGTGGCCGCCTGCCAGGCCCTGCCTGACGTCAGGGTCTGACCAGGGACATAATGTGCTGGCGTCAGGACAGGGCTGGCTGCAGGGAGACAGGGCCGCAAGGCGGGGCGGTCAGAGGGAGACGGGCAAGGGGGGGAGAAGAGGAGAGAAAAACAGAGAGAGAGAGAGAGAGAGAGAGAGAGAGAGAGAGAGAGAGAGAGAGGAGGGAGGCAAAAGAGAAATAAAGAAACAGACAAGGAAACAGAAAACTAGGAAGAGGGGATGAAACAGTGAAAAAGAGAAATTGAGGCAGAAATTGAGAGACACAGAGATAGAGAAAACAAATAAAAAGTTGCTCAGAGAAAACCAGGAAGAGAGAAAAAGCCAGAGAGGAGAGAGAGAGGAGGAACAACAAAGGGAGAGGCGGCAAGACCATGGGTGGGGCAGGGGATTAGGTGCAAGCTTGGGAGACCCCAGGCCTGGGCCGGGATGTGGCTCTGCCCTCACGGTCTGGTGACGCATGCTCAGGTCCTCTGATTCCTGCCCTGGGCAATGGCAGCCTCACTCACGTGGGGGAGGACAGAGCACCCCCTTCATGATGGGGTTGGTGGGAGTCCATCTATATGCTGAGCTTTCGCAGAGCCTTCACATAGTAAGTGCTCAGTAAACTGGAAGTGAGCACAAGAGGGTGTTGGGTAGGGAAGGAAAGAAACGGTGCAAGTGGGCAGTGACTGTGCAAAACAGCCCTCATTCCACTCTCTTTCATGCAGCCGCTGAGTGCCCCCTCCCGCCCCTGCAGGACTCAGCATGAGGTCACCAGCACAGACCTTGGCCTGGCCTTGCCTGTCTCGGGGCCCAACCCCCCGTTTATGGGCTTAAGAAGGCCGTGATCCCAGGGCCATCGCGTCACCAAAGCCAAACAAGGCCAGGCCCTGGTCACTGCGGGCCTTCCAACCTCATCATCCCTTATCCAGCTTAATTATTAAATGACCCCGCAGGGCTGAGGAGCTGAGCCGGCTGCCCTCCAGGTGTGGACAGTTGTGCCAGCGTGTCCCCCATTAATGCGGGGACACACATTCTGGAGATGCCAGGTAGCACTTGCAAAGCATCCTTTCTTTTGCTCCCACTTTCTTCCAGGTGTCTTCATCATCCTCAACTTCCAAGTTCCCACTTATTGAGCACTTACTGTGTACAGGGCATGGTCTCAATCCTCCTGGCACCCCCAAGAGAATGAGCGTTATTATTATTCCATTTTACAGGTGAAGAAACTGAGGCTCAGATAGCAGCTCCCACTTTCTGAGTAGCTGCCTAATGCCAAGCTTGAGCCAGAAGCTTTGCTGAGAGAGAGAGAGAGAGAGAGAGAGAGAGAGAGAGAGAGAGAGAGAGAGAACCACTCCCCCAGTGGCCCACTCCTTGCCCCTGTTCTTCACCATAAGACCCCATGGTGACTCCTGATGGTTTCAGTTCTTAGGAGACACTAACTCTATTCCAGGCCCTTCTAAGTCCTTGTTTGCCTGGTATAATGATGCCTCAACACCTTTTTACATATGAAGACAGTGTTTTAATCATTGGCCGAGAAAATAGATCAGGCAAAAAAGTCACTAGGAAGATCAGAATGCCTTTAAAGAATTTGTATTTTGTTCTAGCAGCATTGAGGGACATTTGAAATTGGCCATACATGGATTCATTAAGTACCTACTATGTGCCAGGCCCTGTCCTTGGTGCAGGAGATACATCAAAGACCTGCTGGAACGTTAGGAATCACAGCCTTTGAACTGTGGACAATACACAAGAAAACAAATAGACGATCGAGATAATTTCAGAGTGTGCTGAATGTGACCGTAGGGAGAGGGAAGGGCCATTACAGAGAGGGTGGTGTCCAAGAGGGCTTTTCTGAGGAGGGGAGACCTGAAGGAACCAGCCCTGGGAAGGGGCAGGGTGAAAGATTCAAGGCAGAGGGAACAGTGTGTGCAAAGGCCCTGAGGCAGGAGCTTCCATGCAGTGTTGAGGTACAGCAAGAAGGTCTGTGGCTGGAGTCAAGTGAGGGAGGAGGAGAGGAGAAAGAAAGGTGATTGGAGAAGTAATAACTCACCAATATGCACTGCCGTGTGGCCACTGCAAGGGTTTTGCATGTACTCTGAGGAAAGTGGGAGTCATGGGAGGATTTTGAGCACAAGAGGCACAGGATCTGACTTAGGTTCAAACAGGGTCTCTTTGGATGTTATGTTCAGTTGAATAATGCCCCCCAAAGATGTCCACACCTTACTCCCCATAACCTATCAGTGTTACTTTAGATGGCAGAAGGAACTCTGCAGCTGTGACTTTAGTTAAGGATCTTGAGGTGGGAAAATTATCTTGGGTTATCTGAGTGGGCTCAATGTAATCACATGAGTCCTTCTAAGATGCTGGCAGAGGGAGGGTTGATTACAAAAAAAGGGAAAGCAGAGACAAGAAAGAGACTGACAGAAACAGACCAGAGGGATGGAGGAAGGGGCCACAAGCCAAGGAATGCAGGTGAGCCCTGGAAGCTGTAAAGGGCAACACGTTGACTTTAACCAAGTGAGACTGACTTCTGAGAATCAGACTTCTGACTTCCAGAACTATCCTATATAATAAAAGGCTAATATGCAAATTACTGAACCGCAGAACGACCGGTCGCTATGACGCCCACTGACCACCAGGGGGCAGATGCTCGACACAGGAGCTGCCCCCTGGTGGTCAGTGTGCTCCCACAGGGGGAGCTCCGCTCAGACCAGGGGTGGGCAAACTTTTTGACTTGAGGGCCACAATGGGTTCTTAAACTGGACCGGAGGGCCGGAACAAAAGCATGGATGGAGTGTTTGTGTGAACTAATATAAATTCAAAGTAAACATCATTACATAAAAGGGTATGGTCTTTTTTTTTTTTAGTTTTATTCATTTCAAACGGGCTGGATCCGGCCTGTGGGCCATAGTTTGCCCACAGCTGGCTCAGACAGAAGCCGGGCAGTGCAGCGGTGGTGGTGGGAGCCTCTCCTGCCTCTGCGGCAGCACTAAGGATGTCTGACTGCTGGGGAGCGGGCCTAAGCCATCAGTCCAACATCCCCCGAGGGCTCCCAGACTGTGAGAGGGCACAGGCCGGGCTGAGAGACAACCTCCCCCCTCTCCCTCCCTCCTCCCTCCCCCCTTCCCTTTCCCCCTCCCCTGCCGAGTGCACGAATTTCATGCACTGGGCCTCTAATAAGAAAATAAATGTATGCCCGGCCCATGTGGGTCAGTGGTTGAGAGTCGACCTATGAACTAGGAGGTTCCGGTTTGATTCCTGGTCAGGGCACATGCCCAGGTTGCAGGCTTGATCCTCAATAGGGGACGTGTAGGAGGCTGATTATTGATTCTCTCTCATCATTGATGTTTCAATCTCTCTCTCCCTCTCCCTTCTTCTCTGAAAGCAATAAAAATATATTTTTTAAAAAGAACATAAATTTGTTATTTTAAGCTGCTAAGTTTGTCATAATTTGTTACAGCAGCCAGAGGGAACTAATGCAGATGCTGTGGGAAAGAAAGGCGGTAGAAGAGTGAGGCAGGAACAGGGAACTAGAGGGAGCCACTGTAATAGGCCAGGCAGGAACTGGGGGTGGATGAGAGAAATGATGGATCCAAGAGAGCTTTCGGAGCCAGAACAGGCAGCCTTGCTGCTGGGCTGGACACTGGGGGGAGGGGGAGAAGATAGCCAGGGTGTCTGGCTCACTCAGGCATCCCTAGGCTGATGCCCAGGATATAGAGCTGGCCACCACGCGTTCCTGCTCTGAGAAAGAATTCAGCTGGAGGAGGCCCGGAAATAGTTACAGGGTAATGGGAGAGCAACCAGGCTTAGCTGCCCCAGAACCTCACTTCTCACACCATCCAAGACTCTCTCCTGATGTCACCTCCTCAGGAAGGCCTTCCTGACCTCCCTGTCTCAGAGAGCTCCTCCCATTTCCCGTCCTTCCTAGGCTTTAGTTGGCTTTGTGGGTCTCATCCTTATCCTACATGCTACATGTGTGTCTGTTTCTTTGCTGTCTGGCTCCCCCACTCCATCAGCCCCATGAGAAGAAGGACTTTGTTCAATTTCTTCACTTCCGAACCTGCAGCATCTAGGAGCATGCAGTCTGACATGAGAGGGGCTCAGCACATGTGTGTGGAATGAATGAATGAATGAATGAGTGAATCCCCATTTTCCAACGAGGACACTAAGGAAAGTAACAGCCAGGGAAGTGACTCACTTAGTGTCACGCAGTTGCTGAGTGTGGGGCCAGGATTTGAACCCAAACTGATTCCAAAGTTTGCACTAAGTAGCCCATTTCCTCTTAGCACCAATGACGCTGCCTGTGCTCCAGAAATTTCCACTTTGTGGGGTGTGGCACTCTGTGCTTTCTGAGCTGTCAGACACTCTAAACACAGCGCCCTGTCACCTGCAGAGCACCTGACCTGCCTGCGGGTCTTACTAGACAGGGAAACGGAGGCTGAGGTCTTCCCTGAGGTGCACCGCCTGCCAGTGGCAGAGCTGGGATTCAGCCCCCTCTGGACTCCACAGTTGGGGTCTTCTCTCACATGTACAGCACGCTCTGGGCCCTGAAATATAAGAAGGACTTCTCGGCTTTAAAGGCAGAATTGCGGGAGAAACCGAGATGGCGGCATAGGTAAACACTGGAGACTGCTGCCTCGCACAACCACTTCAAAAATACAACTAAAAGACGGAACGGACATCATCCAGAACCACAGGAAGGCTGGCTGAGTGGAAATTCTACAACTAGAAGGAAAGAGAAAAGCATACCGAGACTCAGAAGAGCTGTGGTGCTGAAGTAAAATACAAAGGTGCGGAGGTGCATGCGGAGCGGGCTGGCGGCTGAGGGCGCAGTTGTCTGTTTCAATCGGGAGGGAGTCTCAGGCTCTGAGCTCCAGTTCAGGGCGAGTCTCTGGGGACCCAGACTCAAACGGGAGAAGCGGGACTGTCTGGCATCGGTCCGAACTCGAGGGCAGCTTTCTCTCCGAGGTACTTGCAGCGATTACCGGGACACTGAGAGGCAGAGCCTATGGGGACGGGACTGAGAGCAGCCATAACTGCTCGCTCCGCCCATCCTGTTGATCCCCTGGGACCTGCCCTGCCCAAGCCCTGCACAGAGGCATTTGCTGGATAGCCTCAGGCAAAGGCTAGATTAGCACCTCCCTAGAGGACTGAAGTTCTCCCACTGCAGACACAGCTGATTCTTACAGCCAATTGGCCTGGAGGTCAAATCCCCCCCAGTGTTACCTACAACAACCAAGGCTTAACTACAACAAGACTGTGCACAAAGACCACTAGGGGGTGCACCAAGAAAGCATAAAAAATGCGAAGACAAAGAAACAGGACACAAATGACAGAAATGGAGGAAAGCAAAATGCTGGATATAGAGTTCAAAACCACACTTTTAAGGTCTTTCAAGAACTGTCTAGAAGCCGCCGATAAATTTAGTAAGGCCCTCGAAAATACTGGTGAGACCGCCGATAAATACAGTGAGATCCTCAAGAAATCTAATGAGACCCTCGATGTTGTGATAAAGGACCAACTAGAAAGTAAGCATACACTGACTGAAATAAAGAATATTATACAGACTCCCAACAGCAGACCAGAGGAGCGCAAGAATCAAGTCAAAGATTTGAAATTCGAAGAAGCAAAAAACACCCAACCGGAAAAACAAAATGAAAAAAGAATCCGAAAATACGAAGATAGTGTAAGGAGCCTCTGGGACAGCTTCAAGCGTACCAACATCCGAATTATAGGGGTGCCAGAAGAAGAGAGAGAGCAAGATATTGAAAACCTATTTGAAGAAATAATGACAGAAAACTTCCCCTATCTGGTGAAAGAAATAGACTTACAAGTCCAGGAAGTGCATAGAACCCCAAACAAAAGGAATCCAAAGAGGACCACACCAAGACACATCATAATTAAAATGCCAAGAGCAAAAGACAAAGAGAGAATCTTAAAAGCAGCAAGAGAAAGACAGTCAGTTACCTACAAGGGAGTACCCATACGACTGTCAGCTGATTTCTCAACAGAAACTTTGCAGGCCAGAAGGGAGTGGCAAGAAATATTCAAAGTGATGAATGCCAAGAACCTACAACCAAGATTACTTTATCCAGCAAAGCTATCATTCAGAATTGAAGGTCAGATAAAGAGCTTCACAGATAAGGAAAAGCTAAAGGAGTTCATCACCACCAAACCAGTATTATATAAAATGCTGAAAGGTATCCTTTAAGAAGAGGAAGAAGAAGAAAAAGGTAAAGATACAAATTATGAACAACAAATACACATCTACCAACAAGTGAACCTAAGAATCAAGTGAATAAATAATCTGATGAACAGAATGAACTGGTGATTATAATAGAATCAGTGACATAGAAAGGGAATGGACTGACTATTCTTGGGGGGGAAAGGGGTGTGGGGGATGTGGGAAGAGACTGGACAAAAATCGTGCATCTATGGATGAGGACAGTGGGTGGGGAGTGAGGGCGGAGGGTGGAGTGGGAACTGGGTGGAGGGGAGTTATGGGGGGAAAAAAAGAGGAACAAATGTAATAATCTGAACAATAAAGATTTAATTTTTTTAAAAAAAAAGGCAGAATTGCTGTAGATCACACAACCTATTGTACTGCCTGAACTGGAGGAGTCAGCAAACACCTTAAGCCAGGAGCTTGGGAGAAATTAAGGTGGGGGGTTAGGATGGGTGCTACAGGGTCATACTCCAGCTCTGTCTCTCTTCTGCTGTATGACCTCAGGCAAGTGGCCTCCCCTCTCTAGCCCAGGGCTCTTTTGGTCACTCCAACAAAAATTCTGGACAGAATAGATAAAGGCCTATAGAGCACATTTTATTTATTTACTAGAGGCCCGGTGCACAAATTCGTGCACAGGTGGGGTTCTTCTGCCTGGCCGGCGATCTGCGCCCAGTCCTGATCGGGGCTGATCGGGAGGGACCGCAGGAGATTGGCCTGAGGAAGGGGGGCGAGGGGGGGGGGGACAGAGGGAGGGTGACCATGGGAGGTTGGCCAGCTGCAGGAGGTTGGCTGTGGGAGCGCAATGACCACCAGGGGGCAGCTCTTTCATTGAGCGTTTGCCCCCTGGTGGTCAGTGCGCATTCAGTCGTAACAGTCTCTTAGGCTTTTATATATATACTAGAGGCCCGGTGCACAAAAATGTGTGCACTCGGGGGGGAGAGGGGGTCCCTTAGCCCGGCCTGTGCCTTCTCGCAGTCTGGGACCCCTCGGGAGATAATGACCTGCTGGCTTAGGCCTGCTCCCGGGTGGCAGAGGGCAGGCCCAATCCCTAGGTGCAGCCCCTGGTCGGGCTCAGAGCAGGGCTGATTGGGGAGTTGGGGCGCCGCCCCCTGTCACACAGAGAGCAGGGCCCATCAGGGGGGTTGGGGTTCCGTACCCTGTCACGCACAGAGCAGGGCTGATCAGGGGGTTGAGGAGCTCCCCCCTGTCATGCACAGAGCAGGGCCCATCAGGGGGTTGGGGAGATCCCCTCTGTCATGCACAGAGCAGGGCCGATCAGGGGGTTAAGGAGCTCCCCCCTGTCACTTACAGAGTAGGGCCGATAGGGGAGTTGGGGCACCGCCCCCTGTCACACACAAAGCAGGGTGGATCAGGGGGTTGGGGCGCCGCCCTCTATCACAAACAGAGCAGGGCCAATCAGGGAGTTGGGACGCCGCCAC
>NW_005871263.1:1038252-1203484 GCF_000147115.1 Myotis lucifugus | reverse complement strand
CAGGGCAGATAGGGAGGTTGTGGCCCCGCCCCCCGAGCACAAACAGAGCAGGGCAGATAGGGAGGTTGTGGCCCCGCCCCCTGTCACACACAGAGCCACAGGGTGATCAGGGGGTTTGGGCGCTGCCCCCTGTCACGCTGATCAGCGGTGTTTGGGCGCTGCCCCCTGTCACGCTGATCCCGGTGCTGGGAGGCCTCACTGCTCCACTTATCCCGGTGCTGGGAGGCATATTACCCTTTTACTATGTAGGATAGAGGCCTGGGGGCCGGCTGGTTTGCCCTGAAGGGTGTCCTGGATCAGGGTGGGGGTCCCCACTGGGGTGCCTGGCCAGCCTGGATGAGAGGATGATGGCTGTTTGCAGCTGGTCACACCCCTTTCAGGGTGGAGGTCCCGCTTGGGTGCCTGGCCAGCCTGGATAAGGGGATTATGGCTGTTTGCAGATGGTCACACCCCCTTCAGGGTGGGGGTCCCCACTGGGGTGCCTGGCCAGTCTGGGTGAGGGGCTGAGGGCCGTTTTCAGGCTGGCGGGTGACTGAAGCTCCCAACCTGTCCTTTTTTTCTTTTTTTTTTTTTATTCTGGGCCAGCTTTAGCTCTGAGGCTTGGCTCCAGCTCTGAGGCCTTGGCTGCTGAAAGCAGGTATCTGGTTTGTTTGGGTTCTATAATTGTAACACTGTTGCGGTCCTGCTCACTCCAGCTCTGAGATCCCGGCTGGCTGAAAGCAGGGATCTGCGTTTGTTCTATAATTGAAACAATGTTGCGGTCCTGCTGGCTGAAGCCCGGCTGGCTGAAAGCAGGTTTCTGGGGTTTTGTTTAGCTTCTATATTTGTAACAATGTTTCTTAAACTGCAAGCTCAGAGGCCGGCAAGGCAGGCAGGGAACGTTGGCTTCCTCCGTCACTGAAGCAAGCAAGCCTCCTGTTCGCTTCAAGCTGCCTGGCTGCTGGCCGCCATCTTGGTTGGCAGTTAATTTGCATATCGCCCTGATTAGCCAATGGGAAGGGTAGCAGAGGTATGGCTAATTACCATGTTTCTTTATTATTAGATAGGCTATATATATATATATATATATATATATATATTTCCTCACTTGAGGATATTTTTCCATTGATTTTTAGAGAGGGAAAGATGGAGAGAAATATTGATTTGAGGGAAAGATAGGCATTGATTGGTTGCTTCCTGCACACACCTCAACCAGGGCCCAGGCCTGGGAGGAGCCTGCAACTGAGGTACGTGCCCTTGACCAGAATCGAACCCAGAACTCTTTGGTCCACAGTCTGACGCTCTATCCACTGAGTCAAACTGGCTAGGGCTCTAGCACATTTTAAAATAAAAGACCCAGCGTATATTCTAGTTGATATTTTATAGTAGCTTGTACTGCTTAGGGCATATAAATGTAGTCATAATAAAATATAATGAACTTAATTTTAAGAAATCAGCAATAAACAAAAGAGGAGTTTATTTTCTCTTGTGAATGAAGTCCAGATGTAGGCAGTTCTGGGCTGGTTTGGAGACTCCAGAAAGCTCCTAGTGTCCCAGCTCCTTCCCATTCCTGCCTTGCCATTCCTAGACTGCAGCCCTCCTCCTCATGATCCAAGACAGAGGTCACAGCACAGACTCCACCTCTGCCTACCAGGTAGCAGGAAAAACAACCAAAGAGGATGAATAAAGGGCAGGCAACAGCTGAATCTTCAGAAACTGCCACACACACTCCCAATTATAACTCATTGGCCAGAACTCGGTTACATGTCCGCATCTAGCTGCAAGGGAAGCTGGTAAAAGCTGTCTTTATTCTGCACAGCCATGAACTCAGCTGAAAGTCAAGCAAACATTTGTAAATAAACTAGATACATTCAGATAACGACATATGCTGTGAAGGAATAATACAGGGTAACCTGAGGGAGAATGGCTGAGACATAAATGATGGGAAAGCCTGGGGCAAGCATTCTAGGCAAGGAGAACAGAAAGTGCACCCCACGAGGCAGGAACAAGCCTGGTGTGGTGAAGAAACAGAAAGGAGGACACTGTGGCTAGAGCTGGAATGCACAGCCTGGGGGAGGCGAGGTCAGAGAAGTCATCCTGGCTAGATCCTGGGGGACACTGTGAGGCCCAGAGTGGAGTTAGGGATTTTTTCCTAAGTATAATGGGGAGATACTAGAGGACTGAACTGAGGAATGGCTTGACCTGCTCTGATATCCCTTTGAGAGGACACTGAGCTCTCTGGGTTTGCAAAATTTAGCTGGAGCCCTTCAGAGAGCTTCATTCATTTGTTCATTCATTCAATGAATGGGTTCTGGTAACAGATATTACCCTCAGGAGAGGGGCAGACAGACTGAGCAAACACACACATATCAACACAGCTCACAGACGGTTGGAGCTCTTTGAGAAGACAAGGGCCACAAAAGGGCCTGAGTTCATGTGGAGGACAGACCTTTCCATGGAAGTGATATTTAAGCTGAAATTTGAACCATAAGGAAGCATTACCTTGATGAGGCCTAGAGAAGAGGGAGAGAACATTCAGGTAGAGGGAACAGCTTGTGCAAAGGCCTGGAGGCAGGCAGAGAACTTCATGTTTGAGAAACCTCCAGACTGTGGCCTGGTAAGAGGGAGGACGGTGAGGGGGAAGTGAGCAGAGGTCAGATCTCAGAAAACCGGAAGGAGGGACTCAGGGTTTCCATGCTCTGGGCAGGATGACTTAGTAAAGCCTTGACCCCAAATCCCTGGGATGGGCCTGTGGCCGGATCCAAGACAAGCAGGGACCTAGCTCTACTGGGAGGGTGTTTACAGGCTCACTGATGACACGGCTGCTGCCTTCCTGTGGCTTGCTAGTCACTGGGCTCTGTGTGCAGCTATGTCCCTCTCTTGCTCCTAGCCAAGAGCGCCCTCTGACTCAGCTTCCTGCCCCAGTGACCCCCTCCCATCACCACTAAGGCCACTACCCCCACCCCATCCCTCCTCTCCAAGGCTGAACAGAATTGCATGACCTTGGTGCTCAGAAGAGCATCTACGTCTCCAATCAGACCTTCCCATTTCACAGAGGGAGAAACTGAGGTCCCATGAGGAAGAGACCCTTCCTGGAAGTTTCACTCCAAGTTGGAATAGAGTCAAGGCCTGGTGCCAATTCTCCTAATCCTGCCCTAAAATTTCCCTGTTTAACTTAAAAAGAAGGAGAAGATGGCAGGGAGGGGAAAAAGGAAGAACTTGAGAAAGTCTAATTCAAATTGAACTTCTAAGTGTGAGCCCTTCCCAGGTGAGGGAAAGGAATTAGTATGCACTCTCTTCACATCCGCTAAATGGTTTGGAAAACAGAGAAGCAATCTAACCCACCTATAGTCGCACAGCAGTTACCTGGATGAGCAGAGATTTGAACCTGGGACTGGCTGCAATTGCTAGCCCCAAGCACTCTGCAGTTGCCAAGGATGCCCCCAGCCCAGCCTCCCCTCTGTTTCCCTTCTTGTAGCTATTGCAGCCTCCTCTTTCGAAGGTAAACAATTGAGGGTTTTTCCTGGCTGCCCACAAGCCTGCAGATATGTTTTCTTTGGCATGCATGGCATTTTAATAAAATTTGAGCCAATGTTCACAAATCAAAAGATTTTATATAAAAACCCAGATTTCTACCTCCCTTAAAACACTGGAAGATTTGACTGTGCTGAGTCCACCTGAACAGCAATCAAGTGGATGCTCCAGTTCCCCACATTCCCCATCTCTCCCTACTGCCTCCCACTCCTAAACAAAACAGGGCTCTGCTTTTAAGAACGAGAGAGTCTGGCTTTCAGGTAGACAACGAATGTCTTCATAGTGTAAACTGCAGCTTCTTCCAGAAATCTGTGACGCGGCAGTAAAGGGATTAAAACAAGGGCCTGTAATAGGCAATGAGAAGGTGGAGGAGTGACTCGGCCCAGGTTTCAGAAGCTGGAAGACAGCGTTTCTCCCGGCTCCTCCTCTGAGGTCCTAGTCCTGGCTCTGCCTGGAGTCCGCTGTGTGGCCTTGGGAAAGTCCCTTCCCCTCTCTGGGCCTGTTCCCTTGCCGTTCAGGGGGATCTTGGCATGGATGGAAGTAGGGACCATAGGCCTTTGCTCTGCTTGAGAAATGATCCAGAAAACCTTTGGGTGACTTTGGATGACCTAAAGGTGATGGGGTTCAGGGGTCAAAGGAGACTCATGAGTCCTGGAAGTGCAGGAAAACTTCCAGCATCTTCCACTAAAGGAGACTCGATAAATTGCAATGGGTGATACTAAAAGGGTGTGTGGCAAGAAGGACCACTTTACACTCCTATGGGGTGGTAAATGTTATATACATTTTCTTACTTTACTTCCTTATTTTCTGTGTGTCCATGGAGGAGTACTTAACCACCCTGTACCTTAGTTTCCCCATCTATAAAACAGGATGTGGTTGAGACTCTGAATTGTCAATTAGTATCCTGCCCTATTCCATAGTAAAGGACCCATAACTGGGTATGGGGCTCTATGGATAAAGACTACATTTCCCAGCTTTCCTTGTAGTTAGGTATGGCCATGTGACCACGTGTTGACCAATAGGATGTGATCAAGCAATATGGACAACTTCCAGGTTGTACTTTAAGGGAAGGGCTAAGCCTTTTCCCTTTTCCTTTTCCCACTGGCTGGAATGTGGATGTGAGGTCAAGGCATCTTACACCATGAGACCAGGCAATACCCTAAGGTGGGGAGAACAACAGTAGCAGCTGGGGCGTGACAATATGGAGCTGCCATACCAGCCCCAACCTGGTAAGTTTGCTGTGAAGACTCAATGCATGTAAATCACTGAACACAGGTCTTGGAACTAAGTAAGCTCTTATGTAAGTACTAGTGGGTCCAATGCAGTGGTTCCCGATCAGGGGTGATTTTGCAGCCTACGGGACATTAAGTAATGTCTGGAGACATTTTTTATTGTCATGGCTGGCAAAGGGGACCTGCTCCTGGCACATAGAGGGTAGAGCCCAGGGATGCTGTCAAACACCCTACAATGCCCAGGACAGCCTCACAGCACAGAGAATTAAATAACCAGCCCCAAATATCAACAGTGCCACGGTTAAGACACCTGCTCTAAAGGAGTGATGCCCACCACTGGCCTAGTGCCCAGCAGGGTGGAAGGCCTCATGGGCTCCAGCTAATGGGCAGGATTCTTTGATTTCCTCAACTAAAAGGCGTCCCTCTGCCCCACTGCGTCTTATATCACGCACCCTCTCTGGCTGCACAGGCCCATTCATGGGGCGAGGGATTTGCACCAGGGGAAACTATAACCTCATCACGTTTCTGCAGCGAAGTGCCTACCGTCTCCCACATCTCCTGAGGTGGCCAGGGGCATGTTCAAACAGCTCTGCGTTCCTCCCCACCCACCCTGTGGCCAGCCAGACCAGTTTCCGGGTGGTGGGCGGAGGGCATGGTGCCATCCGAATGTGGTCCAGTTTTCCCAGGCGGGGGAAGGAGAGCAGGGCTTTGCTCCTGGAATGCAGGGCCCGCACCACCAGAGCTGCCTGCCCGAATAAGAGATGGCTGAACGCTGATAAAGGCTTGTAGACTGTTGAGGAAACTGCTTCCTAGAGAAAAATCCGAATTTCTGTTCCCCAAATTCCTAGGATGTGGTGAACCCTAGCCTCCTGGGATGGCAGGGCAGGCTTCCAGAACTTTCCATCCTGGCCACACAAAAACCAGCAGACTGGAGCAAAAGCCACCCCCCCTGAGCAATTCCGGGGATTCGCTGAAAATTCAAGAGGAAGTGGCGCCCACGCTAACGTGTTCAGAGGCATTTCTCTCTACCGGTAAGCAGTCATTCATTTACTTAAGTATAGACTGCGCCCTTCTGTTCGCCAACCCAATGGCTCCCAGTTGGCAGTGCCTGCATCTCTTTGCTGAGGGCTCTCTCTGGCCATCAAAGCCCACTGAGCCCATGCAAGGCAAGCCGGAGGTGCCCCTGAGTTCATCCCCTGGCAGCAGCCCTTGCCCAGTGGCTGGTGGGAGGTGGTGGATGAAAACCCAGTTCCTTGCCTCTTGGGGTCATGTTCAACACGAGCCCCAGAATTTCCCAGTGGGATGAGCCCCTAACCTGCTCATAATGTACCTGGATGGCTGCCTTCCCTTCCCTGTCTCAGGTCCTCACTCCCTTACTTCCCGGGACCAACTCCCAAACAAATGACTTAAATCCTTGTTTGGCTTTTGGGGACATCCAACCTGAGGCCTACACATTCTGTAAGTCACACACACACACACACACACACACACACACACACACACACACATATCGGGGACTAGAAGGGTCATGGCTGCCCCCCTGGGAACTCACAATCGGGTGGAAAACCAGATACCACTCTAATTCATAGTCATGCAAAAGCAGGTTTACAAGTGCTGATGAACACTGGGTCCGTGAAGAAACACAAGAGCTTGTTAAAACCCTCCAATGGCTGTCCTCTGCTCCCAGGGGACAAATGCAGCGTCCTTGTTGTGGCCTAAAGGCCCTGCAGGACCTGCCACCACCTTACCTGTCTTGAGCTCCTCTTCCTACCATGCTCCAGACACAGTGGCCTCCTGGCTGTTTCTAAATTGTGCTGGGCATGTTCCTGCCTCAGGGCCTTTGCACTTTCCAGTCCCTCTCTTTGGTGTGCTTTCCCCAGACCTTCCCACAGCCAGCTCCTTCTTGACCTAAATCTGGATTCAAACAACACCTACTCAGGGAGGCCCCCCACTGCCTCCCACCAGTCACTCTCTTGCCACTTAAACCTGGTGGTTTACTTCATATCAATCTAAATTTATTTTGTCTGTTTACTTGTTCATTGAATGATCCTCAAATGTGAACTCCACGAGGGCAAGGGTGTGTCCCAGGGCCTGAAACAAAGGCTAGAGCCGAGTTGGTAAGTGGTTGAATGTTTAAGTGATGGAAAGAAACAATAAATGAATGAATGATGTAAGGATGTGTGACAGGGCCCCAAATCTTCTCTGGAAAATCAAGGAAAGCTTCCCTGGGGCGGTGACATTGGAGCTGAGATGTGAACGGGAATGGGGTATTAACTGGGCCAAAAGGGCTGGAAGGGCTATGCCGGCAGAGGAAACAGCATATGCAAATGCTCAGAGGTAGAGCCCAGAGGTCACACCAGAACTCTGCAGGAGAACAAACCAATTATAAAAGACTTCTCATTTCATTTAATTTTTATTGAGGTATAATTGACATATAACATTATATTAGTTTCAAGGGTACAACACAATGATTTGTACATATTGTGACATGGTCAGCACAGTATTAACATCCCTCATCATACATAGTTAGAAACATTTTTTCCTTGTCTGAGAACTTTTTTATTTTTTTAAAAAAAGTATTTTACTGACTTTTTACAGAGAGGAAGGGAGAGGGATAGAGAGTCAGAAACATCGATGAGAGAGAAACATCGATCAGCCGCCTCCTGCCCACCTCCCACTGGGGATGTGCCCGCAACCAAGGTACATGCCCTTGACCAGAATTGAACCCGGGACCCCCCCAGTCCTCAGGCCGACGCTCTATCCACTGAGCCAAACCAGTTAGGGCATCTGAGAACTTTTAAGATCTACTCTTTCCAATATGTAATGCAGTGTTATTAACTATAAACACTACACTGTAGATTATACCCCCATAACTTACATATTTTATAACTGAAAATTTGTACTTTTTGATCCCTTTCACCCATTTTGCCCATCCCCAACCCTCACCTCTGGGGACCACCAATCTGTTCTCTGTATCTATGAGCTCCATTTTTTTTGTTTGTTTTTTTAGATTCCACATGTAAGTGAGATTATATGGTATTTGTCTTTCTCTGTCTGACTTATTTTACTTAGCATGATGCCTTCAAGCTCTATCCCAATTGTTGCAAATAGCAAGACTTCATTTTTTAATTTTAATTTAATTTAAAAATATTTTTATTGATTTCAGAGAAGAAGGGAGAGGGAGAGAAACAGAAACATCAATACTGAGAGAATCATTGATTGGCTGCATCCTGCACAACCCCCACTGGAAATCGAACCCACAACCCGGGCACCCAGGCATGTGCCCTGACTGGGAATTGAACTGTGACCCCGTGGTTCATAGGTCGACCCTCAACCACTGAGCCATACTGTCTGGGCAAGATTTATTTCTTTAAAGGTTGAGTAATACTCCATTGTGTGTGTGTGTGTGTGTGTGTGTATCTCATCTCCTTGATCCATTCTTCCCTAGGTGGGCACTTAGGTTGTTTCCATGTCTTGGCTATTGTAAACAATGCTGCAGTGAACACACGGGTGAATAATCCATCTTTTCAAATTAGTTTTGGATTTCTTCAGATCAATACCCAGAAGTGGAATTGCTGGGTCATCTGATAGTTCTACTTTTCCTATTTTGAGAAACCTCCGTCCTGTTTTTCATAGTGGCTGCACCAATATACAGTACAGGGAGGGGTCCCTTTTCTCCACATCCTCACCAATGTTTGTTGTTTGCTGACTTTTTGATAATAGCCATTCTAACAGGTGTGAGGCGATATCTCATTGTGGTTTTAATTTGCATTTCTCTGTAGATTAGGGATGTTGAGCATCTTTTCATGTGCTTGTTGGTCATGTGTGTGTCTTTTTTGGAAGAATATTCAGATCCTCTGTCCATCTCTTTATCGCATGTTTGATTTTTTTGCTATTGAGTTGTATGAGTTCTTTTTTTAATTAAATCTTTATTGTTGAAAGTATTACTTATATCCCTCCCCCACTGACCCCTTCTAGCCCACCCCCACCCTCCACCCCAGGCCTCCACCACCCTATTGTCTGTGTCCATGGGTTATGCATATATGCATACAAGTTCTTTGGTTGATCCCTTCCCACCCACCCACCCTCCTCCACCTTCCCTCTGAGATTCCGCAGTCTATTCTATGCTTCTATGTCTCTGGGTCAATTTTGTTCATCAGTTTATTTTGTTCACTAGATTCCACATATGAGTGAGATCATGTAATACTTGTCTTTCTCTGACTGACTTATTTTGCTTAGCATAATACTCTCCAGGACCCTCCATGCTGTCTCAAAAGAGTAAAGAGATCCTTCTTTTTTACTGCTGCATGGTATTCCATGGTGTAAATGTACCATGGCTTTTTTTATCCACTCATCTACTGATGGGCACTTGGACTGTTTGCAGATCTTAGCTATTGTAAATTGTGCTGCTATGAACATAGGGGTGCATACATTCTTTCTGATTGGTGTTTCAGGTTTCTTAGGATATAGTCCTAGCAGTGGAATCACTGGGTCAAATGGCAGTACCATTTTTAATTTTTGAGGAACCTCCATATTGTTTTCCACAGTGGCTGCACCAGTCTGCATTCCCACCAGCTATGTACTAGGGTTCCCTTTTCTCCACATCCTCGCCAGCACTTGTCGTTTGTTGATTTGTTGATGTTAGCCATTCTGGCAGGTGTGAGGTGATACCTCATTGTCGTTTTTATTTGCAATCCCTGATGATCAGTGACTTTAGCAATTTTTTTTTCTTGGCCATCTGTATGTCCACTATGGAGAAATGTCTATTTAGGTCCTTAGCACATTTTTAATTGGATTGTTTGTCTTAATTTTGTTAAGTTGTATGAGTTCCTTATATATTTTGGATATTAATCCTTTATCAGATGTATCATTGCCAATATCTTCTCCCATACATTGGGCTTCCTTTTCATTTTGCTGATGGGTTCTTTTGCTGTGCAGAAACTTTTTATTTTGATGTAGTCACATTTATTTTCTCCTTTGTCCTAGGAGATGTATAAATATATTGCTACCAGAGATAACTGAGATTTTGCTGCCTATGGTTTCTTCTAGGATTTTTAGGGTTTCACTACTTATATTTAAGACTTTTATCTTGTGTATGGTGTAAGTTGGTGGTCTGGTTTCATTCTTTTGCATGTACCTGTCCAATTTTCCCAGCACCATTTATTGAAGAGACTGTCTTAACTCCATTGTATGCTCTTGCCTCCTTTATCAAATATTAATTGAGTATAATAGCTTGGGTCAATTTCTGGGGTCCCTGTGCTGTCCCATTAATTTATATGCCTGTTCTTGGGCCAGTACCAGGCTGTTTTGATGATGGTGGCTTTGTAGTATAACTTGATATCTGGTATTGTGATTCCTCCAACTTTGTCCTTCTTTCTCAAGATTGCTGCAGCTATTCAGGGTCTTTTTTGGTTCCACATAAATTTTTGGAGTATGTGTTCTAGATCTGTGAAATATGCTGTTGGTATTTTAATATAGATTGCATTGAATCTGTAGATTTCTTTGGGTAGCATGGACATTTTAATGATATTAATTCTACCAACCCATGAACACGGTATATTCTTCCACTTGTTTATATCTTTATCTCTTTTTTCAACATCCTGTAGTTTTCTGAGGACATGTCTTTTACTTCCTTGGTTAAGTTTATTCCTAAGTATCTTAATTTTTTTGTTGCAGTGATAAATGGGATTGCTTTTTTAGTTTCTCTTTCTGAGATTTCATTATTGGTGTATATAGATTCCATCAATTTTTGTATGTTAATTTTGTATCCTGCTACATTGCCAAATTCACTTATTAAATCTAGTAGTTTTTTGGTGGAGTCTTTAGGGCAGCGGTTCTCAACATGTGGGTCGCGACCCCTTTGGCGGTCGAACGACCCTTTCACAGGGGTCACCTAAGACAGTGGTCGGCAAACTCATTAGTCAACAGAGCCAAATATCAACAGTACAAGGATTGAAATTTCTTTTGAGAGCCAAATTTTTTAACCTTAAACTATATAGGTAGGTACACTGTTATTAACTTAATTAGGGTACTCCTAAGGCTTAGGAAGAGCCACACTCAAGGGGCCAAAGAGCCGCATGTGGCTCGCAAGCCGCAGTTTGCCAACCACTGGCTAAGACCATCCTGCATATCAGATATTTACATTACGATTCATAACAGCAGCAACATTACAGTTATGAAGTAGCAACGAAAATAATTTTATGGTTGGGTCACAACATGAGAAACTGTCTTTAAAGGGCCAGAAGGTTGAGAACCACTGCTTTAGGGTTTTCTATATACAATATCATGTCATCTGCAAATAATGACAGTTTTACTTCCTCCTCTCCAATTTGGATGCCTTTTATTTCTTCTTGTGTGATCGCTGTGGCTAGTACTTTGCTGAATAAGAGTGGTGAAAGCAGACATCCCTGTCTTGCTCCTGTTCTTAGGGGAAATGGTTTTTGTTTTTGCCCATTGAGTATCATGTTTACTGCTGGTTTGTCATATATGGCCTTTGTTATGTTGAGATATGGTCCCTCTATTCCCTCTTTGCTGAGAGTTTTTATCAAAAATGGGTGTTGAATTTTTTTTGAATGATTTTTCTTTGTCTATTGATATGAGCATGTGATTTTTGTCTTTCAATTTGTTTATGTGATGTGTCACATTTATTGATTTGTGAATATTTTACCAGCCTTCCATCCCTGGCATAAATCCCACTTGGTCATGGTGTATGATCTTTTCAGTATATGACTGGATCCGACTTACTAATACTTCGTTGAGGATTTTAGCATCTATGTTCATCAGGGATATTGGCCTGTAATTCTCATTCTTTGTAGTGTCTTTATCTGGTTTTGGAATTAAAATAATGCTGGAATTAGAAAGAGCTTGGAAGTGTTCCTTCCTGCTGAATTTTTTTGACTAGTTTGAGGAAGATAGGTATTAGTTCTTCTTTGAATGTTTGGTAAAACTCCTGTGTGAAGCAATCCAGACCAGGGCTTTTGTTTGGTGGGAGTTTTTTTTTTTAATTACTGCTTCTATTTCATCATTTGTCATTGGCCTATTCAGGTTTTCTGCTTCTTCCTGATTCAGTTTTGGGAGATTGTATTCTTCTAGGAATTTGTCCATTTCATCCACACTGCCCAGCCTGTTGACATATAGTTGTTCATAGTTTTTTCTTACAATCCTTTCTATTTCTGTGGTGTCCGTTGTTACTTCTCCACTTTCATTTCTGATTTTATTTATTTGGGTCCTCTCTCTTTGTTTCTTGATGATTCTAATTAACAGATCATCAATCTTGTTTATTTTTTCAAAGAATCGGCTCTTGGTTTCATTGATTTTTTGTATTGTTTTTTTTTTTTTTTTTTAGTCTCTATGTCATTTATTTCTGCTCTAATCTTTATTATTTCATTCCTTGTACTTACTCTGGGCTTTTCTTGTCGTTGGTTTTTTCTAAATCTTTCAGTTGTAAGGTTAAATAGTTTGTTATTAATTTTTCTTGTTTTTTGAGGTAGGCCCGTAGTGCTATGAAATTCCCTCTCAGGACTGCTTTTGCTATGTCCCAGAGATTTGGGGTTGTTATGTGTTCATTTTCATTTGTTTCCAGGAAGTTTTTTATTTCTTTCTTGATCTCATTGGTAACCTGTTTATTATTTAATAACATGCTATTTAGCCTCCATGTGTGTTTGAATGTTTTTGAGTGTTTTTCTAGTTGATTTCTAATTTCATTCTATTATGATCCAAGAAGATGCTTGATAAGATTTCAATCTTCTTGAACTTGTAGAGACTTGTTTTGTGTCCTGATATGTGGTCTATCTTTGTGAATGACACATGTACACTTGAGAAGAATGTATATTCTGCATCTTTGGGGTGAAATGTTCTATAAAAGTAAATTAAATCCATCTGATTCAATATGTCCTTTAGAGTCGCTGTTTCGTTGTTAATTTTTTGTCTGGAAGATCTATCCAGTGAAGTCAGTGGGGTGTTAAAGTGCCCTAACATGACTGTATTGTTGCCAACCTCTGTTAAAGTCCTCTAGAAGTTTTTTATATATTTAGGTGCTCCTATATTGGGTGCATATATATTTACCAGGATTATATCCTCTTGTTGGATCAATGTCTTTATTATTATATATTGACCTTTGTTGTCTCTTGTGATGGCCTTCATTTTGAAATCTATTTTGTCAGATATGAGTATTGCTACCCCTGCTTTTTTTGTTTGTTTGTTTCCATTTGCATGGAAAATTTTTTCCATCCCTTCACTCTCAACCTGTGTATTTTGTTCTGAGGTGGGTCTCTTGTAGATAGCATATAATTGGTTCATGTTTTTGTATCCATTCAGCTACCCCATGTCTTTTGATTGGGGCATTTAATCCATTTATATTTAAGGTTATAATTGATAGGTACTTATTTATTGCCATTTTAATTCTTTATGCCTATGTTTCTCTCTCCCTCTATTTCTTCTTCTCATTACAGCAGTCCCTTTAGCATTTCTTGCAGTGCTGATTTTGTGGTGATGAACTTCTTTAGCCCTTTTTGTCTGGGAAGCTCTTTATTTCACCATCTATTTTGAATGATAGCCTTGCTGGATATAGTAATCTTGGTTTCAGATCCTTGCTTTTCATTACCTAGAATACTTCATGCCATTCCCTTCTGGCCTGTAGAGTTTCTGATGAGAAATCAGCTGAAAGAGTTATGGGAACTCCTTTGTTGGTAACAAATTGCTTTTTTCTTGCTGTCTTTAAGATTCTCTCTTTGTCTTTACTTTTTTGGCATTTTAATTATGATGTGTCTGGACATAGGCCTGTTAAGGTTCTTCTTGCTTGGGACTCTCTGTGCCTCCTGGACTTGTCTGACTTTTTCCTTCACTAGGTTAGGGAAGTTTTCTGCCATTATTTCTTTAAATATGTTCTCTATCCCTTTCTCACTTTCTTCTCCCTCTGGCATTCTTATTATGTGAATATTGTTACATCTCATGTTGCCCCACAGCTCCCTTAAGCTGTCCTCATGTTTTTAATTGTCTTTTCTTTTTGGTTCTTCGATTGATTTTTTTCTACCCTGTCTTCTAATTCACTGATTTGATCCTCAGCTTCCCCTAATCTGCTGTGTATTCCTTCCAAGGTGTTCTTTATTAGTGCTAGGTTATTCTTTATTTCCAAATGGTCTTTTTTCATAGTTACTATATCTTTTCTCATGCTGTTTAGCATCTTTTTCATCATTATTCTGAACTCTATATCAGATAAATTTCTTACCTCCATTTCATTTATCTCTCCTTCTGGAGAATTCTCTTGTTATTTCATTTGGGGGTTGTTGTTTTTTTGTCTCCCCAGTTTGGCTGCCTGTTTGGGTTTGCATAGGTATATCTGCTATAACTCCCAATCTCTAGTGCAGGACAATGCCAGACGCTGTTCTGTCTGACCCTGAGTACCCTGTTTGAGGCTATCAGCAATCCACTGCTTGTGGCTCCCTCTGCTGGGGCTGAGTGCCTTTGGAAAGGACCAAGATGTGCACCAGGGTCTACTTTTCCTAGCCCTGGGCCCAGAAGGAGATCAGGCAAAGACTCAAAGCCTCCAGAGATCCATCTCTGCCTGCAGTCCAATTGACACTCAGTATGATTAGCCTCAGGCTATTGACCACAGGGTGGGACAAAAGGTCTTCCAACAGGGTGGGGCAACTGCCTTCCCCCCAGGCAAAAACCACCTGGATAGCAAAGTTCCATAGTGTGAGAGAATGACTCAGCACAGGAAACCAGGGTAGCTGCCCTGCAAGCTCCAACCCCAGAGCCCCCAACCCTAGACTCTCCTTACACAGTTCCAGTCCACTCTGCCCTCCCTCTGGCTGGAACCCAAGGTGAGTGGCTGCAAATGAAATTTTGTGTGTTGGCCCTCTGAGATGGTGCCTGCATTTCCAGGATCTGGCTGGCAGACAGCAAACCTGCTGCTTTTCACGGCCAGATGTTTTGTGGGCACTTTTATCAATTCTGGTTCTCTGGGCTGGGGAACCAGGCTTGGAGTTTAGATCCCAGAGTTCTCAGTTGGAACCTCCCACAGCTAAGATATCCCTCCAGACCTTCATCTGCTGTCTGTGGAAGCCTGACCATCCCTTTTGTGTCTCCGCACTTTCTACCAGTCTTTATGTGGTCTCCACTTTCCATATCTTTGGTTATTAGGGTCCTCTCTAGTTAGTCTTTAGTTGATTTTTCAGGGTGATTTTTCTGTATTTTAGTTGTATTTCTAGTTTTGTCCAGGGAGAGTGTCAGTGTAGCTTCCACTTACTCTGCCACCATTTTCAATATTTATATATTTTGGGTATTAGCTCATCAGATACATGATTTACAAATATTTTCTCTCATTCAGTAGGCTACCTTTTCATTTTGTTGATGGTTTCCTTTGCTTTGCAGAAGCTTTTTAGTTTGATATAATCCCACTTGTTTATTTTTACTTCTGTTGCCTTTGCTTTTGCTGTCAAATTCAAAAAAATGATCACAAAGACCGAAATCAAGGCAATTACCACCTATGTTTCTATCTAGGCATTTTATGGTTTCAGGTTTTATATTCAAGTCTTTAATCCATTTTGAGTCTATTTTGGTGTATGGTGTACCAAGACTTTTCTTAATACTTTCCCACCTACTATGTGTCAGGCTCCTAAGTACAAGGGGAGCGAAGTAGGCATGTTGCTGTCCCCTTGGTGGGTCCAATCTGGTGAGGAGGACAGATAATGACCAGAGGGCCGAAGAGATGTCTGTTCCCAAAGACTGAGCTGCCCTGCAGAGCCCCTGTTACTCACAGGGTAGACACTCATTTTCTAACAGCCCCAGCAAGGTGCTCTGTAGAAACACGTGGCGCACACACACATGCACCAGCATGCGCATTCATGGCCAATGAAGAATTCCCTGAATTGTCCATCAAAAGGAAGCGAAAAGAACGTTCAGTATAGTTCCTTTTTGTTTTTTAGTAGTTAGTCATCCTCCACCAATGTGATCACCATGAGCACAGGGTTGCAAATTCCTGAATTCAAGAAAGAATGAAACTGGGCTACACCATTTATAATATAACAGATATGCCCATAAAATTTTCCCTCCCCCTTCCCTCCCTGTCTTCAGTTTGGCAAGAGCCAAGGCCAGCCCCAGTCCCCTAATGAGTTCTATATCGAGTGCTGGGAAGGTGCCAGGTTTTATCTCTGGCCTCCCAGTTCAGGGCTCTCCCAGCGTCAGAAAAAGACTCCAGCTGGACGCTCCAGCCTCCCCTCCCCTGTGCCGCCACAGCTGTATTGATCCCACTCCATGTCCCCATCTCATCCAAGTGTCTGACGCCAGCAACTCCAGAAGAGCCTTTTCCTCCTGCCCTGCCAGGGCCTCCTGTAGAGTCTGCCAGCTGGGGTCATGGCGATCAGAGGTGCTGTCCCTTCCCCTCAGCAGTACCCAGAGGACTCAGACCTCGAGCATATCTCTCAGAAAGAAGTCACTTGCCTCTAGGCATACACTCATATCCTTCAACAGAGGGTTTGACAAGGGGACTGGTTACACGTGGTGGAGACGCCACAGAAGGGCGAGACAATCCAGAGCAGGAAGCTGCTACAATCCCTGGGGTTGGCGGGACAGGAGACACGTTGGTGCCACTGATGCCCAGAAACCAGCTGGGTGAGGGCTAGAACCAGGGAGAGTGTGCAGGCACCTAGGAGCATGTCTGGTGCCCAAGGCACAGAGAGGGGCTTCTCTCTTTCCCTCCCTTCCACTCGCCCCCTCCGATACGGCCTCCCATAGGCCAGACCCCCAGGGAAGCCAGAGGGCAGGGAAGCGGGAAAAGACAGCTCTGCAGGGAGATACAGAGCAGAGCAGGGGGAAGGCAGGAACTGGGGCTGAGAGCCAACACTCTGTCACTGTCATAGACACGCCCTCAGGTCTCTGTGACCCTCCTGCCGCCACACCCTGGGGATCAAAAACTCTAAAGCCTTTAGGAGCCTAGCAGGAGTGAAGGGTGTAAAGAAACCACATGGTGCTGAACAGCAGCTGACCCCTGTCTCTAGGTCAAGCGGACAGCAGGGAGAGGTGGAGACTGGGAGACACTGGGGAGTGTGTGTCCCATCTACAGGGCAGCTGCTGCTCAGCTCCGTCTGATTCCTGCCAACGAGGAATGCAGGCCCAGGTCTGTCAGATTGTTCCCGAGAAGACAGAAGTTTATGTGCAACCGCCCAATTTCTAAAGTTTGGCAATCAATTTAGTTTCTCTGTGTGTGTGACCAACTGTAAAGAACAGCCAACATATACATCCATAGTAGGAACTAGCAGTTTGTGACATCTCTGTCACAGAGCCTTGGGCATGATGGTGCCCAACCATGGCCGACTGGTCCAGCTGATGCAATGACTCCATGTTTGTTGACCAACTGAGTGACTGGCAGTCGTCATTGAAAATCTCCAAAACATGACCATCAACCCGATAATCTCTGTTTCTAGTCCAATGAAATTTTGTTTTTTCCTATCATGCTGGCCCTCTGGCGCCTTTACATTTCCATAAGTACGCGCATGAACAAGTTGTTGAATTCATTAACCGCCTACTATGTGCCAGGCTCTGGGAGACGATTCTTATGGAAAGTTGAATTAGCCAGATCTCTGCCTCCAAGTTGCTCAGAGTCTGGTGAAGGACCGTTCCCATGAAGATGATTCGATGCAGGGGCTGGGTCTGTTACTGTCACCATCTGTCCTCTGTGTCCAGAACAGGGGCTGGTGTGTAGTGGGTGCTCAGTACATTCTGGCCGACCGAATAAATACAAGGTAATAAGAGTTATGTTTCCCAGCTGGCGTGGCTCAGTGGTTGAGCGTCGACCTATGAACCAGGAGGTCACAGTTCGATTTCCGGCCAGGGCACATGCCCATGTTGTGGGCTCGATCCCCAGTAAGGGACATGCAGGAGGCAGCCGATCAATGATTCTCTCTCATCATTGATGTTTCTATCTCTCTCCCCCTCTCCCTTCCTCTCTGAAATCAATAAAAATATATATATTTTTTAAAAAAATAGTTATGTTAGCATGGGCAAAAAAAAAAGTCATAGATATTACAAAGGACCACAGTACATAAGTAGGTATACAGTTTATCTGTGCATTCAAATTTCATTGGGGGAGGAGAGATGGAAAGTTTGGGGAAAAAATCTTAAAAGGCTCCTGGGGTGAGGATTTGTTGAGAAATATAGTTTTAGAGGGAAGCATGGGGCTGTGTGAACACATAGTGAGGGACCTTTAACCCCACTTGGTAGATCACAGAATAGTTCCTGGAGGAGGAGGCATCTCCATTCATTCCTAAAGGAAATAGAAAAGTCAGCTGGATCAGGAGTCAGCAAACCTTCTCCATAAAGGGCCACATAGTAAATATTTAGGCTCCACAGGTCTCTGTCACAGCTACCCAAGTCTGCTGTTGGAGTCCAAAAGCCGCCATAGGTAATACTTAAACCAACAGATGCGGCTGTGTTCCAATAAAACTTTATATATAAAAACCGGTCATCCTGACTGGTGTTGCTCAGTGGTTGAGCATCCGCTCATGAACCAAGAGGTTGCTGGTTTGATTCCCGGTAAGGGCACATACCTGGGTTGTGGGCTTGATCCCTGTTGGGAGGCATGCAGGAAGCAGCCGATCGATGTGTCTTTCTCATCGATACTTGTATCTCCCTTCCTCTCTCTCTGAAATCAATAAAATCATATTTAAAAAAACAAAACAGGTGATGGGCCAGATTTGGCCGCCAGGCCGTGGTTTACCAACCCCTGGTCGAAATGATGGGAAAGGAAAGGCCACAAAAGAAACAGCTTGAGCAAAGGTGTGGAGATGTGGGGAGCATGGCGATGAGGAAAGAGCCAACCTTGTGGTTTTCCTTCTCCCTGGGGCACAGAAAGAGACACCTGTGTTTACACAGAGACTTGTGCTGTCACACAGGCTAAGCACAGGATCCTGAATTCATTCAGTCTGCGAGTATTTATTGAGTGCCTGTCCCGTGCTAGACATTGTACGAGGCACCGAGACGCCGCAAGGAACAGGGGCACTTCTGTGTGCTCAGGTCCTAAAGCCCAGCCAGGCACGTAGTGTTTGTTAAGTAAGTGTGTTGACCGTATGGATGGATAGATGATTGGATGGATAGGTGAGTCGGGGAGACAAACACCAAATACTCAGACAAATGAACAAACAGATAAGCAATGAAATGCCACTTCCTCACTAGCCATGTGACCTTGAAGAAGTAACCTAACCTCTCTGTGCCCCAGGAGGTCAATACAAGCCAAGTGCAGAACCAGCACAGAGTGGCTGTTCTATAAACGTAGCTGCTGCTATTCTTTTAAGTCTATATACTATTAAATAAATACCCAATTTTTAAAAACCTGATAAGCGCTACACGGAGCAGGTGCCTGAGACAGAGGAGGGAACCACGTTGGATCAGGGAGTCTGGGAGGGCCTTCGAGAAGGTAGCGGTCAAGGCTGTCCTGGCCACATCCTGTGAGTATTACCCTAGAATTAGCAATGAGTGCAGCCCCGATGCCTGCATGCCCTGCAGCCTCACAGGGTCAGGTAATTACAAATACCTGCACTCTCAGGAGTGCAAGAAGGTGTCTTCTCTAATTAGAGTGAGTGTAAAGTGCTTTGAAATCTGAGGATAAAAGGGGAAGAAGGGGTGAGGTTCTGGTCACAGGGCCAGGGTGCCCCACCACCTAACCATGAACCCTGAGAACTAGACTCAGGCTCTTGCAGGCCTGCCTGGATCTGACCCTCTAAGTGGAGTGGAAACAGGGCTGCGGGGAGGGAGCAGGAAGAAGGTGCTGGAGCCAGACTCCAGCTAATGCGCTTAAAGCAGCAGGCCCCGCATGTGCCGACTGGGCGCTAACTCAGTATTGGATGTTTCCAATCTTGTTACTTTATTGCTTTTATTGTTGTTGTCGTTGCTGGCCACTCACTAGCCGAGTCACCCTGGGTGACAGCCATGCACTGCCCGGTTCAGGGGGCACCATCACACAGCCCAGCAGCCCTGAAGCTCTGATGCACAGAGAGGTCGAGTTGCTTGCTCAAGTCACACCACTAGTACCTGGCAGAACTGGGATTAGACCCCCGGCAGCCTGGCTCCTAGCCCAGAGTCAGTGTGAGCCCTCGTCAAGATGGTTGTTGAAATGAGGGTTTCTGGGATGCAGAGAAGTTGGTCCCTTTGCCCAGCCAGACTGACATCTAGTCCCAATCCACCAGTCTCTCTCTTCTCTCTACCCCAAAACCCCGTATATTTCCAGGGATCATTGATATTTTTATCATCTTTGAACTTTTCAAGAGAAATACATCTGTGTTTTGGTTTGTTGGGCACCCTGCTATTGGAGGGAACTTGTGAAAATTCCAGGACATCAAACCTCAGAGATTGGCACTGGGTGTGTCCCCACCTCCCTAATCACATGCTCAAGCCCTTCACTAGACAGAGGGATTCAGAGAGGCAAGGGGACTGCCCAGGGTCACACAGCTAGGAAGTGGCAGAGCTGGGAGAGGTCTTGCAGACCAACCTCACTCTTCTTATTCCCACATCTGACATCTCAGACTGGTGGCCCGCCAGCCAAATGCAGCCTGCAGCCTATTTTATTTGGCCTGCACGGTGTTTTCATAAAATTAAAATTTATCATCAGCATTTTAAGAAAGGGATATTTTCAGGAATAATATTCAAAATATTTAACCAGACCAGCCTGGGCACTTACCTTTCAGAGTGGACACTATCAATCCAGCTGAAGCCATGGATATTATTAGGAAAAGCAATAAAAATTGGAAAGGCCTAGAAAAGGCGAAATGATGATCAGTAGTGTCCACAGGTTCAAGGGGAGGGAAGGAGGACTAGGCAGAACACAAAGGATTTTTAGGGCATTGAAAATCCTTAATGATACTGGATGATCCTGGAATGGTGGATTATGTCTTTATTTATTTGTCCAAACCATAGACTGTAGAGCACCAAGTGCGAACCCTAATGTCAACTGTAGACATAACAGATGTGCCACTCTGGTGGGGAGAGTTGATATGGGGGAGCCTGTGCGTGGAGAGGCAGGGTGTGCGTGTGACTTCTCTGTGCTTTCCACTCAATTTTGCTGTGAGCCTAAAATTCTCTAAAAAGTCTATTTGAGCCCTAGCTGGTTTGGCTCAGTGGATAGAGCATCGGCCTGTGGACTGAAGGGTCCCGGGTTCGATTCCCATCAGGGCACATGCCTGGGTTGCAGGCTCGATCCCCAGTAGGGGGCATGCAGGAGGCAGCCGATCAATGATTCTCTCTTATCATTGATGTTTCTATCTCCCTCTCACTTCCTCCCTAAAGTCAATATAAATAAAAATATTTTTAAAAATTAAAAAAAGTCTAATTAAAACTATCCGAAGGTTTGTCTGCACTGCTCTCTCATTTTCACGGGGCCACAGTGGGCTGCAGGCGAGTTCCAGTGTCCCCTCCGACTGAGTGTGTGTGCCCGTCTGCCAGGCTCCTGAGCCCACCTGGCTCCAGGCATCCCCAGTTCCCACCCTGCGTGTGACTGAGGCGTAAAGAGGATCTTCAGAAGCTCCCGATGAGAAGGGGAACTGGGTGAACGTGTGGCCTGCTGGGGCTGCCGATGGGGAGGAGTGAGCGTGACAGCGCCTTCCTCAGCCCCTGCTCATCATCTCCCTGGGTGGGGGCCTCCTGTGCGTTTCCCACGGGGCAGAGTGAGCCAGGCTTGATTCACCCTTCCTCTGCCGGGGCCTGCGGTGGGCGGGGACCATGTGGGACATGACCTGTGAGGCAGCCTCGCTCCGCGGCGCTCAAGGCTTTGAAGTTGAAATGAAGCCAATCTGTGAGCTTAGACTAAAACCGGCAGGACATGGAACATCAGAAGCTGTCTTCCTGCCCCTAACAAAGTATCCCTCAGATCATGTCCTTTCTCACAAACCAGATGAACTCTTTCTTTCGTGGTTTACTTGTACAATCACTCATTCATTTAACAAACACGTATCGAGCACCAAGCATGTGGACAGAAACAGCGGGAATGTTGAGGGGATATTGTTTGTTCCTGACCACTGTCCATCCCCCCACCTCTGGTAACAGCACCGTGGCTTTCCTTTGGGGTGTCACTTCTCCCCCACTACGTCTCCATGTGACTCAAGAGGGAGTGGGCCTCTGTCTCCCCAATAAGAGTGGTAGAGGGATCAGGCTGGGCAGTGAGCATGTTCCTTTCCTGGGCCCCAGGGATTAGTTCTGGGATGGGCATGTGGCCACGTCCGGCCAACCAGAGTCAACCCCAGCTTGTGCTGGGTTCCATAGGAAATCAGCTTCTGTCCACTCGGCTTGCGGACCTGGCAGAAGGGAAGCCCAGGAAAAGCTGGGGAATCTTTGCCACCACACAGGTGACCCCAACTGACAGAGCTCACAGTTGGGGAGCACATCTGGATCCAGCCATTCCTGAAGCTCAGCCCATCTCAAAACTTTTCATTTAGATAAACCACACACACACACACACACACACACACACACACACACACATACACACACGATCCAGCCATTCCTGAAGCTCAGCCCATCTCAAAACTTTTCATTTAGATAAACCACACACACACACACACACACACACACACACACACACACGATCCAGCCATTCCTGAAGCTCAACCTGGCTCAACATTTCTCACTTATGCCCAACCGATGTGGCTCAGCCATTGAGCATCAACCCATGAACCAGGAGGTCGCCAGTTCGATTCCTGGTCAGGGATGATGTTTCTATCTCTATCTCTCTCCCTCCCTCTCTATCTAAAAATCAATAAAAAAAACATATTAAAAAAAGAAGAAAAACTTTTCACTTACATAAACCACACACACACACACACACACACACACACACACACTTTTTTTCTTAAGCTGCTTTGAGTCTAGTTGGTTTGTCACTTTCAACCAAGAGCCTGGGACTGTACAGGTGGGGAAGTAGCTATTTCTAGGCTGGAAAACAAGCAGCCACAGCAAAAGCAGACCATGAGAAATCTGTGTGAAGTGCTCTGGGAGGTGTGAGGAGACAAACTGACTCCAGGGAAAAGGCAGCCTTTTGTTTTCTTTCCACAAACATTCATTATTCACTCCGAGTTTTGATATTCTGATAACCACGACCGTTTTCTGAATGATTACCGGGTGCCACCCAGAGCCCCTTCCAGGAGAGCCTTGCCGCTCAGCCAGGAGAGAGTGGTCAGCAGACAGCTTCCAGCAACTTCAGAGGCTGCCTCAGCCGCAGAGAGCCACCTCCTCCCAGGTCATGCCCTCCTGAGCATTTGGGAGCAGAAGGGTGTCCAGTGGGAACAGAGCGAGGAGGAGAAAGAGGATGGTAGGAAGTGAGGCAGTGAGGAGCAGGGAGGCGGGTCACCAGGGCTTGACAAACCATGCAGAACCCAGTGCAAGATGAAAACGCAGGGTCCCTTGCTCTGACATGATTGAGAATTTCAAGATGGCAATAGCAAAGCATTAAGCCAAGTGCAGGGAGCTTTCGCCTTTCACAGTGGTACCCACATTGTCACTTACCCAGAATCCCTTGCAGCTGAGGCGGGCATGTGATCGGTCATATGATCAGCTCTGCCCAATGAGATGTGAGGGGAGTTCCTCCGAGGGTCCTGGAAAAGCTTTTACTTTGGGATAAAGGGGACAGATGTGGCTGGTGCTGCCCTTCTTCCTTCTTCCGACCTTAAGAAGACCTGAAGCATCCATGCTGACGCCACAAGGGAGAAGCCAAGAGGATTGCAAAGATGCCAGCAAGAGCCCCGGTTCTCTTGAACCACTAAGTCAAGACCAACATCTGCCTCCCAGTGAACTTTGTATTCTGTGGGGGAAATAAACTCTGGCTTGTTTGAGCCACGGTCAGTTGGATTTCCAGTTACTTGCAGCCAAACACATTTCTTCCTGTCACAGTCACAGGACCATGGGTTGCCCCGGATCCCCACCATCCATTTGGAGATACTGAGGTCTGAAATGGAGAGGAACTTCGCTGAGTCCCATGTGGAGTCACAAGTTTAGTGACTCATCGTCCAGTGCTCCTTCTGGCCTATTTCCTTCCATGCCGGCTGCTGTAGACTTGACCAACAGCTGCTTCGTCAATTAAACAGAAGGAAGTGATGACCTCGGTCTTGAATCCTTCCACTCTCTTACGTCAATAGCCCCCAGGCCCCGTCTCCATGCCGTTGGACCCAGGACAACGTCCCACATCCTTTAAAAAGGTGAGTTGACCAAATGCAGAGTCCACGCTCCTGGAAAGGTGTGAGTCATGAACCGTGGAGCAGAAGGTTCACAGCCAGGAGCCTGCCTATGGCACTGAGGTCCAGCCCCAGGCTCGCACTCAGCTGTTCACTGAGGCTGACTCATCTGCAGCTTTCGGTCGGCTCTGACACTCGGGCCGCTTTCTGCTCTGTTTGTGCCCAGCTGGTGGCCTCTCATTAGGCACTGTCAACTTCCTGTCCACGTTGCCTTTCCCCGTATTTTTAGAGGATTACCTAAATATTATAGAAATCATAATTAATAATAATAGCAGTAATAGTAAGGGCAACACTTACTATATTCTAAGTGCTTTAAATGAACTTAAATTTTTTTTTCTTTTTGCTCAAAAATCACTGTCTAAGTGGTATTACCAGTTGTACTTTATGGACCAGAAAATGAAGGCTTCGGAAAGTGAAGTCACTTTTACTTGCCCAGGATAACAGAGCCAGGGCTACTTGGAGAAGCTGGAATCTGACCATGAGTGTGTTTGACCCTGAAGCCCAGCTCTAAAGGACAAACCGACTGGATCCATCAGGATAGTTTCAGAGGCTCCACTACAGCAGTCCAGACTATCATAACATTTAGTGTTTACTTAAAAGACATCTGGAGATTAGAGACCCTGCATGTATTTGGCATCTCGGGGTTTTATAAAGGACCAAGGCTCTTTGCACCCTCCCTTTCCAACCGTCATCAGCAAGTCATCAACTTGTCCTTAGGCTGGCCACCTAATGTCGCAAGATGACTGCCAGGCCTCACTCATCACCTCTTCACACAACAATGTCCAAAGCAGGAAGGGAAGGAAAGGGGCAAATAAGTCTCTTTTCATGTGCTCTTTCTTATCAGAGAGGAAATTCTTACCCAGAATTCCCCAGCAATTTCCCTTTGGCCAGAACTGGGTCACATGACCACCTGTAGAGCAATCACAGGTCCGGGAGGGTATATGGCCAAGGTTGGCTTAAACCAAAGGTGGTTTATTTCCCAGGGCTGGGCACATGGCCAGCTGAAAAAAGTCCGGGTTCTGTCAACAGGAAGGAAGGGGGAAACGGCAATTGGCAAGGCAACCCCCAGTGTTTGACACCCAGCATTTAAAAATACTTAGCACAGACACTCCTATCGGTTTGCAAGATTATCATAGGTGGTACATGGATGAAGTTGTGTGTGTGTGTGTGTTTAATTTTAGTATTTGTTAAACATGTATGTGCATTGAAAAAAATACATATATCACTAACTCATCAGAACCATGGAGATCATTTCTCCAGATGAAATAATTATATGTTAAAGAAAAATATTAAGTAAATAATAGTTCGTTTACTTCAAGATTTGGCAATTGTAAGGGTAGGAAATGCTGCTCTGTGTTATCCTGCTTGGCATTTTTTCCAACTTCTCAAAGGCATTCTGCCTTCAGCCTCCTCTTGAGGAAAATAAACACCCACAAAGATTTTTGCATCATCTGCAAATATGATTCAAATGCAGCCTCCAGCTCAAATTTAATCCAGGCTTCCTCAGCCGGGAAGGGCAGGCATCTTGACTCCAGTCCTTTCCTGGTATTTCACCTCTGTCTTCGTGGTTTACAGTTTTATGGAGCCTGCCCTCCTGTTGTAAGCTGGCACCAATCCTGTTTCTAAAAGAACAGATATAAATATTCAATAGAGTGGCCACTTGAGATTCTTATTAAACTCCCCTAAGACATGAACTCTTTTCATTGAAACAAGAATCTGGGGTCCATCCTAAGAACTGGATAGATCAATTACAGCCCAAGGATACAACAAAATATGCTAGATAGAGCCTTTGTTAAAAGGAATGAGGTAGATTAATAGGTGCTGATATCAAAAGATCTCCGGAGTCTATGGTGGCGTGAAAGAGGCAGAGCAACGGGCGCAGTATAAACCAGGGGTGGGCAAACTGTTTCTATAAAGGGCATGCAGTCCTGATCCAAACCTTCAGGAGCACAAAGCAGCCAGAGACAGCCCTTAAACACATGGACAGGGCTGTGTGCCAATAAAACTTTACTGATGGACACGGAGATTTTTTAAAATATGTTTTTATTGAGTTCAGAGAGAAAAGGAGAGGGAGCGATAGAAACATCTATGAGAGAAAAACATCATCGATTGGCTGCCTCCTGCACGCCCCCTACTGGGGATTAAGCCCGCAACCCAGGCATGTGCCCTGATGGGGAATCGAACCGCGACCTCCTGGTTCATGGGTTGATGCTCAACCACTGAGCCACACTGGCCAGGTGACACTGAGATTTTAATATCATCATTTTCATGAGTCAAAAAGTATTATCCTTCTTTTGATTTTTTTTTCAACCATTTAAAAAATGTAACAAAATGCAAAAATTCTCAGCTTGCAGGCTGTACAGAAACAGCCAGGGGGATGGATTTGGCCTAAGAACTATAGTTTGCTGATCCCTCTTATAAACCATTGGTGCCAAAAGAAATGATCGAGAAACATAGGAAATAGAGAGAGATGTTACGGTGTGTGTGTGTGTGTGTGTGTGTGATATTGGAGAGAGTGAAAAAGAGATTTGTTTATGTGTATAAAAGGGCACGTGCTTCTGCAGAGGGGGACTGGGAAAGATCAGATGAAGGCAGAAAGGAGAGCTTCGCTGCAACCCTTTTACCCTGTTTGAATTTTTCCCCATGTGCGTGTGGTACTTTTACAAGGCAGAACACAAGCAAAAAAGATTCCTACATCCCAGTCCATGAAAATGGACTGATTTCAATAAACGCAACAGGCAACCATGGTACAACTCCGGGGGCGCTGTTCACAGGGTCAGTTGCAGGGTGGGGCAGGGCTCAGCCTCTTGGCGACAAAGCGAACACTGAGAATTTATATGAAGCGAAATTAATAAGTAAATATTGAGGGAGTCTGGTTGGGGTGGAAGTTGTGGGAGGAGCAATCAAATCTCGCTATTTTCATTTTATGCTGTTCCTTATCTGGGTCACAGTAAACCAATGTTCTGCCAATATTTACTTTTGATCTTTGCTCCAGAGTGGAGGAAAGATGCCGGGCTCAGCATAAATATGAGGGTGGAACTGAGAGTTATGAGAAGAGAAAGGAACTCGCCCTGAAATAAAATCACTTCAAGAACCTAAATGTCAAAACGTCACTTGTTTCACAGAAACTCTTAAAGACCAAGGCTGCATGTTCAACACCCCTCTTGGAACTCCACTCAGCTTTCCCAGAAATTTGGGGTTCTATGAGACCCATTTAGAAGCATTTTGACTTAGGTCAGAGGTCACAGAGGGCAGCCTCCCACCCTAGGTAAGCAGCAGATATGGACTTTTGATCAGCAGTGGTATCAAGATCAGTCTTTGCATAAATATAGACGTTTCTGGCTTCCCCTAAAATACTTGGAGCTCAGCCACGTTGGGCCCACATTCCCGGGTGAAAACTTCAGGCTGTAGTGGGGTGGTAGTTGGGACAAGGGCTACCAGTTAGCCACAGTCCCCACCACTCCCTATCACCCTTTCTCAGGATTGCTTCACTCACTTCTTTTTTCATTTATACAGTCATTCAATCAATATTAATTGAGCACCTACTATGTGCCAGACAATGCAATTATAGCTGTAAGCAACAGACAAAAATTCCTCACTTCATGGAGCTTATGGGCTAAAGGGGGGGGGGAGAGAGAGAGAGAGAGAGAGAGAGAGAGAGAATGAATCTAAGTAGCACAGGTGAGTTCAGCTAGCAGATCCTGTCTTTGTCCCCAAGCAAAAGACATCCCCTCAGTGGATTTGATTTACAAAGAGTTCATAGTGCACTATGTTTGAAAGAAAATTTCCTGTATTTTCTGGGATCATTTTGACTCTACATGAAAGGAGACCCCTTTTTTTCCCAAAACAAAAACGGGATTGCTTTACACGTGCTGTTTTGTGCCTTTTCTTTTCACATAATGACAGACTTAGAAGTGCTTCCTGTGTGAGCTCCTTTCTCCTGGCCCTCTTCGCAGGAGGAAAGCTTGGCGTGGCTCACGCGATATCTTGGTCTGGCCTGCAACACCGTGAAGGTCTACTGAAATACCATGAATCTTTGTAATGTTGAGTGAGAGAAGCCAGACAGGAAAGAACGCATATCATGTGTGATTCCATTTATATGAAGTTCAAAAGCAGTAAAATTAATCTAAGGGGTTCGAATTGAGGGCTTTGGTTGACTTTGGGATTTGCTGGGAGGGGGTGTGAAAGGGGCTTCTGGAATGTTGTTTGTTCATCTGGGTGCTGATTACACGGGTCTGTCCACTTGCTGACATTTCACTGATGATGTGTGCACGTTTCTATGTAATTGAAAAAAACACACACTGTTCTCAGGACATGGGCTGTGCTGAAACACACACTTCATGGTTTTGCCACCTATAGGCATATGTGACTGCTTAGTGGACCAGATATGAAGTTGGGAAACCCGAGCTGAATCCTGGCTCCACCACTGTTCAATGCGTGACCCTGGACAGATTACTTAACCTCTCTGAACCGCCATTTCTTCATCTGGACTCCTTACCAAGCCCACAAGATCCAAAGGACCAACCTCTGCCAACCTCTCCAACTGGGTCTACCAACCCTTTCTGCTCTTTCTCTCAGCTCCAGCCACCCTGGCCACCATTCTGTTCCTCCCACAAGCAAAGCTTAGTGCAGCCTCAGGGCCTTTGCACTCACTGTTCCTGCTACCTGGAACTATCCACTTCCTGTTCTTCTTGTGAATGGTTCTTACCCCCATTCCTGTCTCAGTTCAAGCATCACCCAGCCAGAGAGCCCCTCACTGACCGTTCCCCACACCAGCCATAATCAATTGCATTCCCTGGTCTCATGTTATTCGCAGCTCCTCTATCTGAAATTGTCATGTTTGTGTTACTGTGGTTGTTTACTTGTTATTTGTTCAGCATTCCCTCTAGACCAGCAGTTCTCAACCTGTGGGTCGCGACCCCTTTGGCGGTTGAACGACCCTTTCACAGGGGTCGCCTAAGACCATCCTGCATATCAGATATTTACATTACGATTCACAACAGTAGCAACATTACAGTTATGAAGTAGCAACGAAAATAATTTTATGGTTAGGTCACAACATGAGGAACTGTTTTTAAAGGGCCAGAAGGTTGAGAACCACTGCTCTAGACCCATTGACTCCACAAGATCAGAGATGTTCTTTTATTTTTTTAAGAAATAATTTTTAAAAAAAATATTTTATTGATTTCACAGAGGAAAGGAGAGGGAGAGAGAAATAGAAACATCAATGATGAGAGAGAATCATTGATTGGCTGCCTCCTACACACCCCCTACTGGGGATTGAGCTCTCAACCCAGAGATGTGCCCTGTTCGGGAATCAAACCGTGACCTCCTGGCTCATGGTCGACGTTAAACCATTGAGCACACTGGCCGGGTAAGATCAGGGATCTTGATTGCCTTGTTTGTCACCACATTTTCATCACCTAAAACAAGAAATATTTGTTGGAATAATCAATCTACACAGTGATCTGATTCTACTTTAAAGGCTTTTTAAGAAGTTCAGTGAGCCCTAGCCAGTTTGGCTCAATGGATAGAGCGTCAGCCTGCGGACTGAGGGGTCCTGGGTTCGATTCCGGTTAAAGGGCACATGCCCGGGTTGTGGGCTCAATCTCCAGTGTGGGGCGTGCAGGAGGCAGCTGATCAATGATTCTCTCATCATTGATGTTTCTATCTCTCTGCATCTCCCTTCCTCTATCTGAAATCAATATATATATTGATTTTTTCTTAAAGAGGTTCAATGAGATGAAGTTTTGAAAGTGCATTTTAAGTGGCCAGGTTTATAAAACAGGAGGGAACTTTGAAAGCCTTATTTGTTGAATGTGGTTAACTCCACTGAGCGGAATCTAAATAGGCTTAGGATTCCCCTTGAGCTACACCTTCGATGATCTGATCTGTGCTAAAAGTCACTGTACCTTCAACAGCCATTCCCCTCTCCTCATCTTTTGTCCTATTGGCCATTTGTCTGGAACACAATCACTACTATTCTTATTTATTTCTATAATATTTCTATATTTATTTATTTCTATAACATGGTACTAAATAATTCAAAAGGTACAAGGAGTGTATAATGAGAAGTCTGTGTCCCTCTGACTCCTGGCCCGGAGGCAGCTAGCATTTCCGGATACCCGGTAAATGCTTCCGGAAGTTTTCTGTACATAAACAGGCATGTGGCGGACTCGATCCTCACCTTTCCTGTTTACACAAAAGGGATCTGGTCATGCACCTGCTTCAGATCTCTGCTCTTCCGTGTTTCCACTGTGCAGTCTGTTTCCACATCACGGAAGGGGTCTTGGTCTTTTTAGAGACCGTATGGTGCTTCATTGGGTATTGGTCCACTCCCCGCCCGTGCACACTGCGGGTGGCTCCAGACACGGCTGGGTGACTGGTTGCATGCACATCTCTGGGCCCAGGAAAGTCACCCTTTGAGCCTGTTAAAGGAACCCACGCGCTCACCCTTCCCCATTCTCATCCCCACCCCCCTGCAAACAGCCTCCCTGGTGTTTGTGTTTTGGCCCTTTTAAAGACTTTTTCAAAATTGACTTTGGCTTCTTGGCCTGAACTCTGAAGTGTTTGAGCTGATAAGATAGCGGGCTTGGCTGCGGGGGACAGGAGTAAATAGTTACCTTGGAGGCCCTCAGCCTGAGCAGAGGAGGGGGCCAGGCCCCCCAAGGCCCTCGCTGCCTCCAGCAGCGGGCAGTGCAGGTGGGAGGAGGGTGAGTCCGCGCTGGGTCAGGCCGGCTGGGGAAGGGGAGGAGGTGGGAAGGAAGGTGCACGCAGGCCGGTTCCTCACCAGTTCCTTGCGACCTTCACAAATAGTGTGGAGAGGGCCCAGCAAGCGTTGGCTTATTTACCAGAGCCTCTTCTAGAGTAAACAAGACACTGTGGGCAAGTTGGAGCAAAGTCCTGGCCAGCCTCAAGGCTCAGGCACATCCCAAAAGGCCTTGCCCCCGGAGGAGCTGGGGGCCGCAGGAGGGGCCCTGTCTCCATGGCTGTGGCAGACAACATTGCCCCGGTCTCCACAGGATCAGCTCATGCTGGCCACCGTTATCTCATTCGGGATGTTTACCTGCCCGGCACTGATCTAGGTCCCGGGCCACGGAAATGAACCGATCAGTTCAGATTCCTACCTTCCAGAACCTTCTTCAGTCTGGAATGGCAGAGAAATGACAAACAGGCCAGAAGTTCCCAGAGTGCTGGGGGACAGACAGGCTGTGGGGACCAGAGCAGGGGCACTGCCTGGCCTAGGGTGGGAAGCCTCCCCAGTCATGCCACATCCCAGCTTAACACCTTTTGGGGGTCCCTAGGGCCTCCTGGGATTCCTCGGGCCCACAGCCTCTGCATGGCCTGGCCCTCCCACTTCTCCAATCAGGGTCAGCATCAGCAGCGGGCCAGCACTCCATGCCACTCCGCTTCGATCCTCATAGTGCCGCCCCCACCTCCCACCCCAGCTGAGAAGTCACCACCTCCTCCAGGAAGCCTTTCCTGATGCCCTGGGAGGGGTCTGCAGCCCCCTCAGGACTGCAACATGTGCCTGTTCAGTCCCTGCACAGCTCTGATCACTCAGGATTGAAGTCACCTGTTTGTGGGTAACAAAGTAGTCCAGCTTACTCAGGGTAAGGCCCTGTGACTGACCCCCCCCCCCATTCAAATGCTGGCTCCCCCTCTTAGCTGTACAGCCTCGGGCCACAGTTTTCTCATCCGGAAAGTGGACATTAGGGTGACACATATCTCTTGGGGTGGATGTGAGGAAGAAAAGGTTTAATGCAAGTGATTAGAATAGCATCTGGCCCAGAGGTTACAGTCAGTAAAAGCTGGCTGTATTGTTACAATCCTGCCCCATCTCACCCACAGACTGTAGTAGTTCCTCAGTTAACCTTTGCTGGACAAATAATTGCAGCCCTTCAGATGTTTGTGAAGATGAGCAAGAGGGGGAATGCTTATGTTATCATGGGAACGTTTTAAAAACACAGCGCTAAATAGTTGAGTAGCATGATTCACAACTTCACACACACACCACACACACACACACACACACACACACACACACACACACACACCAATACCCTGGCTTAGGAGAAAGAAAAAAGCCAGAACGCTCAGTGTGGTTGCATTAGAAGGATGGGACAAAGAGTAATTTTTCTTCTTTCTTGTTTGACGTGTTTTTTCCTCATCTTCTTTAATAAGCATTGTTTCAATTTAAATGGGAAAAAATAACAACAAATCTAGAAAAGGGAGCCCGCAAGCCCTTTCTGTTCCACACAGTTTTCCCACAAACTGGGGAGGGGCAGGGTGGGGCAGGGCGGGTGCTCAGAGAAAAAACTGCCCTTTAGAAGTGAAGCAAGACCGGGAAAACCAGAGCAGTCCAGGCAGCAGGGGTGTCAGCCGACCAGGGGGAAGTTGTGCGAATGATGACAAAGCAACCCTCTCCCAGCACGGGGCCTGGTGGGACATCCTGGGTGCCACCACCCCTGAACGCCTCCCCGGACTCCCCCACGGGGCTGGCACCCAGTCTAATGCCACAGCCCGTGTTTCCCGGCAGCCTCACATGTACCCCACCACGGTGTCTGCAGAGGGCCTGCTCTGGGCCCCACGGCACATGCCTTACCTAACCCACCCGGGCCCCGACCGCCTACCTGCAATCAAGCCCTATGTTACCATTGTTACCTCCCTTCCCAAAAGGGAGAAAAGGGCTAAAGGGTTTAATCATTTGCCCAAGGCTGCCAGCTATAAATGGCAGAGTCTGAATCTAACATTATTTGGTCCCATCCTTGTCTATGGTTGACATCACCCTTCTCATTTTTATTAAACTAGATGGTGAGTGTCTAGAGCAGCGGTTCTCAACCTGTGGGTCGCGACCCCTTTGGCGGTCGAACGACCCTTTCACAGGGATCGCCTAACACCATCAGAAAGCACATATATAATTACATATTGTTTTTGTGATTAATCACGATGCTTTAATTATGTTCAATTTGTAACAATAAAAATACATCCTGCATATCAGATATTTACATTACGATTCATAACAGTAGCAAAATTACAGTTATGAAGTAGTAATGAAAATAATCTTATGGTTGGGGGTCACCACAACGTGAGGAACTGTATTAAAGGGTCGCGACATTAGGAAGGTTGAGAACCACTAGTCTAGAGGAAAGAGACTGGGTCACAGTTTTCACCACGTTCCCATAGCCTGACCTAACGTCATAATGGCTGAGTAAAGTAACTAACAAATGGGTTATTGATGGATGAGTTGATGGGTGGATGAATACACACATGAGTAGATAGGTAGATGGATAGATGGATGGATGGGTGGATGGATGGTGAATGGATGGATAGATAGATAGATAGATAGATAGGTGTATGGATGGGTTAAATGCAGAATGAAAGTGTGGATAGATGATGGATGGATGGATAGATAGATAGATAGATAGATAGATGGGTTAAATGCATGAATGAAAGGGTGGATAGATGATGGATGGATGATGGATGGATGGATGGATGGATGGATGGATGGATAGGTAGACGGGTAGGTGGATGGAAGGATGGATGGATAGATAGATAGATGGATGTATGGGTTAAATGCATAAATGAAATGGTAGATAGATGATGGGTGGATGGATGGATGGATGGATGGTTGGATGGATGGGTTAAATGCATGAATGAAAGGGTGGATAGATGATGGGTGGGTGGATGGATGGATGGATGGATGGATGGATGGATGGATGGTTGGATGAATGGGTAGCTGCATGGATGGATGGAAGGGCAGATGGGTGCATGGATGGGAGATGGGTGGGTGTGTGGAATGAATACATGCCTGGATATATAAATAATTAATTAAATACATGACGGTGAAAGGCGAAGGCACTGAAAATGAAGTGTTGTTCCTGGGCGTTGAATGAGCCCTTCAGAAAGGTTGCAAACCAGCAGCTCTCCGGCCATATCGGGCTTCAGACTTGTTTTGTTTGGTTGTCACACGGTTTTTAATTTTTTTAAACTAATTTTCATTATTGAAAAATTATGAAATTTCACATTAGAAATTCTCTTGCAAAATTGAGCCAGCACACATAACGGGAAACAATGTGCCAGGCCTGTCAGGGCCGAGCCCTCTGGGCCACCGCAGTCCCCACCGCTCCCCAATGACTTCCTGATGTTGAGGTTGGGTGTCCGCTGCTATTTGTCATGGCATTTTCAGCTCGGCCTTTCTCATGGTACAATTAAAGGGAAATGCAAAATCTCTTGTACCCAGCTCTCCATCAAAAGTGGGAAAATAAAAACAGGCAGAGAGAAACCCGTGAAAGAAGGTATTTCTTTGTGTATGGAAGAGAATATTCCTGTGGATCTGATAAAGGAATAATGCACAGTTTCTTGAGTGACAATAGAGTTCAGTGTTTAAGGGCACAGATGCTTGAGCCGGGCAATCCAAGTTCAAGTTCCAGCTCTGCTACATATAAGCTGTGTGGCTTTGGGCTAGTCACTGAACCTCTCTGGGCCTTAGAGGTGGTGTCAGTCCCGCTCTCCAGGGTGTTAGTTAATAACCTTATGTAGGGCCTGCTTTGGTCACTTATGTGACCTGTCTGGGCTCTGTGGGTCCATAGCAGAGATTCTCAACCCAGGGCCATTTGACGATGTCTAGACCAGTGGTTCTCAACCTTCCTAATGCCATGACCCTTTAATACAGTTCCTCATGTCGTGGTGACCCCCAACCATAAAATTGTTTTCGTTGCTACTTCATAACTGTAATTTTGCTACTGTTATGAATCGTAATGTAAATATCTGATATGCAGGATGTATTTTTATTGTTACAAATTGAACATAATTAAAACATAGTGATTAATCACAAAAACAATATGTAATTATATATGTGTTTTCCGATGGTCTTAGGCGACCCCTGTGAAAGGGTCATTCGACCGCCAAAGGGGTCGCGACCCACAGGTTGAGAACCGCTGGTCTAGACATTTAGGGCTGTTACAACTTGAGGGAAGGTGCTACCAGCATTTAATGGGTGGAAGCCAGGGACGCGGTTAAATATTCCCCAGTGCTCAGGATAGACCCCAACGCAAAGGATTATGTGGTCCCAAGTGTCAATAGTGCTGAGACTGGGAAATCCAGGTCTGCAGGAATCCCGCCCCCAAGGGGTGGGTCAGGGCCTGACATCTAGGAGGCCCTGAAGCTGCCACAGGTGTTTCTCTTAAGGGAGATCAAGCAGAGAAGACTGCTCTGGGTGTTGCAGGAGACATTCCTTCTGGCCCTGGGCCACCCAGTCCCTAGAATCATCAGGCCCCAAGGACTGTCCCATTTCAGGGTGCCTGAACCTAGCCTGTTCCCAGCCCCGCACACTAGGCAAGAGATGTGTCCCTGGTGCCTCCTGGTGGCTTAACTCCTAAAACTACACGACACACTCCTTAGCCTGCTGGTTGGGGATTTGCCCCAGATTTGTTCTTCATCCAGAAGAACAAATTCTGGGATGATTTATTGTAATGGAAGGTGGCAACAAAGGCTTGGGAGACAAATTGACATAACTTTGAACCCAAGATCGCCACAGACCAGCAAATGGGGCCTCAGTTTCCTCATCTGTAAAATGGGAATGATGTTTTACTTAGTTCATAGTATTGTTGAGATAATTGGATTGAGTAACATATATAAATAAAAGGCAAATAAAAATATTGGATGCTTCACATAAATCCAGAGCCATTTGCTTTTGATGAACTTCCAAAGTACCCAGAGTGATTTTTAAATAAATACCAAATGAAGAATTTTGTTGCAAAGGCATATTTAGTGACATGAAAAGGAACCTATGATATATCATTAAATGACCATAAATCTCAACAGCATTGTGCACAGTGGGATCCCATTTTTGTTTAATACATCTGTATTTTTAAATATGTTTATTCGTAATACAGATGAGAAAGAAAGACCCAATTTTCTTAGTATGTAACAAGCTCTTATAGATGAATAAAAAAGACAACCATCCAACAGAAAAATAGGCAAAGGACATGAATGCTCTGCTACCAGAAAAGATTTACAAATGGACTTTGGAGGATGATTCATGTAGGTTGTTGTTCTGAATGTCAGTTGGGAGGTCTGGCCTTAGAGAGCATTTAGACAACTAGTGTCAAAATTTAAATATGTGTCTGCCTTTTTCCTGGGCAATTTGGTTGCTAAGAATTTTTCCTGTGGAAGTAGATCCACATAGGGGGAGAGATGTCCATGAAAGGGATACTAACTGCAGTATTGTCTGTCACAGCAAAAGACTGGAATCACCTACACGACTACCCACAGGGGTCTGGTTAAATAAATTCTTATATTCAGACCATGGGAGGATGCTTTCCTAGTGCTGGTCTGGAAAGATCTTCAACGTACATTGTTAAGTCGAAGACAAAAAAACAAACAAACCCAAAACCAATGCAGAACAGGGTGTGTGGTCTGCTTCTATCTAGAGAAACAACTCCGGGAACATGTACATGTTTGCTTATCTGCACTCTGGATATCTCTGTGCTGGTCCCCGAGGAACAATAAGCCAGGATGGCTTCCGGAGAGGGAGCTAGGAGTTTTGCAGAAGGGGAACAGGAGGGTAAGGATTAGAGAGAGAATACCCTATAAATATTGTGGTTTTCTTTCAATTAGTTTTCATGTGACTATGTTTTCTTATTTTTTTAAAAAAAATGTCAATGATAGATGAGAGAGAAATGCCTGAAGGATGTGCTCCAAAGTGTCAGCAGTGCTTCTCGCTCGGTGGCCGATGTGAATTGGGGGTGACTTTAATCTTCTTCTTTTTACTTAGATGGATTTTCTAATTTTAACATGTTTTGATTGATTGATTGATTGATTGATTGATTGGTTTTAGAGAGAGAGAAATATCGATCTGTTGTTCCACTCATTCTTGTATCCATCGGTTGACTCCTGCATGTGCCCTGACCGGGGATGGAGCCCGCAATCTCAGCACATCAGGACAACATTCCCACCAACTGAGCTACCCGGCCAGGGCCTGGATTTTCTCATTTTAAAAAATAATTGTCAAGGAATATTTGGTCGTTTAAAAAATTCTTAAACAGTAGACCCTTTGTGTTTTCTTGGTTGTCAGAGGAAAATTAACTTCTACATCAAAACAACAACAGCAGCAACAAAAGGCACTCTCCAAGCACTCAGACTATCTTTATGGCCAAGCATGTTGCAGAGCCCAGGGCTGGGTGGTTGGAAATACACTATGAGAAAGTGAGAATGAACACAGTCGTCCCACCGTGCACGTGCTATGCATCAGAACTCCAAGCTTCTGGCTCAGATCTGGGTTTGAATTAGGTTCAAATGGGCCACTTATTAGCTGGGCATGTCATTCCAGCTCTCTTGGCCTCAGTCTCCTCATCTCTAATATGGAAAAACCAAAGAAATCCTAGGAGGCGTGTGTGAGATACTGCCCCTCTGCACTTAGCTCAGGGTGTACATAGAGTGGGAACCCGTGCTTATCCCACGCAGGATGGACAAACAGGGAACAGGCGGGAATTCTGCGCACCCAAGCGCGGAAGACAGGATTGGGAGTGGGGGGGGGGTGGCGGGAGGGGATGAGGTGGGCTTTGCTTTCCTGGGGATCAATTTGCAAATGCCTCTGCTCAGAGTTACCCATACCAGCCCAACTCCTGTAGACAAGTCTTCCGACAGTTTGGAGAGGGTGACACCAAGTGGCCAAACCTGAGACTACACTTTACAGCCTCAGGTTTAGCGCAAGCCTGGAAGCGGCTCCTTATGCCCTCCAGCTGTGGTGTTGAGCAGGGCGCTGCATCTCTCTGGATCTGTTTTCTCAGCTGTAAAGTGGAAATAATGCTGCCTACCTGGCAGGCAGAGGCGAGGATGAAATGAGGTAAGCCACGGAAATCGTCTCCGGAGCCGCTAGGTTGCACAGCTTGAGGGGGCGCCCTACATGAAATTGTGTAACCCAGCAAGCGCCTGGAAACCCGTGGCTCTCAAGATCATCATCTCCCAAACTTCTAGTTTCCTTCCCCTTCCCCCAGGGTGATTCTAAAGCAGAGTCTCCCCAAGTACAGACCAAGTGGTGCTTCATGGGAAGGGCCCACACAAACAGCATCCCCTTTTCTTTCCATGGCTCTGATTGCATCTAAGCACCGGGCTCAGTTTGATACCAATATGTCTTTAGTGCCTTCTAACACCCACCTGTCTCCCTCTTGAACAAAAGGAGAGCGAGCCTCAGACTTAGAGCCTTCAGAAGGCAAGGCTATTTGACCACAATTTAATCATCAAGTTGAAAGTTTTCATAATACTTCTCTTTTGTAGTCACCTTCTATTGAGGGCAAGTGGTGGTTTTCCATTTACAATAGATTCGGTTGATTGTATTATTGCCAATGTTTATCATTCCTCCCTACCGGCATTTCCCTGGTGACTCTACTGATGTCAGGCTTGGTGGTGTGGCTTCCTTGGGCCAATAGAACGCGAGCCAAGATTCTAAGCAGAAGCTTGGAGAGCCAGCGTGTGGTTCTGCCATTTGCCCTTTTCTTTCTACTGGGAGAATGGCCTGCCCCAGGGATGGGCTATTTCTTCAACCTGAATCCCAGAGTTAAGAGGACACATGGACCAGAAATAAACCTTCATTATTAACAACCCATTGAGATTCTGGGATTGTTTGTTATGGCAGTGAAACCCAGCCTGAGTTGACTGATACCGTAGAGATAAAATGTTTCCTTTAAAAATAAATACACTTAAGTAAAATAAATATGTTTGTTTAAAGAAAAATATTTAGTAGATAATGGTGCAGAAAGTAGGACATGCATAATGAAGGCAGTGATTGGAGGACTGAAGTTTGGGAAACACTGGTGCAGGGTTTTATTTTGTTTGCTTAATTTTTATTTATTGATTTGAGAGAGAGAGACCGGAAGGGAGAAAGAGGAGAGAGAAACATCAATTTTGTTGTTCCACTTATTTATGCATTCATTGGTTGATTCTTGTGTATGCCCTGACCGGGGATTGAACCCACAACCTTGGCATATTGGGACGATGCTCTAACAAACTGAGCTACCCAGCCAGGGCCTGGTGCAGGGTTTTAAGTGTGAAAATTGTTACTCCAGGTTGCAGGTGGCTCACCTCAGAGCCCCCAAACATCACTCAATTTACATTTCAAACTCTCCAGTCTGCCTCCCACCATATAGCCACAGTAAGTTTTCTAAAGTACAAATCTGATCGGGTTCCTCCCTTGCTCTAACCTCTTTGATGGTTCCCTAGTGCCCTCAGGATAATCCACATTCTTCCTCATGACCTAACAGGCCTGTCCCCTCATCTCCATCTTCTCTCCCTCTCCCTCTCCCTGCTCTAGCCACACTGATTTCTTTGCTATTCTTCACACAAGGCAGGCATGCTCTTGCCTCAGGGCCTTTGCATTCGCTATTATTATCGGCACCCCCCCACCACCACCCAGGTCTCTGCTTAAATATGTTTTCCTCAAAGAGTTCTTCCCACACCATGCTGTATAAAACAGCAATCCCCCATTCTCCGGCCACCCCCTTATCCTGATTTTTTTCTCCATATTACCTATTACCTCCTGACTGTATTACATATTTGTTCATTGTCTGTATTCTCTATGAGAAAGTTAGCTCCTCAAAGGCAAGGATTTTGTCTGTTTGTTGTTGTTTTTACTACTGTTGCCTTAGTGCCTAGAACCCTGCCTAGAACATACTAGGTGCTATGTAAGTATTTGCTGAATGAAGGAATCTTACCTGATAATAGACAAACATGTAAATTGACCGTCCCTCGGCTATGCTCACCAGCCAATCAGGGGAGTATGCAAATTAACCCAACAAAGATGGCGGTTAATTTGCATACGTAGGCACTAAGCGGTGGAGCAAAGACTGAAGGCTCCGGCCAGAGGAGCGAAGGCTGGGTCCCTAAGCGGTGGAGCAAAGACTTGGCAGCCAGGGGAAGGGAAGGAAGGCCTGGGTCCCCGGTGCCGGAGAAAAACCGGTGCTTGGCAGCCAGGGGAAGGGAAGGTCTATTGCACAAATCTCTTCGTGCAACGGGCCTCTAGTGAATAAATGATGGCAAAGGCAGACACCAGCAGCTCTAGGCCTAAGTTGTGTTAGCATCATGTCCAGCTGATAAAAAAAAAAACAACCACCAAAACTCCTTCTCAATGGTTCAGGATTGAGTCTCATTGGCTACCTCAATCACATGTCTCTCCCTGAACCAATCACTGTGGCCAGGAGAATGGAATACACTGATTGACCAGGCTTAAGTCACATGGCCATAGTTAAACCTAAAGTAAGCTAAGCCCCACCTAAGCCATATGGACTGGGAGTGAGGCAGGAGTATTCTGTAAGAAAACTATGATGCTGTTATCAGGGAAAGAGGAAATGGATGCCAAGTAGGTAAAAAGTCATCCACCTCAAAAAGGTAAGTTATTCACCTAGCTCAGTGGTTGGCAAACTCATTAGTCAACAGAGCCAAATATCAACAGTACAGCGATTGAAATTTCTTTTGAGAGCCAAATTTTTTAAACTTAAACTAGATAGGTAGGTACATTGTTATTAACTTAAATTAGGGTACTCCTAAGCTGGCCTTTGCTAAAAATGTCCTCAATCTGATTAAGGTACGTTTGCTGAGGTCGACCCCTTCCAACTCTCCCATCCACACTCAACTTGTGCATGAATCGCGTGCACCTCCCCCCCACGCTGTGTATCCCGCGGCCCGCCTGCGCCGCGTCTCCTGTCACCAGACCGACCGACACCCCCCACTTCTTCTAACGCCACTTCTTCAAAATAGACTCGCCCAGGCCGGAAACCAACTTCTGCGCATGGGCCATGAAGTTTCAATGGCACTGTACGTGGGTGCCCGCACATGGTATTTTGTGGAAGAGCCACACTCAAGGGGCCAAAGAGCCGCATGTGGCTCGCAAGCCATGGTTTGCTGACCACTGACCTAGCTGAGTGCCTAAAACTTATTGTGGGTCCTATGAGTGAGGAGCCTTATTTAGGATCAATAAGACCAGATTTAGAGCTAAAAGACAGAGCAGGTAATTCAGGCAGTCCTTACACACTATATATCCATGACATTAAAACATTGTTGAAAGAGGTTAGAAATTTGGGGCCAAAAGGAATCTCCGTTTTCTTTGTGCAACTTCTTACATAATCAGCAAAAACTAATCTCTCTTCTGACACAGAGGATGACACCCTTCAGAAGAAATTTAAAAATAACCATTGTTGGCTGTAATCTATTACTGTTGATTAGTTTAAGGACCCACATGTGCTTATTGCATGATAGAACCATAAGGCATACCACAAAACCTATGACCAGCCAAGAGAGGCATCCTGAAATTGGCAGTCACGGTCAGCTGAAATTCTGAAACCATATGGCATAGTGCTGTTACTGGGAATGAGGAATCTACTTTGTTCTAGAATTGAAACTCTAAACTCTTTAATAACGACTCCAGTGGTAGAGTCTGAGAGTTGTCCGTCAATGTCAGTTTTCCCCTTGTATGATGATAGCACTGGCTGCTCAGAATAAAGACTACATTTCCCAGCCTCCTCTGCAGCATGGAGTCACCATGTGACTAGGGTATGGCCAATGAGATGTGAGCAGAACAAGGAAAAGTAAGCATGGTAGCTAGCCTTTTGGACTGTGGGATGGACAACATGCTGCCCATGATAGAGGAAGAAGTTGGGGCTCACGTCCCTGACAACTTCATGGTGTAGAGCCACCACTCCAATCAGGCTTCTGTGTGAAAGAGAAACTTTTAATGTATTTCAGTCTCTTAGGTTGAAATTATATTCTAAATAATACACCTCTAAAGAAGTTAGTCTGGCTTAGAAGAAGTCATAAAATATATACATGGGATAAATCTATTTTTTTAACAGAAGGAAGTACACAATTTTGATTCATTTGTATCAGTTTATTCCTCTTCAACAAATAGCTGAGACTATCTAAGGAAGCTACCTGGCCAGGGAGCCCCTGTATCTTAGCTGCTTTAACAAAATCACCCTTTGGAACCTCTCATTTAAGTCCTTCAGCCTACTAACTTTGGCTGTTAGTAACATATGGGGAGTCTTTTTAAAATACAGATTCCTGGGCCTGGGCCAATTCATTTGAAGAAGTGGGATATGTGGAATTTGTCTTTTTAAAAATACTTGCTGTCTTAACAGCTGACCCTGAACAAGTTATCTAAGTTGCCAGTTCTGCCATTCCCTCATCCATAAAATGGGAGCAGTAATAGCACCTGCCACAATCAGGCTGTTGTGAAGGTGGCACCAGGCATAGTGCCTGGAACTGAGTGAGATCAATAAGTACTAGTTATCCTTATGCCTGTTGGTGGGAGCCTAAATTACTGTAAATATCATGGAAGACAATTTCACTACCTACCAAGATCTATTCTTATGTACTTAAATATGTACAATTAGACCCATCAAAATGAAGACTGAAAACAGGCTGTGATTGCTCTCACTTGTCCAGCTCCATGCCCAAAAATGCTCCTTGCAGCATACACTTATTCAACAAGCGTTTATTGAGCACCTACATGTGAGTCGGGTAATACAGGCTATGCTGCAGTAACAAACCCCCAAATAGCAGCGACTTAATACAGCAAAGGTTGATGTCTTGCTTTCACATTTTGATGCAGAATGAGTACTGCTCTCCTCCTTGTTACTATGCCATCTGGAGCTCGTGGACTTGGAGCTGGACATGGCAGGCAAAGAGACAGCTAGACGGTCACGTGGGATTTTCTTAAGGGCTAGGCTGGAAGTGGCCTACATCCCTTTTGCACAGCCCATTGGGAAGAAATGAGCCACGTAGTTCCAGCCTAAGTGCAAGGGAGGCTGGGAAAAGCAGAAGAACATTGTCTCTGTGCTCTCTGCTATGTTCAAGGGACTGTTCTAGGAGTTGGGGTCCCAGAGGTGAGCAAGACCAGCAAGATCCCTGCCTTCACTGAGCCTCCCTTGTAATTAACATCTATTCTAAACAAGACCCCACATGTATGTCATATTACTCTTGAGCAAGAACCTCTGAAGGATACACTTTTAGAAGTTAGGGCGATTACATCAAAGGCTGTATGCATTTGTCTCTTTGGCCGACATGGTCAAATTGCCCTCCGTAGGACTGAACGTTTTCCGCTCCCACCAGTAGGTACAAGAGTGCTTCCTCCTCTGAGCCTTGTCAACACGAGGTGTATCAGACTTTTGGATTTTGGCCAATCTGATAGGTGAGAAATGATCTCTCCGTGTACTTTCAATCTGCATTTTTCTTATTATGAAGGAAGTTGAACATCCTTTTATATGTTTATGAGCTTTTTGTATTTCCTTTTCTTCGAACTCTGTGCTCATATTCCTTGTCTATTTTTCTACTGACATTATTAAATGAAAAGGCGAAAGGGCAGAACAGAATGCATATTTTAATCATTTTTGTAAATTAAAACAATATTTTGGCATATGTGGATAAATAGTCCTACATATGCATAAAAGTTTTCTAGAAGCAACCACAGGAAACTATTAGTAGAGAGTTAGACTTGGTGCGTTTATTTATTTCTTTTTTTGTTGTCTATGAGCTAAAAAAAAAAAAGTTATTATTTTAATCCCCTGAATTTGGGGATGGTTTGTTATACCTGAGTGCTATTTTTTTATCCTTTCTGAATGACTTCACTTTTTAGCCATGCACAAGTATTACTTGTATTATTTTTTAAATGTCAATCTTTTATTTGTCTTTATATTTTTGTATTTTAAAAACTATAATATATGTCATTTTAATTTTTAAAAACTAGAATTACACTGTATCTGCAAAAACATCACCATCAGGAATTGGAGCCAGGCCCAGAATTCAGGTCAAGCCTCACACTTTATAAGTGTTCAAGAAATATTAGTTGGATGAAAAGAAATAGAAGGTTCTCTGTAACCGAATCACCAAAGACCCCAGATGTAAAATTACAATACTGTTTTGTTTTCAAGATAAACAAGAGAGAGATCAAAGTTAGTTACTCTTTCAGATTTTTTTTTTTAAGGTGAGGAGGCTGGCCCCTCACCTGAAAAGTATTCTCTGTAACAGTGCCTGTCAGTAATGGTATCTCATTGGTCGAATTTGGGTCATGTGCCTATCTCAGCCAATCAGTGTTGCCCACGGTGGGCCACTCATTGATCACTCCCCATTCCTCAAGCCAGAGGTGGTGTCTACACCACCCAAACCATGGGGACCTAGAGCAATGGAAGTGTGGTTTTGCCCAAAGGAAAAGTGGAGTGCTAATATCAGAAGAAGGAACAACAGATGCTGGAAAGCAAAACAGCCTCACCGTCCACCATAAACACCTACTATGTGCAGGGCACTGCAAGCTGAGGGGATCTGATGGTGAACAAGACAGACGTTTTCCCAGACCTTAAGGAGTTCACATCTTAGTGGGAGAGATTTTTAAAAAGAGTAAACTAACAAATGTCTTAAAAATTACAAATTGTGATCATTTCTATGAAAGACAGACAAAATACTCAGAAAGTATTTTGAGTAAGATGGTTAGAAAGGAGGTGACATTGAAACTGAGACACAAAGGGCGAGAAGGAGCAATTAGATAGCCATAGGAAGGAAGTCAAGTTGGATTCCTACTTCCCACCCTAACCAGGACAAAGTCCAAATAGATCATAGAGTTAAACAAACGTAGTAAAATAAAATTGGTGTAAACCTTTCCCAGCCCCAGGCTGTAAAAGACCCTGCTAATAAAGAAGCAGGACCCAAATGTCCTAAAATGAAAGACAGATAAATTTGACAACGTAAAAATGTTAAAAGCAATCTTTGTGGCTAAAAACAGCCCTACTAAATTAAAATGCCAGAAGACAAATTGGTCTAATTTGGGCTAATCTCAAAGGACTGATTGACCTAATATGCAAAGTGTTCTGACAAATCAATAAGAAAAAGATCAACTCAGTGTGAAAATGGGGGGGAAATTACAGAGAAGGAAACACAAATGGCTTTTAAACATAAGAAGATGCTCGATTTCACACATGATAAGAGAAATGAGATATCACCCTCCCCCATCAGGTTAACAAAAACCCCAGCCTGACAACCCACTGTGTTGGTAAGAGTATAGAAAATGAGCACTTCTTATACATGTGAGTTAAACCAATGCACCTCCACAAAAAGGCTTTGGTAATATTTATTAAATTTAACAAAAAATTAATATTTAGTGCTTTTAAGAATTTACCCTACAGCCTTATTTCTACATCTGCTAAATGACATATATACAGTTATCCATTATGACATTATTTTTTAATATATTTTTATTGATTTCAGAGAGGGAGAGAGAGATACAAACATCAATGATGAGAGAGAATCATTGATCGGCTGCCTCCTGCACGCCCCCTACTGGGGATCGTGCCCACAACCCAGGCATGTGCCCTTGACCAGAATCAAACCCGGGACCCTTCAGTCCGCAGGCTGATGCTCTATCCACTGAGCCAAACCAGGTAGGGGATGACATTATTTTTAATAAAAAGAAACAATGCCTATTCATAAAGGACTGGATAAGTGACAGTCTACACATACAGTGAAATACTCTTTAGTGATATAAAAAGGTACAGCTGTGTGTGAACTGGTAAGTAAAGCCCATGCCAGAACCTTCTAAGCAAAACAAAACAATGTGCAGCCCTTGTGGGTGAGGCTCAGTTGATTGGAGCATCATCCCCTACACTGGGTTCGATTCCCAGTCAGAGCACATACCCAGGTTTCAGTTTGATCCTGTTCTATCCCGGGAGGCAACTGATAGATGTTTCTCTCTCTCTCTCTCTCTCTCCCTCTCTCTCTTTATCCCCCTTCCTCCTTCTCTCTTCCTCTCTAAAATCAATTTTACAAAAAAAGACAGTGTACAAGAGTCATGTGTATAGCATACTCTCATTTGTAACATTGTAAGGTGGTGGAGAGGAAAAGAATACATATTCATATTTGGTTACATATGCAAAAAATATCTTAGAAGGATATGCAAGGGACTAATAACCAGATGCTAGAGGGAGCAGCATATGCAAAAGGCCCCAGGGTTTTAAAAAAAAAAGTGGTAAATTCCAAAGACTAAGAGTGTGGCTGGGAAAGACGGCATGTGACAGGTGGTGGCCAAATGCTCCAGAGCCTTGTTGGCCACCATATTTAGGAGTCTGGTCTTGAGCCCAAGTGCAGTGGGAAAACATTCAAAAGAAGAACATGATTTGATTCACATTTTTAAGAATATATATTTTTATCGATGTCAGAGAGGAGGGAGAGGGAGAAAAAAATAGAAACATCAGTGATGAGAGAGAATCATCGAATGGCTGCCTCCTGCACGCCCCACACTGGGGATGGAGCCAGCAACCCCTGACTGGGAATTGAACCTTGACCTCCTGGTTCATAGGTCAATGCTCAACCACTGAGCCATGCCGGCTGGGCTCGATTCACATTTTAAGAGCATCTTGCTGCCACTTGGAGACATTATTGGAGGAAAGCCAGAGGGACACAGGGAGACTAATTAGGAGTCTGGACAGCTCTCTAAGGGCTGGACCAGCTGGTGGCTGTGGAGATGGTGAGGAGCAGACAGGTTGAAAGGAGAGTCCGAAGTTGGGATGCATGGGTTGGGTGTAACTGGGAAGCAAAGGGAAGACTGGAGGCTGATTTCTGGCTTGTGTAGCATGTGAGCGGTGACGGTGCTGACTGAACTGTGAAGACGAGGAACGGGGCCCAGGCACGGCTTGCATGCGGTGTGCTCCAGGGTAGGGCACGTTAACTTTGAGAGGTCGGTAAAACAACTAAGTGGCAGCATCAGTGGGCAGTTGGGTGCTTGAGCCTGCAATGGGGGAAGCCAGTAAGAACTGAGTAACAAAGACAGATCCTGCATGGATCCCAAATCGGGGCCCTGTGCCTACCCCACAGAAGTGCAGACCCATGTTCACGAATGTTCATAGCAGCTTTATTCATAATAGACCAAACTGGGAATTGCCAAAGTGTTCTTCAACAGCAAAATGAAAAAATTTTGATTTATAGATAATAGATGGCATATGCTAAAATAATGAAAAGGAACGAGCTAATATACACACAACATGAATGAATCTCACATTATATTGAGCAAAAGAAGTCAGAAACCCAGGAATGAATACTGTGTTAGTCCATTATATCGGGTTCTATAATTGGTAAAACTAACTTATGGTGATAAAATTCACAATAGGGGTTACCTCAGGTCGGGGAGAGGGAGGAAATAGACTGGGAAGGAAACGGGGAAATTTGGGGGAAGGGGTGGAAATGTTCAACGGGAAAGACAGCCACCAGCACCAACAAACAGTGAACGGGGTCCGGGAACAAACCACGATCGCAGGGAGCAGGTGACAAGGCATCTGAGTGGGAGACTGGAGACCAGGATTTGCATCCCAGCTTTGTCCTTCCTAGCAGGGCTGCCTATGGCTGTGCAAGTTGTGGACCGTCTAACTCTAGGGGGCGCCCTTTGCATTGAGGTCTCCTACATGATGCCCCTAGCGTTCTAGCATCACAGTACTTGTACATGGGACTCTGACCCACTGTCTTTCCCTGGAAAGTAATAATGACAGAACTTCACACTGGGGGCTCCTGGAAGGCAGACAACTATCTTGGAAGTTTTCAGAGCCCCCAAGTCTAGCATAAGTCTATTAAGTTGGCTCTCAGTAAATGATCGTTGATTGAATACGTGAGCTAATAAGTGAAGGAGTGAGGGAGAGTGAATATGTGTCCAGTGATTGACAGTGCGTATAGCGTTTCCACAGCCCTCACAACGTCCCAGTAAAGAGGGCAGCATCATGTAGAGGCTGTGGGCCCAGGCTCGGAAAGCAGACTGCCTACTTCAAGTCCCTTTGAGCCTCTGTTCCTCATGTAAAGAAGACGTGGTAATGATGATGCCTGCCTAGAAGGGTTGTTGTGAGCATTAACTGAGATGCGTAAAAGGCACTTAACCTGGGCCTGGCCCAGCCTTGTCAGGTAGAATTAGGTTTGGCTATATAAAACAGAAAACCCGAATAAGAGACTCAAGTAAGAAAGACATTCTCTACCCCCCATCCCATACGCTTAAGAAATCGAAAGGTGTGGCATCTAGGGTTGGGATGATTAATACACAGTCATCAGGGTCCTAGGCTTCTATCTTTTTGCTCCATCATCCTCCAAGATTACCTCACAGACCAGCATGTCCACATACCAGGTCGGAAGGAGGAGTGAAGAGGGGCAGAAGGTGTGTGCCTGCCAGTTTTAAGCCCCGCCCAACACCTTCTGCTTGCTTCTTATTGTCCGCCCTTAGCTGCATGGAGGGCACACAGCTGCCCGGACCCCTCAGGGTCTGGGAAGAAGGAATGCATATTGGGAGGCAGCCGGCCATCTCTGCCACACGAGGGCCCCCCAAATAGTAGCCGTTCTCTCCATTTTATAGAGGAGAAAAGAAGCGCAGAGAAGTTAGGTAATTTGCCCAAAGTTTTATTCAATTTGTTCAATAAATGTTAACTGTATGCTTATGACGTGCTGGCCCCTTAGGATACAAATGCTGAAGCATCATCATTGTTATTCGTTTATTAGTATCTTGCTCACTTCGCAGAAGTAAAAATCGTCACTTCTCAACTTTAGAATATTTGGCAAATGAAGTTATCTTCAAAGGGTGCCAGCCTCCACTATGTATTTAAAAAGCAGAAAAACAGGAAATGAAAATTCCCCATTTTCCGTTGAATCCAGGCCAGAAACTGAACTTGGGAATGATAGAGTCATACCCGCTCAGGAAGAACTGGATTTTAAAAGCTGGCATCTTAAGGTTTTTATCAAGCACTTAGCTGCCATCCTCTCGATTCAATAATAGGAAAGAAAGACCAAGGGTTTGTTTTGGGGTTTTTAAACCTTTTTTTAAAAAAAAAAAAAAACCATTAAGAGATTTGGGTTCTTCTGAAAAGGCCAGAAGAGCCAAAGCTTCACATTTTACGACCCCGAGAGAAATCAGTTTCCTGGAGGAACAAAAGGCAAGGCAGGACCTGTTGAAAAGCAGATTCTGTGGGGGCCACAGGCGGCCTTGAAGCTGAACCTCAGAAATAGCATCTGTCCCCTGGATATTTTGGGAGTGTCCTCAGCAGAGCACGGCAGCAGCCAAGGCCCTGTTTGTACATCTTCTCCAAGGGCGCACCTAAAGAATGCATCACCCGGCCTCCCCTTGACCCTCCCGGGCCCGGAGCTGTGTCAGCAGCAGTATAAATGGGGCCGAGATAAAGGGGGATATTTAAACACCCAGAAATCATCTTCTAATTCAGGAACCGAGCTGCCAAATGTCCTCCTCCCATAATAACTGGAGTTGGGAATTTGGATTTCGAACCTCTTCTCCTGCCAGGCCACCAACACGTCTTCGTGTATTAATAGAAGGCAAGGCTAAGGCTTCAGGGGATGTTGGTCATAGGTTGTCTGGAATCAGAAGATTAAGACCATCGGAACCCTTTCTGGGCCTTTGTTTACTCTGTGTTTCCACTGGGGCTTAAACCGCCTCATCATTGCTGCTCCTGTTACAATGGTTATTAAGCACTTTAATAACTTGCATAAGAAGTGCAATCCTTTAATTATGGTCCTCCCTAATTGGCGTCATTGTCAGAGGCCAGTTGGAATTGTTCTCCCTGTTTTTCATGAAAGAAAATGAAGGCCTGGGTAAGTGAACAAGTTCAGGGTCAAAAATTACTCAGCACGAGGGAGATGACAGGATGTGGGTGGGAATGGGGAAGGCACTGTGTCAGCCCAGTTTTAAATCCTTGCAGGTCTAAGTTCAAGATGTATGCTTTCTTCTCGAAGCAGTGGTTGAAGAGGGCACGTGTCTGTAGTGTCTGTGTGTGTTTCTGTGCGTGTCGATGTGCTGGAATGTCTGTGTGTGGTGTTTTGTGAGCTGGTCTGTGTATCTTTGTGTGTCTGTATGTGTTTCTGAGTTTGTGTGTTTGTCTATGTGCTTCTGTGTGTATATGTCTGTCTGTGTAAAAGAAGGGACAGAGGTGAGAGAGGGAAGATGATCTGAGACAAGAAGAATCAGTTAATAAGGCTTCGGATGGCTGAGCTGGAAGCCCCCTGCTCGCAGAAGCGGGGTGGAGGGAAGGTGAAATGGGTAAAGGGGGCCAGTTGTATGGTGACAGATGGAAGCTAGACTTTTAATGGTGAGCATGATGTAGTGTATATGGCTGTCAAATTATAATGTTGCATGCCTGAAACTTATATAATGTTATAAACCAATGTTACCTTAATAAAAAAGAAAAGAACATAAAAGCTAATCATCATAAAAAAAATCATCTGGTCCATATCAAGATCTCCTTGTTAACTTTGGTAGGTGTGGTAATAGCATAGTGATTTCATTTTTTAAAAAAATTATCAAGTGTTTAGCGGTGAAATGACAAGAGGCCTGTAATTTTCTTTAAAATACCCCAGCAAAGAAAAAACAAGTTGAGGGGAGAGAATAAAATTGAGATTGCTGCCCTGGCCAGGTGGCTCAGTTGGTTGGAAGTATCATCCCATACACCAGAAGGCTGCAGGTCCGGTTCCCTGTCAGGGCACATACCTAGGTTGAGGGTTCGATCCCCAGTTGGGGTTTATATGGGAGACAGCCAATCAATGTTTCTCTCTTTCCTTTCCTCTCTCTCTAACATCAATCAAAATGTATCCTCCGGTGAGGATTAAAAAAAAAAATCAGACTGCCAAAATGTGGGTAATTGTTGAAGATGGATACTCAGGTGTAAATGACAAGATTCTATTGTTTTACGTTTGAAATTGTTCATAATAATTTCTTTAAAAATTATATATACCAGTTGCTGCAAAACAGCATCCTGTAGGTCAAATATCACTCATAAAAATCTTTATAACAATGGAATTAGTTGCCAATATTTTTAAATGGGAGATTGCATGTAAAAATCTTGATTTCCAGATTTCCTTGAAAAATCCAAAGTTCTAGTCACTCTGGTTCCACACTCCCTTCTGGTAGCAGAGCTGTAAGCATGCCCTTTAGTTGGGGCCTTTGTTCTGTTTGCCTCAGTCGCCACCACTTCTGTTGCTCCAATACTGACACTGCTTCTCATCCCTCTCGGGTCACTGTTTCTCTTTCAATAGGAATGAGAGGAAAGTGAATGAGTTCTCTTGGGACAAAGACTGTTATTTGCCACCCGAATCTCCAGTCTTTCTCAGTAATAGAAACTCCGACACTCTTGGGGGTGGAAATGTATTCATCCATCGCATTTCCCAGCTTCTCTTGTATCTAGGGGTGCTCCACCCAGTGTTTCTCAACCAGGGGCAACTTGTCTCCCAGAGGACGTTAGGCAATGCCTGGAGATATTTTTGGTTCTCACAACTGGGGAGGGGGTGCTACTGACACCCAGTGGACAGGGACAGGGATGTTGTTAAACATCGACGGCGCACAGGACATCCTCCACAACAGAGAATCTACTCAGTCCGCAATGTTGACAGCGCTGAGTCGAGTGGCCGACGCCATGGGAGTGGAAGCTGACAGTGGGCCTTCTGAGGAGGCGCTTTGGTGCCTTGCCATTCTCCTTCACTTCCCCTGCATTGCCAATGTGATGGCTGGAGCTCAAGTAGCCATTTTGTGACCTTCAGGAGCGAAGTTCTGTGCCCAAGATGTAAGAAAGGGGAGTCCCCTAGCAACAGCATGGAGCTACCATTCCTGCTCCTTGGAATGTTGACTGCCAGACTGCTTGTACGTGAAAGCAATCTCGAATTTGTTTAAGCCACGGGAGCCCAGTCTCTGACTGTCAGCCAAGTGCAATTGCTAAATGGTTTGTCTCTGTGCCTCGTTCTCTATGCTAGTGGGGAAAGGAAAGGTAGACTAAAAGGCCCAGATGTAAAGGAAAGACAGAGAAAGCATTATTCTTTGTGGTGATGACCTAGCCCGCTTCCCTCCTTGAGGTCACTTCTTGGCCCCTGCAGGTATCTCCTGGCCTGGTCCAACTCCTTCCCCAAAAAGATGAGGAACTGAGGCCCTCAACAGGTTAATGATGGCGCAGGGGCTAAATCCGCAATCTGGTCCTTCTCTCTTCCCATTTCCAAGAAGCTAAGGCCCATGTGGTGGTGAAGAATGTGGTTTCTGGAGCCAGACTGCCCTGGTTCAAACACCACTGACTAGCTCTGTGACTTCAGGCAGTTCACTTAACCTCTCTGTCCCTCAGTTTCTCATCAATAAAATAGGGATGATGATAAAGCACCTACTGCCTAGGGCTGTTAGGAGGATTCATGGGGTCCCAGCAGGAGAGTTTTATGAATGGATTATTTATAAAGGTGTGGGCAGGGCATAGGGACCCCACAGGTACTGCAACATCCCAGGGCTAGTAACAGATGGGGTGTTATCACCACTCAAAAGTAGTGTGGGGAGTCCAACCCCTAGACAGTAATGGAGAAGGTGTTATCTAGGCCTGAAGGGGCAACAATGAAAGTCGCTGCTGGATCTGGAGAGGAGCCCTGTGGAGAGGCTGCCTGAAGGAGCTGTGGCCTGCAGTCGAGGGACACAGTAGCCCATAGTGACCCCACAGGAGAGCTGGGGAATGAACACCCAAGTGTACTCTACTCCCTTCCTCCCATCTCCTGCCACAATCTCTCATTGGTCAAACCCAATTAGAAGGCATAGGGCAAGAGAGCCCTTTGACACTGTCTATGGTACATAAGTCGCAGAGCAGAGTGGAGGAGGCTGGAGACCAGGGTGCCATCCTCAGCTCTATTCTTGAGAGTTTCTGGGTTGTGCTGTGGGGAGCCAGCACGGCCATGGCATACTCAGCCCCAGGGCACCTTATGTGCCATGCCAGCTCAGCCTGGTTCAGTGACCCTGAGGAGGGGCGGTGTGAAAGGATTGAGAAAAGACAGACAAGAGAATGAAAGCTGGGTCTCGGTGCAACGCTGCTCCCTGATGAGGAGACAGCGCCCACAAGCCATGTCTTTATTTTATAGCAGATGCCACGAGGCAAAGTAGGGGCGTGATCAAGTTGTTTACAGCATTCTCGTGAGTTTCAACCTCACTTAACTACATGCACCCGAACTCTATCACAAGGCACATGGGGCCACGTGTTTGGACCATAGGTTCAAGCTTACAACCACAGCCGTTGGCTATGATTGTGCTGGGAGGGCCCTGCCCTCCAGCTGGGACTTGCACGTGGCAATGAGAGGCCCCTGTCCTTTCATTAGTCCGAGGCTTGAACCTGGCCAAAACACCGTAACCGCGCCCCACAGTTGTGCCATTAGAAGGAAAAAAGTGCCATCTTCCTCCCCTTTTCCTGTTTCCACTCACAAGATGGAATAGGGTCATGATGGCAGGAGCTAAAGCAGCCCCCTTAGACCACGAAGTGGAAGTCACATGTTGAGGGTGCCAAGCAGCAAGACAGCCAGAGTCTGAATCCCAGACAATGTGGGACCACCAGGGCCAACCAAACACTAACTTAGAGGCTGTGCCATGAGAGAGGATTACGTTTTTATTCTGTTCATGCCAGTTATTTTGGCTTTTATTACAGCAACTGAACTGATAGCCTGACCAATACAAGATTTAAATCAGGTATCTGCTCAGATTTTGGAACTATTTTAGGCAAAGCTTTTTAAAATAAGCAAAGTGACTGGAAAGTTACAGACTGCTCAAAAATTCTGTTAAGGAATCTGCTTTCCAGGGAGTAGTGTTTGGTAAAAAAAAATAAAAATAAAAAATAATCTAAAATTCCTCTGGAATTGAGATGTTCACTAAACCACGTTCACATGTCAGCAGCCCAACCACTCTAAGTTCACAAGGGATGCAAGACCGAGCTGCTTCCTAGTAGCTACCAAACAAATCCTGAGATGAATTCTGATTGGACCAATTTGTCACTACCCATCCCTGAACCAATCATTGTGATCATTGTACTTCAGCCACTCTGATTGGCTGGTGCTAAGTCACATGCTGTCTGTCAGTGGGTGTCACTGGAACCTCCTGGACAGAGAGAACTGCGGGAAGGGGTGGCTCCCAGTGGAAATACAGGGTGCTTGGCACAGAAGAGAATGCAATAGTTGCAGGAGAGCCCCAAGTCAGCAAACATCCTCCACACTCACCAGTATGAAAAGAAAATTAGAAACAGCATAACGTATCATGGTCCCCAGGGTAGCTGCTGTGCGATTTCCCATCAGCCACTCCGCATCATTTCTTTTTGTCAAATGAAAGTATTGAGCCAGACTCACTCTTCCTAGCCAAAATTCAACATGTGTGACGATCCCCAGAACGTAACTAAATAAATAGGAGCAAGAGACGCCGCAGGCTGGAGACCCAAGGGACATTTCCAAAGCTACCAACAGAGCATCCTCTGTGTTGCAGTAACTTTCTGTGAAATACAACAAAGGAGTTCATGTGAAATAAAGGCGGTGATTATGTACCAAAGGGTGGGGTGTGAGGCTTTTAATGCCATGGGAAAGATGAGGTCCTTCCACCCAGTGAATAGGAGTCATCTGCTTCTGCTCCAAATGGCATTATTACAGGAGTGCTGTTTAATCAAAGAACAGCGTGTTCCACCCTGTACTTTGGGGGAGATTTAAAGCAAGACTTTGCATTGAGATCTAAGTGATGTCTTAGTTGGAAACCCCCGATTGCAAAGCTTGTGTCTTCGTTTGGTTTTCCCCAGAGGCAGACCCTGAGACAAAGATTCCAGGGCAAACCATTTATTTGGAAGCAGAAAGAGAGAAGAGGAAAGTGAGCCAATGGAGGGAAGACAACCAAATTAAGCAAGTTATCAAGACCTGTGCTGTGGGCAACTGGAGCTTAATCCCGGTGTAGGTCACACGTCTCTGAGTTGTCCTACCTGAGGGGCGGAGGCTGGGGTATCTACGCACCGCATCCTGGACTGCTGCTGGGGGATGGGCAGGAGCACAACTTCTCCTACTGTGCTTGATCCCAACAGCCAGGGGAAAACACCAAACTCACAAGAAGATGCAGATGCTAGCAGCTAAAAGCGGGGCTGATGGTAAACACCTCAGGGCCACAGACAGCAGAATGCTACTCCCTAGGTGTACATTGTTTATTTGGGAGGCAATCCCAGGAAGAACCATGAAGGAGTGGGAAAGAGAGAGAGAGAAAGGGAGGACCACCCATCACAGGTGTGTCCATGAGCCGGTTACCGGTGTGGGCAACCGGGCTCAATCCCAGTGGAGGCCTCTGGGAGGTGGTGTGAAGCACATTTCAGAATTGTCTTGTGGATGGGCGAGGAAGCTGGGACATGTATCCACATTGCCCATCTCACAATGGTTGAAGATGGTGCCACCAACTCCCAGGCCGTTCCCTGTGGCCTGCTGCATCCCAAGCACACCGGCCCTCTGCAGAGATGCAGATGCTGGAGGGCGGAAGCCATCGGCATGCGCAGAACTGTCCAGCAAGCTGCAGGCTGTCCTCTGGGGTGAGCTGAGGGGCAACAGTGGGCCCTGACACTGGCCAGGAAACTCAGGAGAAGGAGGAAAAGGGGAAGAATCTACAAAACCAACATTGACCAAGTTCAATAGCATTTGACATCCATTAGCACATCTAATCTTGCTGTAATTCCATTTTACAAATGAGAGAACTGGGGTTCAGAGAAGGACTGTGGCCTGCTTTTGGTTGGGTGGCAGTTAAGTGGCAGTGCTGGGATTCCAGACCAGAATGAGTCTACGAGGACAATGTTCTTGCCCTCCCTCGTACATTTATTTTTCTCCCAATTGATGTTTAGAGAGTTATCAAGACAGAAGCCAAAAGAAGCCTTCTGGTGTCTTCAGATTTAAAAAATACTTTACACAAGATAGTTTTCATTTGCACTCTCACTCAGTCAACACATTTATTAAGCCTCTACTATATGCAATACAAAGAGAATGAGACAGACAAAATCCTTGTCCCTCAGGTGTATACCACAGCAGGGGAAAGACACTAAACAGCAAGGGCAGCATGGATCTAGAGTGGACAAAGGGGATGGGCCAATGAAGGGTGTCACCTGATCACAGCTGAGATGCAGGCTTCTAAATCTCAGTGCATTGTAGGATGTTTAGTCTTGCAGAACTGGACATTAGATAGGGTAAATCTTACTGTAGGTGGATTTTTGTCTTAATAAAAATAGTAAAAAAATTTATTTCAGAAGACTCTACAGTAAGAGTGGCACATTTGGGAGGGGGCAGGTGTTGTCAGGCTTGGTGAGAACTCGGAAGCAAATCTTGACTTCAGTGGGGAAACCTGTGAAAGTCCAGAACCATTGGACCACCCTTCCCTGTAAGCACCTGGGAGAACTTTATGGAAATGCAGGTGAGTGGTGTTGGAAGCGAGGACTGACTGCTTTCCAGCACAGAGAAGTATTAGTCCAAGCAAGCCGATGCAGAAGTGTCTGGGGTGCACCTGGATTTCACACCTGGCTGTGAGCTCAGCGATGGGAAGACCTCCATGGCTGAAAGAGGGGGAAATTCAGCTGAGCAGAAAGCATCCTGTTTGCTCAAACTCTTGGCCATCTTCAGATTATAGACATGTTTAGTCATGACTCCATTTCAGGAGCTTTGTAGATCTTCTCAAAATGTGTCACTAAAACCTAGTCTCAGCCCGGCCGGCGTGGCTCAGTACTTGAGCATCTACCTATGAATCAGGAGGTCCTGGCTCAATTCCTGGTCAGGGCACATGCCCGGGTTGCAGGCTCCATCCCCAGGGTGGGGCGTGCAGGAGGCAGCCGATCAATGACTCTCTCTCATCATTGATGTTTCTATCTCTCTCTCCCTCTCCCTCTCTTCTGAAATCAATAAAAAATATATTAAAAAACTAAAATAGTAATGCTGAAGTCTTGAAAAAAAAAAACTAGTCTCAGAAGCAGGAGATGACATAACAGTGGAGATTTAGCAGGTCTTCAGACTCACATCTGGCCCATCCAAACCCCAAAGCGAAGTGGGATTTTATTATTTTTTTTAATGAGACACTTTGGTGCCAATAACAATAAAGTCTAATGAGTCAATGACCCTTGCAATTTCAAAACTGTGGTTTTTATTTCATGGCTGGTGGGGTCTTCCACATAAATCACAATATTAACACTGGAACAAACAATTTTAAACAGATGGCAACATGACAGAGGCATAGAGCAACATCTGTATGTTTACATGAGTCCAAATAAGTCCTATACTAGTGGGATCTGTAAGTATAGCCATAAATGGCAGGGCCAGCGTATGACCCTGGCTCTGCCATTTGGTAGCCATGTAGCCTGAGGAAGTCCCTTCGTTCTCTGAGCACCAGCTTCATCATTTCTGCAGCAGAAATGGTAATAGGACCGGCCTCATAGGGTCGTTGTGACAATTAAAGAGATGCTGTGTGTAAAATGCTCAACAAGGTGACGTATTAGTATCCTATGGCTGCTATAAGAAATTATCACCAACAGTTGCTTAAAGCAACACAAAGTTGTTATCTCATAGTTCTGGAGGTCAGAAGTCCAAAAATGGGTCTGCCCGGCCAGTGTGGCTCAGTGGTTGAGTGTCGACCTTTGAACCAGAAGGTCATGGTTCCATTTCCGGTCAGGGCACATGCCCAGGTTGCAGGATCCATCCCCTGGGTGGGGCGTGTAGGAGGCAGCTGATCAATGATTCTCTCTCATCATTGAGTTTTCTCTCTCCCTCCCTCCCTCCCTTCCTCTCCCTCCCTGAAACCAATATAAAAACAAAACAAAACAAAAATGGGTCTGATGGAGCTAAAACCCAGGTGTTGACAGAGCCACATTCCTTCTAGAGCAGGGGTGGGGAACTCTTTTTCTGCTACGGGCCATTTATTACATCATTCACGGGCCATACAAATTAGCAACTCAAAAATTATGCTGCTACGGAAAAAGCTCCTAGATTTATTGAGTTTCGAGTCCTGCCTGTGGTTGCCTGGGCTTGGTCAGACCAAATGATATGGCCCACAGGCCGGATGTTCCCCACCCCTGTTCTAAAGGTTCTAAAGAAGAATTTGCTTCCTTGCCTTTTCCAGCTTCTACCGGCCAGCCGAATTCCTTGGCTCATGGCACATCCTCCAGCTTCAAAGTCAACAGTATGGCATCTTCTGATCTCTGTCTCTGGTGCTTCCTTACTCACTTCACTGTCTCTGACTTTGACCTTCCTGCCTTTTATAAGGACCCTTGTGGTTTTACATTGGGCTGACCCACATAATCCATCTCAAGATCCTTAACCTAACCCCACTCACAAAGTTCCTTTTGCCACATAAAGTAACACATTTACAGATTAGAGGGAGTAGGTCAAAAGCATCTTTGGGGGAACCATTATTCTGTCTACTATAAGGGTCTATTAATAGCATTATTAGTATAGTTCGCTGGTTACAAAAACTCTTTGGTGATGTAGAATAATGATGATGGTAAAGAAAGAAGAGATGCTTTCAAACTGCTGTATGAAAAGCTTCACAGGAAATGCTAACAGGGATTGTGATCGGGGTTAACCCATGTAATTAAGTGGTGTTTCTTTTCTCCATTTTCATAACAATTTTGTTGTCGTTAATAATGGAGGATATTTTCTCCATTGATTTTTAGAAAGAGTGGGAAGGAAGGAGGAAGGGAAGGGAAAAGAGAGAGAGAGAGAGAGAGAGAGAGAGAGAGAGAGAGAGAGAAACATTAATGTGAGAGAGACACATGGATTGGTTGCCTCCCACTCTCACCCTGACCGGGGCCAAGGACTGAACCTGCAACCCAGGTACATGCCCTTGATGGGGAATTGAACCTGCGACCCTCTGGTGTGTAGGCCAACACTCTAGCCACTGAGTCATGCCAGTCAGGTCATTCATACCACTCACAATAAAAATATTTTAGTTAAGATATTAGTAATATAAAAATAGAAATATCTTCATTATCTATGTATATTATATTTATATACAGTGGGGCCTTGACTTACGAGTGTCCCGACTAACGAGTTTTTTGAGATACCAGCTGTCTCTCAGCGGATTTTTTGCATTGAGTTGATAGAGTAATTTGAGTTAACGAGCTCCTTAACGAGCTCGGTCTCGGAACGAATTAAACTCGTAAGTCAAGGCCCCACTGTATTGTGCTGGCTATCAATTGATGCATAAAAAAAACACTCCAAAACTTAGTGGCTTACAAGCAACAATTTATTATTATCACTCACAGTTCCGTGGTGGACTGGGCTTAGCTGCGTGGCTCTCACCTGAGCTCTCTCATGCAGTTGCAGGCAGATGACTGCTGGGGTTCACACCATCTTGACTTGGGCTGAATGTCCAAGATAGCATCTCATTGCTCTCCCCCTGGAGTAGCCTGGACTTCACCACGGTGGCTCAGGGCCACACAAGGCAGAAGTAGCCCAACATCACATCCGCCATCTTCTATTGGTCAAAACAGACACAAGGTCAAGGCCAGTCCAGAATCGAGTCGGTGTAGAAGTATACACCATCTCTGAAGGGGGGGTGGCACACACCTACACTGAGGGCAAGTATTGATGACAGGCATCTTTTAAGTCAAGCTCATGTATATCTTCCTCTTCCTCTACCCACCCCTCCTCCATAGCACCCCAGGCAGTTCCATGCTTTCCCCTCTCCCATAGCATTCCTTGAAGGGAGTATCACTGAGGAGTGCATCACAGTTTTGTGTGTTTTTAGTCAAGACATGAAATTTGTCCCCTCCAGTAGCATCAAGCGTTTAAGCTTCTTAGAGAAGTTGAGGTGGGCTTTTTTGTTTTGATTTGCTAGTTTTACATCCTTTCCCACTTCCTGTGCCAATCCTCCTGTGGGGGAACTACCGGTCAACCACAGTGCCTTGCACTCTATTAGCCTGAGTGGGCAAGTGACCCAAGCCAAGCCAAATAAACCCTTTCTGAAATTTGAATCTTGGACAGAGTGACTGGAAAAAAAATTCTGCAAAAGAAGTTTTCAGTGGACACTGTAGGCTACTCTTCACCAGGTGTTACACCCAGGTGCAGGGAAGGCCTGATCAGCCTAAGGCAGGGCTTCCTAACCTCTGTGCCACTGACATTGTGAACAGATACATGTCTGCTGTGTGTGAAGGTGGGAAGAGCTGTCCTGGGCACGTAGACTATTTAGCTGCATCCCTGACTTCAACCCATGAGATGCCACTAACACCCCCCTCGCTGTGATATCCAAGAGTGTCTCCCCACTTTGCCCAATGTCCTCTGGGGCCCCAATTCAGTCCCTGTGCCTCTTGCTGATGATTGGTTCAGGGGTGAACAGCCAAGCCAGTTTAGCCAATGAAACACGAGGATAGATTTAGGCGGCGAGGGGGGGTCCTTACTCTTAAGAGAGAGACAGAGGAAGTCACTTTCTTTCTCTTCCCCACTGGATATTAAGTTTTATAGCCTGTCAGCCACTTTTCAGCCACAGGGGGAACCAGCTTTCATATGAAGCCAGCAGTGGGTGACAGAGGGAAGGAAGAGAGAGAACCTGGGTTCTCCATTGCATTCCTGAACCTCTGAGTCAGCCAACCTTGGAGCTGCCCTCCCTACCAACCCCCTTACTGCTTAAGCCAGTTTGAGTTTTCTGATGCTTGCAGCCAAAGCATGCTAAGCGACACATCATCAGAGCTGAAGAGAACACTAGCCAGTGTATGCAACCCCAGGGCATCCTGTTTCCAGTCCTTTCCAAGCTTGCGCCTGGAGCTCTCCCTCCGTTTCTATAAAGTGCCTTGCATCTCTCGGAGTCCCTCTTCTGTTCCTGTTGGCCAGAACCGAGCTTGTGACTTGCAGTGGGAGAATTCTGTTACCGCAGTTGACTAATTTCAGCCCCCAAACCCAACATTCCCAACCACCATACTACACGGGGCTAGCTCAGAACCTGTTTGTTGACTACGATTGACTCACCTGGTATTTCACAAAGCACAGGAGCTTATGAAACCTGCAGGAGAGATGGAGCCTCAAGTGAAGGGGTTGATGGGAAAAGCAACACAGAAAACGTTCTGGTAAGTTCTAAAGGAAGCGCCGCACAGGAGGGTCATGCCCTGGCAGCCCAGGGGGGTCACCCAGTGTCTCCTGAGGACTGCTAGATCCAGCAGCAGTAGGGACAAGGGCCAAGAGAAGATCAGGATCCCATGGCCTGGCTCTATCACCAACTCACTCTGTGGCCCGAAGGGAGTTGCTTCTCCCTGGAGCCTCTTCTCCATTTGCCTCATCTGTCAAATGAGCATTATATCAACTTCGCGGGGATGATGTACAGTTTAACTGAGATGACACATCTAACCGGTTTAGTGATCTGTCTCCACTCGTTGAGGCACAGCTATGACATTTTATTTTTCTAGTAACTACTACCAAATGTTCTCTGTTGAAACCGCCTCTTTCCCTCTGGGTCACAACAGAAACAATGGAGTAGTGGCAGTCTTCGTAGTGGAGGCGGAAGCAGAGGGAGCGGCACGCTCTCCACGAGCCAGGCTGCTCGAAGCACCTTACAGACACTAACTCACCGAACCCTCATAATGACCGAAGGAGGCAGGAACCAATATTATCCCCATTTTATGGAAACAGAGAAACAAGAAATTAAGTGAGGTGCCCAAAGTCATGCAGCTCTTACGGGGTGGGCTTCCTCAACCCACCTCTCTCCAATTTCATAACTCATCAGACTCCTGCTTACCAAAGCTGTCTCATTCGCAGCTCTGACAACTCAAAACTCCTCACATGAAAATGTCACTTCATCAGGTGAGCCTCACCTGCACCCAGCAAGGATGAGTCTCATGGTCACAGTCTGACTGGAAGAAGGCAGACACGAGCGAGTGAGTGCACACTGCGTGATTCCACAGTGGTGAAGTTCAACAACAGGCAGAACTAACAAACCCAGGGTGTTAGAGGTCAGGACGGTGGTCCTTGAGGAGGGGAAGTGGAGAAGGGGCACAGGGTGGCTTTCTGGGTGGCTGCTAGAGTTCTGTGTCTTGACCTAGGTGCTGGTTAGTTATGTTCAGTTTGGGAAATTCTTTAATCTGTATATTTATGTATATTTTTCTGTATCTTGTTATATTTCAAAAAAAATGTACTTGTAAAAAACTTCAACCTCAGATTGGGTTCAAAGTTCTATACACCCTCCCTCGTTCAGTTCAAGCGGGACTCATGACTTTAAGGGGTTGGAGCTGGGGGTGGCAGTAGGAGTGGGCGTGGGTACCATTCTGCTGAATTGGATTCACAGAGAGCCCTAAAGAGAGGTGGCTGGCCCCAACTTCTGGATAACCTCTGAACTTAGACTGAGCGACTCAGAGAGCCAGAGGGCCCGTAACATCACTTTACTGGACATATATGTAAAGTGCCCGGCACCAAGCAGGTGTAACAGGGGGCCCCTAGTTGGAAACACATATTTTCTCCATTTGCAGTACAGTTTGAGTGTGTTTTGCTTCCTTGTCTTCTAATTCACTGATTCGGTCCTCGGCTTCTCCCAGTCTACTGTTGATACTTTCAATGGTGTTTTTTATTGCAGCTATGTCGCTCTTCATTTCTTCTTGGGACTTACTTAAGTTGTTGATTTTTTCACCTGTTTCTTCTAGCTTCTTGCATACGTAGTTGAGTTTTTCATCTGTTTCTTCTTGCTTCTTGAACATCCGGTGCATGTACTCTAGGAACCTTATTCTGAATTCTTTTTCCGTCATGTTGCATATCTCTGTCTCACTTAGCTGCTTTTCTGGCGAGTCCTCCTTTTCTTTCCTTTGGGGGTTTCTTTGTCTACCCATGTTTGATCTCACTGACATTACTAGTTGTTGAATCGTTCAGTGGCTGGACCCTGGGTGGCAGTGGCTGCTCCCTGGGTGGCAGTGGCTCCTCGGTCTGTGGTTGCTCCTTGGGCGGTTGTGGTAGCAGCGGCTCCTCTGTTGATAGCAGGGCCTCTGATGGGTGCTGTTCACAGTTGTGGTGGCTCTTCTGGCTGGTGGAGGGAGGCTTCAGACGCAGCAACTGTTCCCCAGGCAGAGCGTGTGGTGATCAGGAGGCCGCTGTTGCTTGAATCTTCGAGGCAAGTCCAACCTTTCCGTGGAGGGGTGCAGGTCTCCCCTTGGCTCTTGCAGTCACGCTGTTTGCGAATCGCTGCCTCCGGGTCAGTAGCCGCCGGGCTAGTAGCCGATCTCTGGATGCCGGTGAACGCTGCCTGAGATGGCGCGGTCCCGCCGCTGCGCTGGCGCCCAGAGGGAGGTTTCAGCCTCAATCTCCTGGAAACACATATTTGTGATATCTTGAAGACTAGGAGTTGAGATGCCCAGCCCTTTTAAAGATGCCAGAAGTTTGTAGATAGTTGGTCAAGGAAGACACTTCTGTTTGAAGCTTTTAGTTGGTTAGACACAAGGAAAAGCCAAAGTCGGCTGCCTTAGGCTGAGTCGTCCAGAAGCCAACTCTGAGAGAGGGATTTGAATGCAAGTACGTTTCGCATTTGAGAGGAGATCTTGGAAGTACCAGTTAAGGAGTGGGCAAAGGAAGAGGCACTCATGAGCAGGTTGCCACCGTGGGAAAGTAGAATTCACTCCCACTGGGGACCCCTGGGGCACTGTGAAGACCACACCTCTGAGTTGCCCTAATTGAGGAGCAAGGGGCATGGGGTTTTTGTTTGTTTGTTTTTTAATCCTCACCTAAGGACATGCTTAGAGAGAGGAAGGGAGAGCGAGAGCGAGAGAGAGAGAGAGAGAGAGAGAGAGAGAGAGGAGAGACATCAATGTGAGAGGGAAACATCGATAAGTTGCCTCCTAGGTATGTGACTGGGACTCGAACTGGCAACCCTTCAGTGCACAGGACGACGCTCAACCAACTGAGCCATACGGAGCTCAGGTTTTTATCTATCAGCTTCCATTTGTCATTGGTTGAGGGCTGCTTCTGAAGGCATGAAGTCCCCAGAACTCCCAACTAGGCCCTAAGGCAGGGGTGGGCAAACTTTTTGACTCGAGGGCCACAATGGGTTCTTAAACTGGACCGGAGGGCCGGAACAAAAGCATGGATGGAGTGTTTGTGTGAACTAATATAAATTCAAAGTAAACATCATTACATAAAAGGGTACGGTCTTTTTTTTTTTTAGTTTTATTCATTTCAAACGGGCCGGATCCGGCCCGCGGCCCATAGTTTGCCCACGGCTGCCCTAAGGTAAGCTGAGCCTGCTCCTGTGGCCAGAGAAAGCTTTCATCCAGAGAGCTGCGGGTGTGAACACCGTGGGTGGAGGGGACCTGGGCAGGCCGTCAGCGTGAGGAGTGAACACCTATTCCCAGACTTCTAGTTCTGTGGGGAAAAGAAACTCTGACCTGCTGAAGCTACTGTTAGTCAGACTGGGTGTTACTTGTAGCCAAAAGCATTCCTAAATGACACATGGAGAACAAGAAGAGACCAGTGATAGTCCGAGTTGAAGGAAAATGTATTGGATTTCACAGACAGTATCAGGGAGGAGGGGGACCTGGTTTCCAGCTGCTTCACAAGGTGGGAATTAGACCACGGAGACTGGCTGTTAAAGGGATGACCCCTGCTGAAGGGTGAAAGGCTTGGAAACATTTCAGTTTGATGACAAAGAGACAGAGACCTGAAGACAGAGGGACAGAGTGAAAGGTAGGAAAGGAGCTGAGGTAAAGGTGATGGAGAGAGAGAGGAAGAGACAGTGGGAACTAGTGTGAAAATACACATACCAACACGTTACCAGCGACCATCGTCAGTGGTGAGATGAGAAAGTGCGTTTTCTCTCCTTCATGTGCAATTTTCAAGATTTCTTCATTAAACACGTATTACCTTTGTGATTAGGAAAAGAATTAAGGAGAATGGAAATGTCCCACCTCCGAAGGGAGAACTTCACATTTCCGAATAGAGAATACCAACTTGGAACTGCTCCTCACTTCAGTTCTTAAAATGTTTCTTGAAATGATTTAAATACAAACACAGTTCCCTTCCTTCTCCCCCTCCTTGCTTCTTCCTTTTTAGCGAAGACCTGGGTCAGGCAGAACTGGCTCGGTGCTGAACTGGAGCTGAGGCTGAAAGTGGGTGGATTGAAGGTCATTTAAGGAGAGGGGGACTAGAAGCTCCTTGGAACTGAGAATCGGATTAACTTTTTTCCTGGTTCTCTTCTCTGCAAGAACTGTCTTGTCCTAGAGTCACGGAGGAGGGTAGTGGGAGGGAAACTGGCTCCGTTTACAGAGGTAGTAAAATTGGGTGTAGATGATTCATTCTTTCGTAGATTCATTTAACAGGCATTCAGGGAGCAGCTCTTGTCGTCCGGGTCCTGAGTTGCCCTGGGGATATACCACAGTCCACGCCCATGAGGGGCTTCGAGTTGGCTGAGAGAGAGACACACGCGGACTGATAACACGAACACGAGAGGATCGGCCCAGGCCAAAAGCGAGGTTTGCACCAACGCTGAAGTTCTGCTTTCACCCACCCAGATACAGATCTCACTCATGAAATGAAGAAGTAGAGAGTGATAAGGGAGATTCTTATACAGAAGGACAGTGGTGACAAACTGATGCAGGTGGTTTCCAAAAGCTCTTGACTGGTGCTCTGGAAAGGAATGTATCTAAACTTGAGACTTCCCTAGGACTGGAAGATGGCAGAGAGGGGACAGTATATCCGTTAGCATGCTTTTGCTTCGAGTAATAAAAAAGCCAATCCAAGTGGCTTCAATAATAAAAGTATATATGATCTTTACAAAGCCCATAGCTAGGTGGTTGCAGGGACAGTTCAACAATTCAACGTGGTTGTCAAGGGTCCTCCCTCCTTAGCCTACTGAAGAAGAGGCGTGTCCCCTCCCATGCGACTCTTACAAGAGGGAGAACCCTTTCCCAGAAGCTACTCGGCAGACTTTGCCTCATATCCTGTTGGCCAGGATTGAGTCATATGTCCATACTTTAAATGCAGAGGTGACCTGGTAAAATAGCATCTCACTTTTCAGCCTCTGTTACAATGGGTGGACCCTTGGCAGCCAAAAAGAGGAAATGGAGTGATGGTTGGATAGGCAACCAACAGTATTTGCCTCAGAAGGGAATTAATCTTTGTTGGCCACTGTTTATAACCCCAGCTGTCCCCAAAATTTCCAGCTTCCCCTTTAATATCTAAATAACAATATGAACCCTATGACTTTAAGAAGACCAAACTTTTATCAGGTTCTTTCTACAGGATATTACTCAGAATCTATGGGGGTTCTCACATGTCACAGGGACCATCCTTGCGGTTGCTTAGCAATCACAGTGAACCATCTCTCCTCGGACTTCTGCCCTGTCTACCATCTCTTAACTGCCTGCACCAGGATACTGCCCCATCTCCAACACCATCTTGACCTGGAGGTGGTACCCGGTCCTCTTCCTTCACAGCCCCCCAAAAACATGGCTAGGTTAATCAGAATATAGGTTCAGCTACTGTTACTGAGACTACCACTAACAGTAGCTTAGACCAGTGGTCAGCAAACTGCGGCTCGTGAGCCACATGCGGCTCTTTGGCCCCTTGAGTGTGGCTCTTCCACAAAATACCGACTTCTGCGCATGGGCCACGAAGTTTCAATCGCACTGTACGTGCGTGACCGCACGTGGCATTTTGTGGAAGAGCCACACTCAAGGGGCCAAGAGCCGCATGTGGCTCAGGAGCCGCAGTTTGCCGACCAGGGGCTTAGACAAAGCAGAAGTTCCTTTCTAACAGTCAGAATGATCCCTGTAAGTAAGACTGGACTCCGCATATCAGTCCTTTTTATGTCTCTCTCATGTATCATTCTATGTGTGATTGGTCTGGGAATGATGACCACAGGATCATGGTGCTAGGCTCCTTCTATCTCGTTCTCTTCCATTCCTCACATGTTGCCCTTACCTGCACAGTTCATGGTAAAGCATACTATGTCCACATTCCAGGCAGCAGGATGGGGTAAAGGTGAAAGAAAGAACCATCCCGCCCCATCCTCCCCACAGGGCCTCCTGGGCCTTGAGGGCTGATTCCAAAGTGAACCACATCACTTCCACCCACATGCTATTGGCCAGCATATAGTCTCTCACGTGGTATATCTAGCTTCAAAGGACACGAGGACACTAGGAAATAGTCTTTAGCTGGGCGGCCATGTTCCCATCTACAATGCTATTTCTGTGAAAGAAGAGGAGAATTGATATTGGAGACAATTAATATCTGACCCAACAACTAAGATGAGCCCACAGGAGGGAACAAAATTTTGCTGAAGCCTTGAGGATGACAGAAAAGGAAAACCCAAAATGAAACTGTAGGCAAATAGCTCCCAGAGCCCTTGTACCTTCATCGTACTTTCCCTCGCGCCCGTCTTCACCCTCCTTTCTCTCTAGCCTGCCACCATGTTGTGGGAGTCACTCTGCCTCCCATGGATGGAGGCTTCCTGACACTGCTTTGTCGCTAGGATTTAAAACCAGCCTCCCCCATTCCTCGCCTCACCCAGATGTGGGCAATGGACCAATCCAGGTCCTTCAGAGGAAAGCTCCCTCCCTCATGTGGTTCCCATGGCCCAGGTGAGGCAAGCATGAGAGTTGTAAGCCTATTCCCCCAAATCTGGGTCCCTCTGCTTTTAGTCACACAAAGTGTGGGTCCTGTCCAAGGGCCTCCATCCAGCACAAGGGGAGGAAAACTCCAGGCCAGCCCCTCCCTTTCTGCACAGTTGGGTCTCAAATGGAAGATCATTTCCATCTTCAAATACAAAAAGACTGGGGCAAAGACTTGATCCAAAAGAGATACATTTCTCCCAAGAACTCCAGGAACACTTCCGTCTAAATGTGAACTTAGAAGTTAATTCCTTTCCTCTAAAAGTCCAGCTACAGTCTTGCTACAGAGCCACACAACTTACAGACATTATCCAGGCGCTGCTGTGCAGTGGTAAACAAGTTCCATAACCACTCTGTTTCCTCATCTGTGAAATGAGATTAATGGCAGACTCTTTCACGGGGTTGTTGGAGAGCTCTAGAGAGATGGTAGAGGTAAAATGCTAGGTTAGTCCAGGACTGACCTATAGTTGATGCCCAATATGTGTAACTATTATAATTACTACTAGAGGCCTGGTGCACAAAATTCACGCACAGGTAGGGTCCCTAGGCCTGGCTGGTGATCGGGGCCGATTGGGCCTTCCAGCTGCCAGCTGGGGCCTTCCTTCATTCTGGCCGCCCCCTGGTGGTCAGCGCATGTCATAACGCGCGATAGAACTCCTGGTCTCCAGGTCAAACTCCTGAGGGGACACTTTGCATATTAGCCTTTTATACATATAGACTAGGGGCCCAGTGCATGAATTCATGCACCTTGAAAGGAACTGTGGGCCATGGTGGGCACAGGGGTGGGTCTCGGCCTATCCTTTGCACCCCTGCCTGGCCCCTCAGCCATGGCCCCTGGCTCCCTGTCTACCGGCAGCCCTGCTCCCACCACCACCGCTCCCACATACTGATGGTGCCAGCCCCACTCACACCCGCTGATGGTGTGGAGCAATTGGGGCCGGCACCAGCAGCGGGTGCGAGCAGGGCCAGCACCGTCAGTGGGTGCAAGTGGCGGCTGCTGCCCCAATCGCCTCTCAGGAGCAGGGGGAGGTGGAGAAGCCCTGAGGGCAATCAGGGCTGGCAGCAGCCACTCGCACCCGCTGACGGTGCTGAGTGATTGGGGCCGGTGCCAGGCGTCGGCAGCGGGTGTGAGTGGGGCTGGCGTTGACAGCAGGTGAGAGCGCTGGATGAGACCGCAGCGTGGGAGCAAAGAATTTTCAGTAATCACAAGAGGCTCACCCCGATGACAGTGACCAGAGTCCCACCTTGGTCTAGCGTCCCTGCTCACCTGCTCCACCATCCCGCCGCAGCTGACGTCCACCATGTTCCACATGAGCCCCCTGGTGATCAGCGCACGTCATAGCGACAGGTTGTTCGGTTGTTCGGTTGTTCCGCCGTTTGGTCTATTTGCATATTAGGGTTTTATAGAGAAATTACTAGATAATAATAAACGACTCAGGATGGGGAATCTGTATCTGGATAGCAGTGGTTCCTCCAAGAAAAAAGGGGGAAGACTATTCCCACTTTCAAAAACAGAAACTGCTCCTGACCCACTTCAAGAAATTGAAAATCGAGAATCTCACCTGCAGGACTGGCTACAGAATTTGCGGGGCCTGGTGCAAAATGATTGTGCAGGGCCCCTTGTTAAAAAATGATTAAGAATTTCAGGACAGCAACAGCAGAGCATTAAACCAAGAGTGGGCCCTTCTGAGCACAGGCCCTGTACAGTTAAAGCTGACTGGCCCTGCTCACCTCTGCCAGCAGGACAAAATTAGAGATGTAAACAGCAGGTTGCAACATATACTATGGAGACAGATGGTAGCCTGCTTTTTCCACTCGGCAACCTAAACAGTTGTAGTAACAACAGCTACATTTATTGAGTCCTTGTTGTGAACTAGAGGCCAGGCTGAGACACCATCTCATTCAATCAATACATCCTTGCTTTAAGTAACAGATGGAAAACCCAGGATCAGAGAGGGTAAGGAATTTGACCAAGGGCACATAGCCCAAGTCAGCCAGAGTCCAGAACCTGAGCCCAGAACCACTGTATATGCGACCAAAGTGTCCTCCCATCCCGACCCTTCAACTGGACGGGGCGGAGTTTTAGTGACCTCTGGAAACCGCCCAGACTCCTCCTTTGCTGAAAGCATGGGGCAAGGTCTAACTTCCCTCTCAGACCTTCCCCCAGGCCTTGAGCCTTCTTTCTCAGAACCCATGTGATACCCTAGTTCCCCCTGAGCGCCTTCTCCTCCCCCCACTGGGACAGTCACCCTTACAGGACCAGTAGCTCAGGATTAGATTAATGTATTTATTCTTGTTTTATTTTTTTAAAATATATTTTATTGATTTTTACAGAGAGGAAGGGAGAGGGATAGACAGTTAGAAACATCGATGAGAGAGAAACATTGATCAGCTGCCTCCTGTACACCCCCCACTGGGGATGTGCCCGCAACCAAGGCACATGCCCTTGACTGGAATCGAACCCGGGACCCTTCAGTCCACAGGCCGGTGGTCAGGGCTATTCTTGCTTTATTTTTAATGCCTTGAAGTAAAGTCTAAGCTACTTTGTGGGGGTGGAGAAGTGGGGGAGTCTTTACGAGGCTAGGGAAGAGAGCCCAGGAAGATGTGAACAAGGAGTTTCTGAGCTGTTAAACTTTCTGTGAGTTCTGAAACAGTGCAGAACTCACACACATTCATAGAATTTCAGAACTGGAAGTAGTATCTAGAGCTACAGTGGGTTCAAATCCTGGGTTCACCATTTCTTAGCTGTGAGACCATGGGCAAGTTGCTTAACCTTTCTGTGCCTTGGTTCAAATGGGGGATAATAATAGTACAGGCTTCACCACGTTGATGCAGTGAACTATTATTAGCTCTTTGTGGTTATTGTTTATTGAGGACTCATGGTAGCGATGAGAACCTTGCAGAGCCTGTACAGCATAGGTGAGAGCTCGGAGGCTGAGGCCAGACTGCTTGCATTTAAATCCTACTTCACTACTTACAGTTGTGGGATCTTGGTTAAGAAGTTGACTTCTCGGAGCCTCAGTTTCTTCATTTGCCAATATTTCTCTTGGCTTAGAGATGGCATGTGAGGCTCGATTGGACCAATGAGATTCAAGGCCAGGACTTGTGCTGGCACCAGCAGGGAAAAGAAGTGTTCTTCACATTGAAGTTGCTGAGCTGGCAGGCTGTGGGCCTGGATCTGCTGGGCCCACCTTGGTTACCTCGGGAGGAGAACCTGCCTGAGAGTAAGGCTAACACAAGGGGAAACAGATAAAAGAGCTGTTGCGCGACAGTCATGATGACATTGCTTGGGCCCCTGGATGTAGCCATGCCTGAAGCAAGCCATTTTTGGACTTCCCAGTTTCATGAGCCAGCAAATTCCCCGTTTTGAAAGCCACATTCAGTTGGGTTTTTCTCACTGGAAAGCATCCAGGCTGAGACCAGAAGGTTAAGCAATTTGCCCATGGCCTGAGAGCCAGTAAGTAGCCAACCCAGGATATAGAAGCTTCTCACCTGCTGTGCCCATTGCTCCAACATCGGGGCCATTCTGTATTTGGGTGTTTGTGTTGATTTCATCTCTTTACCCTCTCTGAGCAGCCATTTTCTCATCTGAAAAATGGGATAACGCCTGACTTGCAGGGCTGTTGGGAAATAGAAAACGCTGGACAACATTGTTACCTGGCGCTGTCTGTGGCTGCAGGCGGAAGCTCTGTGCATCTTTTCCAGTGCTTTGGCCTTTGGCTTTGGCCTCGGTTAGTTATTCCATCTCAGGGGTGTCTTTGGCTGATCCCCAAATCAACCAACTAGTCAAGGTGCCCACACTATGTTAGCATGGGTGACTCTCAGAGGGAAGGGCCATTCCCTTCCTGGTTGCATGTCCTCAGTGGTGGACAGAGGGAGCTGGGGGACCCTGAGGCCCCTTCAGTTCTGAGTCCTATGGTGGAAAGAAGCCCTGTCTTCTCAGTTTCTGGAATGTTCCAAGGACTCGTGGGCTCTTCTTGGAATGACCTGTAGCTTAAGACAGCATTGAACCAAATTGACTTAGTTTCTTTTCTTCAGGAAATCAACATTTAGTGGTGGAGACAGACGATGAACACCTAAAACAAATATTTAACATAGTGCTGTGGTAACCCTGGGGAGAAAATATGACACCAAATGCCTGGTAAGTGCTAAGAAGGAAAAGGGATAGAGTGACGGGGCACTGTTTACTAGGAGGCATCAGAAGGGGCCTCTCTGAGGAAGTGACATTTCATCAGAGACCAATTTGGTCTCACTCTGGATCCCAAGCTCTTAACGCTGAGCCATCTGCCAGGAATAAGACCAGGACGAGGCAACTTGCTGACACTGCTAAGTTAGGAGTCGATGATCCCTGGGAAACAGTCGTCCTTCTCCACTGAAACTCTTTAGGACATTTTTAAAAGTTTAATGGGTCATTGATTTCCTCCATTAGCTAAATCCACGAGGAAAGGCCAGAGAAACCGCGTGAGATCATGCCTGCCAGGAAAAGATTTCAGCTATCATGACACATGGTCATTTGTTTATTTTCTAACCAGTCATCACTAGATGATTCCCAATCACCACCATCACTTCTCTGGGGATTCAAGAGCTTGGCTGGTTCAAGGCCAGACCCTGGCAGGGAATTGGCGAGCTTTACAAATGAAAGGAAGACTCAGAAAGGCATAGCAGACTCTGGTACCACGGGTCCCTCCTCCCCGCCAAATATCAGACAAGAAATTGGGGGAGATACAGAGAAGAACACCATGTGAAGATGGAGACCGAGATTGGAGTGATGCTGCCACAGACAAGGGACCATGAGCCACCAGGCGAGAAGAGGCAAGGAATGTCCTTCCCCTAGAGCCTTCAGAAGGCTTGTGGCCCTGTTGGCCCCATTGATGGTGGACTTCTGGCCCGCAGAACTGTTTGAAAATACATTTCTGTTGTTTTAAACCACCAAATTTGTGGTGATTTGTTATGACACTCCTAGGAAATTACCACAACCACGAAACAGCCCAGACTTGGACCCTGCTTTAGCCTGCTGCAGCCCCCCTCTCTTCCATCAAGAACTTGTGCGTAGCTTTGGCCCCACTCAAAGGCTGCTGCAGTCCTTGGGTGACACTCCCTGCAGGCTTGAGGGCCACTTGGGCTCCAGATGGGCATTTGATTTATTTACTTATTTAGCTCAGCCCACAATGATAGGAATGAACCAGCCCTCTTCTCTCGTCCCCCAAGGAGTTCTGTGAGTACCAGACAAGCTAGCACTCAAATCAATGAGGACAGGAAGAGTATACCAGAGCCTGGAGTCACTTAAACGGGCTAAGATTTAAATTAGGCAGCTTCTAAGTGTGGGATTCCCAAACTTTCCACCAGAATGGACATCTTTTGTTAATTTCCTCCATGGAACACCCAGTTTCTAAAGACATTGCCTATGAAATCAATTGCATTTATTCAATAAGAATTCATTTACCTCCCCCCTCCAATTGCTATTATATGGAGGTAGGTATATAATAACGAGGGCTAATATTTATTGATCTACTCACTATACTAATAGCACTATACATATACTTATTCCATCTTCACACCACCCCTATGAGGTAGGTAATTTTATTATCCTAATTTTACAAAGGAAGGAACAGAGGCCGAGAAAGGTTAGGTCTTTTGCTAAAGGTTGCACAGCTAGTATTTTGTAGAGCTGGAAGTTGGACCCAGGCAGCCTGGCTCCAAAGCAATCCCCTGGAGACTGGGTTAGAATTTTGGCTTGCATACCAATGCGCAATGCAAGTGATTTTGTTTCTCTGCACCTCAGTTTCCTCATCCATAAAGTGGTAATAATAGTAGTGCCTATTCTGTAGGATTGTTGTGGAGATTAAGAATGTGTACTTGGAATCCCAGGCAAGTGTCTGCCGCAAGTACTCAAGGAACTATTTCAACCAGTGATACCAGCAGCTGCTCTGGCCAGGCCTGAGATGCAAACAGGGATGATTCGGTCCTCTAGGTTCTCTGACCTCATGCAGTTCACGATTCCATGTAATGTGCCAGGCCAGAGCTGGATGGCTTCAAGTAGAACCTGCAGGAAGGCAATCTGACCAGCCCTTTTCATATGTGCTTCCAGGACCATAGATGGACAATTAGCTGGGGCTGCTGGTAAAAAGTACAAATTCTTGGTATCTGAATTCCTTGGAGTTGGACCCAGAAATCTGTATTATCCGACACTCTAATGCACCCTGGAATTAATGCTCCTCTGAGTCCAGTCTGGGCAAGAATTCCTTGATACTTTGGGAAACTGAAAATCATGCCAGGACCTCAATCCATTCCTGCAGCGCCCGAAATTGGAGACCTCCAACGGAAAGCTTGCATTTCAGTACAAGGGCAGTACAGAGAATAGGAGGGTCTTCCTCAGCAGCCTGGTAAATAATAAAGCTCTAAGTTTCATGAAAAAAACGTGCAGACATCTGGCCAGAGGCGGGAGGCAGGAAATGGAGCATGCTTCCTAGGCCCATATTCCAGCTTGGAGCACTGAGGCCAGGGCCCTGGCGTTGCAGGAAAGATACATGACTATTTCAAGGCCACTCCGTGACTCAATGGGCCTCCTAGAGGTTTGATCTCACTATCCCAGGAGGCCTGGCAAACCCTAGCGCCTTGCGTCGAGCTCCCGGGGTCGCCTAGGCAACGGGCGGGCGCCCCGCCCAAGCTCGGAGTTCCGGAGGGGAGGAGGGAGCGAGCCCTGCGAGAGGTCTCGCGGGGCCGAGGCGGCTTCCTCCAGCGCCTCCCCCTGACTCCACCCCGCGGAAGTGCTGGCTGACCTGTTCGACCGCTGATTGGCCTTCACTGTGGGGGCGGAGCCCACAGCAGCGCGGTGCGTACTTCCGGCTGCCGGGTTGACATGAAGAAGCAGCGGCTAGGGCGGCGGTAGCGGTGGCAGCCGAGGCTTGCAGCGGGACTCCCGGCAGAGTGCGCGACGCGGCCTAGAGCGGCAGACGGCGCGGTAGGCCGAGGAGGGGGCGCAGCAGCCGCCCTGGCCCGTCATGGAGATGGAAAAGGAGTTCGAGCAGATCGACAAGGCTGGGAGCTGGGCGGCCATTTACCAGGTGCGGGAGCAACCCGGAGCGCGGCAGGCCCTTCGCTTAGGCCGCGTGAACCTTCCCCGCAGAACCCCGAGCCCCGTGCTTCCTCTGGGTCTCGACCGGTGCGTCGGCCCTGCTGCTTGAGGATTCAGTCCGACGGCGGCAGAGGCCGGCCCCCTCTCTCTTTGTCCCTCGGGTGGGCCTTCGTCCCTCCCGGACCTCGCCGTCCCCTTGGGTCCCCCACTTACCTCGCATCCTCCAGCCCGGTGACCTCTCCCGCCCGGGGGCGGCGGGTCCGGGCTCTCCGCGCGCATCCCTCGCACCCCGACCCCGCCCCCCTTCCCATCCACTCTTTGTCCCCTGGGGTTGGCGGAACGCCCCCGCCACTTCCTTTTCTAGACGGGACCACCTCAGACTCTCTTCCTTTGTCTCCCTGGGAGCAAGGGCTACTCCCCCTCCCGCCTTCACGTTTCCTTTCCCCTCGTCTCCGTGTGCTTGGGAGTCCCGAGGGTGACAGTCCCCTTCCCCCTTCCTGTCCATTCATTTCATGGATGTGAATTGGCGATGCCCGTTCCGTGCCGGGCACCGCTCAGGCGCCGGAGGTGGTGTGTACTGAATGAGACGGACCAGACCTCATCCCTCGTGGAGCTCAGAGTCCAGGAGGACAGTCGCACACATGAGCAGATAATTTCGGGTAGTGACAGGTGCTGCGAAGAACACAACGCGGAAGGGAAGGTGGGCTGCCCCGGAGAAGGGGGTCAGGGCAGGTCTAGCAGGCATTTGCTCCGTGAGCTGGAAGAGGAGCGGCAGCAAGCCAGGCAGGTATCGGGCCAAAGATCCTTCCAGCCAGGAGGCCTGAGGTGCCCGCTGCACTGGGGCCAAAAGGCTGCCACCCTTTCAGGCAGGGACCATGGGGAGTTAGCATGTTTACCGAAATCGCATCTTCCCCCGATGAGCATCTTAATGCTTTGGTGGAGGCTGAGGTGATGGGGTCTTACAAGTCCTCGTCTACTTGTGGATGCTATGGTGGTGCCTACACGTTAGGAAGGCAGGGTTTCTGACATATCTCTAAAGCATCAGATTAAAAACACCAAGCGGTCTGCCTTCACCAGCAGCTAAGCCCTCTCGAGAAAATATGTGCTCCTGATTAAATGTCATTGCGGGGGTTGTGAGGACTCACCAAAACCACACTCCATGTTTTAAATAAACGGTGCACAGAATAGAGAGATGTTGTTACTTGTGTAAAGGGAGAAGGCAGTGTATTCCGTTTCCAGCTTATAGGCTCAAAAGGCAAATTGTGAGATCTATCAGCCGGTAGTATTAAAGTCTATTTTGAGCTCCACTTAAAATGGAAAGAAAGCTTTAAGCAATTCTTTGGTATGCTTGACTAACAAAGCCTCTTTTTTTTTTGGCATGCTTGGTTTCATGTCGATTTGCATCAAGCTTATTTGACAGGTTTACTTTTACTTAGACTATAAAGTATATTAGTTATTGATAAATATATACAGTTTGTATCCATTGCCTAGTCTCTCTGAAGTAATTGAGTGAATTTCACTAGCGGCTTTGAGAATGTGTAGACATGCTGTCTACGTCAGATTTAATGCAGTGGAATCTAAAGTGGTTCTTAATGAAAAAATGGTTCCTCTGAAGTGTTGGATATTATGATATACCCCGTCACAAGTGGAGGTGGCCTCCACGAAGCATGGGGGAAATCTATGATACCGGAACTGAGTTGGCAACAACAAATTCATATTCTAAAAACTCATATTCTAAAAGAATTTGATTTCTTACTGTTTTAGGCCAGAGCTTGGAGCAGGTTCGTCTTTAATTTCCCTCCTTGTTCTTAAGTTCCTCTACCGTATTTGAACTCCAAGACTTAGTCAAGATTTGCAGTATGTCGAGATTCCCTTAATGGATTGCCACGTTCCTGGAGGTGGTTTCTTTTGACATTAGAGAGTTGTCCATTATGGGCTTTCTCACCTCTACTGTACAGGTATTTTTGTTTTCTAACACTGAAATCAGAAACTCTTCTCCTTTTTGAGTTGAAAAGTGGCTCTTTATTGGGCATTGTGTCATTTTTAAAAACAAAGAGTTCAGATGACCTTGAGTTGAAAGTGGCACATTTCCCAAAGTGTGTGTCAATTTACCGAAACCATTCTTTCTCAGGAATTCAAAGAAATGTGTTTCAGGTTGGACGAAAATGGAAGCTAAAAAAAATTTAACAATTTATAGCATGTCACGATGAGGACAGCCTTGTGCAAAGTCATTTTAAGCTTGCTTAGTCTATTGTGATTAGAAAAATATAATTTCTGCTTAAAATTTTGTAAACAAGGCAGTGCAGTTATTTCTTATGACACTAACTTCTTTTCTAACTAGAACAAAAAGATGCAGAAACTTGGCAACAATTGGGCAATGAACAAAAGGGTAAAGTAGACTTGAATGCTGAGGAATGTGGTAGCTTAGAAAACAAAAGTGTCAGGCAAAGATTCTATGTAAGCTTAATCTGATAACGTGAGCATAACTGTTTTTAATTGTTAGAGCTAATAAATAGCATAGGTACTGATGAGCATTTAGGTTTATAAAAAAGTCAGCTTTGATAGCACATGTAGATGGGTTTAAAAATTGTTCCCTATCATTTAAATGATTGCGTGTCTGATTTGAAAAGAAGTAATACTAGTGAGCTTAGAGTTTGAGTTGGTCTGACTGTCTAAGAGGAGACAGAACACAGATGGGGAAAAGGGATTGGTTTTTGGAGCTAGAATGAAGAGAAAACAGAACTTGAAGTAATGAAAATAGCTGATAAGCTGCCCTCCATCAGTAGTTTAAGGTTGGGGTCAGGTGTTTTGCTCTTTCTCTCATCTTTAAATTCTTTGATTCTCTGACACTGTTCATTACCTTTAAATGTGAATGATTTGATTGTTTCATATAAAGGAGGTTGCAACCGTAGCTTGTGACTTGAAGACAAGATTTATTCCATGTTAGAGGCTGGCTTTGTAAAATGGGCCACTCTTCCAAATGACTTGTTTTTATAGCTGCTTTCATTATGAAATATGATCTAATGCATATCTAGGTTAAAACCATGTTATAACAATAGTTCACTAAAATTCTTCACTGCTATATACAGTATATGTTTTTATAATCCAAGAAGATGAATATTAAAATTTCCTAATAATGTTTATTTAAATACCAGTCTCTTCAGAGAAAGACTCTGTTTTGTGAAGAGGAGACAGATCTATACACTATGACTCACTTCACTTAAAAAAAAAAAGACAAACGGAAATGACATGGAGAGATTGGGAAGTTCTAGTCATCTTGAGTGACCCATTAGCTCTAAATGTGCTTGTTTAGCCCTGGTTTTAGTGAACTAAATTTAGGTGTCTGATCTCCACTTTGGAAATGGTGTAAAGACCTTTGTAATTGTCGGGGCTCATATTAAATTAACTGGGAGCACAAGGAGAAATAGTGGAGGGAACTTTCTGCTATTATTTGTTTGACATCACTGGCATATTTATAGGAATACTTTGGTACTTTTGGAAGTACATAAGCAGGTCAGCTGGGGGATAATGGTAATGCAAATGATCTTCAGTTGCCAATTACCTGCAGTTTGCATTTTAGCATGAATAGCTCCCCAAAAACTCTAAAAATACCTGGTATTGAATAATGTGTTGAATGTACTAGTATACTGAATTTCATGATAGAAATGAATATGAAATTTCCTGTAGGGGGTTTTTCAGAGTATAAACTGTTGGAATAATGACTGTGCCTTTTCTTTTTCTTTTCCTTTTTTTTTTTTTTTTTTGGTATTGTCTGTTTTCTGATCTCTTAGGGTGCAGAAATTTTGTCCTATGATGTGCTTTTAATTGCAGGTACTTTTTCTTAAGCCTACCTGAACCCATATGTATTTTGCGAACACTGACATTCCTCCCTGCAGTGTTTGTGTTCATACGTTCATGGTAACCAACTAATACTGACAGATAGGCTGGGCACGTTTCTTGCTACTGCCCGTGTTCCGGAAAATGGGAAGTCTAGCTGGGTCATTGTTTCCAAGACAGTGTAGTTTGGTATCAGGCACTCGGTGTGTTTTCAGTATCCAGTGAGTGCTGGGGATTTGGACTAGTTCTTGATTCCCCCTACCACATTTTGTTGATTGGTCACCATAGCATTCTTTCTACCACCCCAGTGGTCTAGGTTATTAAATCTATAATAAAAAAGTGTAATATGCAAATCGAACAGCCAAACAACGGAACAACTATCCGGATGCCCATCCAGACAACCTTCTGGACGAAGCTAGGGCTGTGATGGCCTACTCTTGCATGAATTTTGTGCATCGGGCCTCTAGTTTTGCCTATAATACTATAGTCGTTTGTAGTTTCACACTAGAAACAAGTTACATATTATTATGGTCCCTTAAAGTCTCTCCATATCTCCTCCTACCCTGCCATGTATATTCTTCACATTATCACTGGTAATTGTGTTAAAAACAGACCTGAGTCAGGTCACTCTGTTTAATTACTTCTAGTGCTTTCATAGTACCTGTAAGGTCCAAACTCCTGAGCATGGCAGCCAGGTTCCAGCCATCCCTTCCCATGTACCTCAATTCTAGCCACACTAGAACGTATAGTGTTCTTCAAACTCATCCTTCTCTTTCCTCCTCTATATCTTGGCTCAACACTTTGTGTTGCCTGCCTTTCCCACTCAGATGTGTGCCTCCTCATACTAGATCTTTGTTGTCTCACCTGTGTGTTTCCATACAACTTCATACTTACCTCTTCTGAAGCCTTGCTCTCATGGGAGCTGTTTCTTTAGATCTAGATCTATCTCCTCCAGAGTCCAAGCTTCCTGAGGCCAGCTAGTCCATCTTTCTCACTCATCTTGGTGTCCTCTGCACCTGGACAAAGTAAGTGCCTAACAAATGCTGAATTGAATTGCTTGTCAGCCCTTTGCCAGGCCCTGACAATATAAAGACAAACAATACCTGGTTCCCAACTCCCATTCTAGGGAGGAGGGTGATAGTAGAGGTCAAGATCATCACATTGTGAGCCATGGCCTGATGAGGCAATTTAGTATTGTCCGCTTGGTGACTTGGAAGAAAGGCTTGAATTCATACCCAGTAGAAGTTGATACCACCAGTTTGTCTCACAGGAACTTTAAATTAACAACAAATTTATACTTGGTCTGAGGCAAACTTAATAGAAGGTTTGCAGGTGATACATCTGTCTCTCTAAGAATTGTTGAATTACTCTATCCTCATCACTCTTGACTTGTTTTCACATGCCTTCTAGAAGGGCTTTGCATGTAGTCGGTTTGTAAATGGTTTTTGATTGTGGGATGTAAAATATGGTTCTCCGTAAAGTGACAACCCTACAAAGTCTGCTTTTTTCCCCAAAGTATAAACGGTAAAGGTTAATATTTTTGGCCTTTGATCAAACTACCTTCAGGCCAAGAGAGTAATTTAATCTTTTGCTTTTTCTCTAGTCTTAGCTCTAAAACTAACAGTGCTGAGTGGGTCCTTTCCTTTCTTTGGGCTTCAGTCCCTTCCTTTGTAAAAGTTATCCTGGACTAGCTGATCACCAGTTCACTTCAAGTAATAAAAGTCTTTAATGTGCTCACAAAGAAAATTTAGTGTTCCTGAAGTGATCCTTGTAAAACATTGTAGTGGGTACTCAGTTTTGTAAAGTGGGTGAGTGTCAGTGGGTACAGCTAGGCTCAAAAATTTATAGGAGTTTTGTGAGTCTAGCTAAGGACTCAAAAGAATTTACTATTTTCCCCCCAAGAGGTATTAAATTAAGCATTCTTAATAAGTAGGGTTCATTTGATTTAGTAATGTGGGAAAATGAGTAGCCCTGACACATGAGTTATTTTTTCTCTTAAGTAGCAATTGGGTGGTTTTTCCTGTAAAAGATAGAGGAACTGATTCTTGAGAATTTACGAAAGATTCAACCCAAGCTAGGTACTTGAAGAGTAGCTGCCCTTTATGTTGTAATTTTTTAAATAAACCAACATCTGGTCTAACTTCATTTGAATAGTGTGATAGTTTACATATCTGCCATGTTTGAGAAGAAAGTACCTAAGTCTCCAGCATTTTAGAAATAATGCTTTACTTTGTGTAGAAGTGGGCTTCCAGCTCCTGCCTTCTCCCTTTTCAAGGCAGCTTGACATAATCATGAGTCTCTGACATTTTGTTAATTTTGAATGTCTGAAAACTAGAAACAAGACCATTTCACGTGGTCCCTCCAAATGTAAATAGCCAAAGAAAAGTTTAGTGCCCCCTCCCCTGCCCCCAAATCAGTTGATCTTTGGGATGTGGTACAAGTCACACTGCAGACAAAGTAATAACTACTGATATATGATTTTTAGCCTTTTTTTTTAAGTGACATGCTTCAGTTAGCAGTTCTGAATGCTTGTTTCTACCAAGGCAATGAAGTTTTACAGTACATCAGTGGTGCTTAGAATTGGTGCTTCCAGAAGCTCTTTAGTATGGACTCAAAAAGTAAACATGGCTTATTAGCAAAGTGATGCTTGAGGCCTGCATTTTCTTTGGAGAATATGTGTATTCCCTGCTACTATTAATCTAGTACTGTGCCAGGAAATTCTAAATCCTTACTGAGGCTTAACCACTGTTGATGGAAACCTTTGGGCCCATGTGTTCTGTGTCCTGGCTGGGCTTCTTTTTTACTGCAGAAGTTTCTTCCCAAAGACTGAGTAAGGCAGGTTTTCTTTACAGATGAACACAGCCTCCTCTGTGTTTGTGGCTTTTGTGGGTGAGTGACACCACTTGCAAAGATAAGATGAGTATAGCCAAGCTAGGTTTCCCAAAGTGTATTTAAAAAATTTATTAGTTAGTGATTAGAGAAGGAAAATTTTTCCTTATCTCTGTTATGAAACATCCCTCCCCTTTTATTCTTTCTTCATGGATCTTATTGGTGCTTCTCTTCCTTTTGAAAAAAAAAAAAAAACAACATTTAAAAATTGCCATGCTGAGTTCCAGCAAACAGCTTAGCTAGTTTTTATTCTGATGAGTACTGATGAACTCGAGGATTGTATACTGTTGTGAATTTCTTACAGGGAAGTGGACATCAAGTAATTATTCCAGAGAGTTGGAGTTCTCTTAAGAATCTGGGCTTACTTAAGAATGTCTGCAAATGAAATCAATTCTGAATATAACTTAATTCAAGAGAACAGACAGGCAAGCTACATTTAGCCTATATGGTAAATTAGCTTTACATTCCTTGATGGTTAAACGTTGATCACTGTTAGATTTATCCCTTTCAGATTTCATGCTGCCTCACTATTCAAATAGTCAGGGTTTAGCTTGCTTCTGCAAGGATGAAGGCAAAGGATGCCTTCACAAATATTTGTGGGGCTCCCTTTTGCACAAAAAGAAGGGGCTTCTGAGAAGATATCCAATGGTCTTTTTGTGGGGGAGGATACTTAGTTCTGCGTTTTTTGTTGAGATTGTTTTGCTTCATTGTTTTTACCCTGATTTGGGCTGTATTTTAAGAGCATCTTAAAGGTAAGAGCATTATTATTCTCCACCACCTGGACACCACCTCTCTGTTGATAGGGTCTTTAGGATTGTCTTTGGAGGTGGGCTGAAACAGAATGGTGCAAGATCAGGAAGTTGCATTAAGCCACCACCACATTTCTGGAGCAACCCCAGTACACTAGGTGATTTAGCCACATAAGGATCAGCTGCTTGACTATTCCTCAGGAATCCACATCCTGGGATGTGGGTTCCCAAGGAATGGGTCCTTTATGTACTTATCATGGTACCATTTCTAAGTATATTTAAATAGTCCTCATGTCCTACTACAGTTTTCTTGATATACCCTAGGAATATTAGTGTCATTAGCAGTGTTTTATTTCATCTGTTCTTGCCACAAATAACTACCCAGGTCCGCTATTTTCCCTTATTTTTCTGCCTGCTAATAAGAATGCTTTTGAGAGTTTGAGTAACAATATTGAAGAATCTACAGTGGCAGCTGGTAGCTTCTGTACTCATCTTTACTTGAGCAATTGTTTCCATCCTTTGGGAGCTTGAATCCCCTCCCCCCCCACCCCTCCCCCACCCAAATTTATGAAAACATAGTTGTCATGCAGAGAGAATCACTGTAAAAGTAGGTGACGTTGAATAAACTCATTACCTTTTTTTTTTTTCATGAATGCATATTTGTCAACTAAACTTCCTTTTGCAACTTGTTCCACTACTTGATGACAACAAGCTTTTGTGTTTCCCAACAGTCTTGGTTCGTTGGAAGATGTTGCTTTTGAAAATAGAAAATAAATGACTGTAGGAGAAGAAGGCGAGCTTTGGTTTGAAGTAGGAGTCTGGTATGTCCCTAGTGCTCAGTGTAAAACACAGCTGGAGATGGGTGTGGTCCATCATCTAAAATTTCCTATCTTCAGTTTGAGGAGGTGGTTACCATTCTAACCACTGAATAACTGCACGGTACATGCTGTTTTATTCACAGGGCAAAACTTCGCATTAATGGTTTCCTTTGCATTTACCTTCAAATTAATAAAATGTCATTTTTTTGGGTAATGTTTACATGCCAGGTCCATTTTAGAAGGAAGAAAGGATACAGTTGAAGTTAAAGGATTAAACTGGCACCACACCTTTAGTTTTGTAAATGTCTTTAGTGTTTGATTTTTTAGGTTGATCATAAGGAAGTGATAAGTATGTTAGGTTATTTGTGGTTTGAGCTAATTTTAGTCTCCTATTCTCAGCTTGCTTTATATCCTTTGATATTAAAACATGCTTTCTAGAAAGACAAATTTTGAATGTAGGACACAGTCTATATTCTCTACTTGGGCTACATTTCAAAAAATACTTCTCAGTTCTTTGGAAGTTGGACAGTTTGACAATCATGGACTCCTTTGCTTAGTATCTCTACTTTCCCAGCAAATAAAGTAGATTCTTTCATAGAAGTTTGGAACTCTTGTTCCAAGCTAGTGGCTAGAAGGGCATAGTTGATATTAGAGGATTTAAAAAAGATTCCAACCAACATGAGATGTATCGAAGCAAGGCTTTGATTGTGTAGGAAACCTTCCCTACCCTGTCCCCTTAGGTGGTAGAGCCTTTTGCTCCTAAAGGCTGAGGTTTGTGTCTGTCTGCAGTACTGATTATTGGTTTCACACAGAACAGTTTTGTTTCAAAACTGTAGTCCAAAGCTGCCCTGCTACCCTTAACCAACCACCTCAAACATACATGCCTCCAGGGCCTTGTGAGGTAATGGAAAAAGAAGACTGGGGCTTCTGAGTCTGCCTTTGTTGTGGGACCTGGAAGGAGTTCCATGCAGGATCTGTAAAATGTGGTGATTGGACCAGACAGCCTTATAACATGATTTAGATCTAACATTCTGCATCTACATGGTCACACAAGGAGTCAGGAAAGTGGGCAATCTTTTTGGAAAAAATTGGGCCTTCATGTCCGACAAACTGCATTTGGATGTTCTGTGATCCTCAGCATCTAAAAGTGAGACAGAACTTTAAAATTTCATATTAACTCAAATTAAAACTTTAAAATATCCATTATTATGTTCTTAAAAAATAATAAAACACTCGGTGAAGGCATAAATCAGATTATTTTATAAAATTACCAAATGCCACACTGATGAATGCTGTTCCCTTTGAAATTTTTCTAATGTCTAAAGGGGATTATTGGGTTTTATAATTGGTTAAAAAGAAAAACCACTCATGAAAAAGAAATGCACAGTCTGATCTATGTTCTACCCTCATTCATAATAAAACTCAATAATAGCTAACATTTATTGAATTCTGTTATGTGCCCTAAGCACTGTGCAAAGTGCTTTGCATGCAGTACCATTTATTATACACCATAAATTGGTCTTTAATAGCAGGAAATGTTTTAGGAGGACAATTAGGTGTCAGAGCTTGGATGTTCTTCTCTGCCTGAGGTCTTCCGTGTCCTGAAGCCAGCTTTTCATGCTTACTCTGATACACAACTGCACAGAGAGAAGAGGAATTGTGCAAAGACTCCCTGATTTTTAATACAAAGGGATAGTTTGTAGATTTTGACCTTTGCCCAGGTTTCTGACCTCTTACCTAGATATCACAAATTGGCCACCCACAGTCATATTTTGCTTGGTTCACATAGTGTTTTAGCAAAAAGAGGAATTTAAGTTTTGGTCATTGTTTATAAACCAGGAGAAATAGCACAAAAACCTGGACTTCTGGCTCCTCTTGAAAAACCTGAAAGCCACATTGTCTGGGCCCCCCTTGGCAGTCGTCTGCTGAATTGGGGACATTGCTCCTGCTGGACAGACTCCTGTGTGTTCAGTTCACAGTCCATGTGAGTCACACTGTCCTCACTCATGTGTGCTACCCAGCCTTTGGACACACTTCAGTTTGCATCCTCTACTCCATGCTGAGTTTTTTTCTTGGAGTTTGATATTAATGTTAGATTTAAGATAATTTAAGCCCTAGCCCAGTGGTCGGCAAACTGCGGCTTGCAAGCCACATGCGGTTCTTTGGCCCCTTGAGTGTGGCTCTTCCACAAAATACCACGTGCGGGCGCGCACGTACAGTGCGATTGAAACTTCGTGGCCCATGCGCAGAAGTCGGTATTTTGTGGAAGAGCCACACTCAAGGGGCCAAAGAGCCGTATGTGGCTCGCAGGCCGCAGTTTGCCAACCACTGCCCTAGCCGGTTTGGCTCAGTGGATAGAGTGTTGGCCTGTGGACAGAAGGGTCCTGAGTTCGATGCCAGTCAAGGGCACATGCCTGAGTTGCGGGCTCAATCCCCAGTTGGGGCTTGCAGAAGGCAGCCGATCAATGATTCTCATCATTGATGTTTCTATATCTCTCTTCCTCTCCTTTCCTCTCTGAAATAAAAATATTGTTTTTAAAAAGATAATTTTAAAAAACAATGTTTAGACTTTTAAGTAGTTGATTTACTATCTTTAAATAAAATCAAAGCAAAGGAAGACTAGCTAGAGTTAAAGGTTTGGTGGTTAGTATGAAAATGCTTGAGAGGTGTCCTTGGTATTAAATTCCAGGATAAAAATCACAGCCTAGATGCTTCTTTCCTTCCTACCCTTCCCCTTTCTTTTTTCATCCTTAGACCCCTTCTGCTATTTTGAGGAAGTTGGAAGCTGCGACCATTTTTTTCCACCATTGGCAGCTGAGTGTGACTGTATTTTTATACCATGTTCAGTTATTTCCATGAACATTTTTTTTTAACCCTCACCTGAGGATATTTTTTCCATTGATTTTTATTTTTATTTTTTTTAGAGAGAGAGAGAGAAACATTGATGTGAGAGAGACACATTGATTGATTGCCTCCCCCACATGCCCTGACTGGGGCTGGGAATTGAGCCTGCAGCCGAGGTACGTTCCCTTAACTGGGAATCGAACTCATGACCATTAGGTCCATGGGCCAACACTCCAGCCACTGGCCAAACCGGCCAGGCTGAACTATTTTTGATGACCAGCTTGGAAATTAAATTGAGTGGTCCCTATGGAAATTGATAAAAAGGAATGACATATGCTTGCACTGAGAAATCTAATTAGTAGTGTTTTTAATGACTTGCTGTGTGATTAGGAATGATACTGTTTATCATCTGTCTCAGCTCATGATTAGATAACTTTTCTACCTTACCTTTTCTGTCAAGGGGTGAAATAAATGATAGAAATAAAATAAAGATATACGTTACAAAGAACATGTGTTGTTAAAAGTCTTTATTGCTATTTAGCAATAGAAATGCATATTATGTTGTAGGACATGCTTTTTCTTTGATCTTTCTTGAACATATATTATTTCATAAGGGTATGTTGTATATGACAAATTAGAACAAGCAATAAATAGTTAAGGAAGATTATTGATCATTATAAAACAATCAAGGTGTTTGTTCCAAGTTTGTACCTTCCTCCCAAAAGCTGAATCTCAAAAGGACAAAACCAGCTTAGTGTTCTAGCATTCCTGAACCATGTGACATGATGGTATAGCCACTTTATATTTTTTTGTATATGTGAAATTAAAATCTAACTGAAGACCAACTACTCCATGAAATGAAACTTTTCATCTGTCCTTCGTTTCCTTTTCTATCCTAGATTATAAGCTCCTTGCAGGCAGAGTCCATTCAGTTACTCAACAGATATATGAGCAGCTACTAGGGGCCAGGCTCTGTGCTAGATAGTGAGGATAAGTGATGAACAAGATTTGGTCCTTGTCCTTAAGAACCTTAATACTTAACTAGAGGCCTGGTGCACCAATTTGTGCATGGGTGGGGTTTGGTCGTCCCGCCCTGATGGGGGCCCATCAGGCGAGCCAACGGGGGGGAGGGGCCGCAGGCGATTGGCCGGCTGACCTCAGCCACAATCAGGGGTGGGGCAGGCTGAGGGAAGGGGTGATCAGGCCTGGATCTGGCCAGTTGGCTGCCGCAGTGTGCGTCATAGCCACTGATTGTTCTGGTCATTCCGCTTTTCCGGTCGTTGGGCTTATATATGTATATATCGATAGTCCAGTCAGCAAACGGGCTGAATAGAGACAATCCCAGTTCAGAGTGTTAAGAGCACTCATAGCCCTAGGTTCCAGGTATTGTGGGGACACTCAGGAAGAAGTAGCTTATTGGGATTGGGAGCAGGAAAAACAGACGGAGGACTGATTAGGTAAGGATAGTCTATAAAGTAGCATCTAAGTGAAGATTTCAAGGGCAAGTAGGTGGAAGCTCCATATGTTCTCCACATCCCTAATCTGGGGCTTGTTTTTTGTCCTCTGTTCATATAAAATGTTTTTTTTTCCTTAACCTGAGAAAACATAAGAGCAAATATAATATTTTTCCCCCCCCTGGGGTTTAAATCCCCCCCCCCCCCCATTTTTTCCCCCCCCCCCCCCCCCCCAAATTAAAAAGGGGGTTTTTTTTTTTTTTTTTTTTTTTCCTTTTTTTTTTTCCCTCCCTCCTACTACTCTTCTCTCATACACCACACACCCCTAGAAGCCCTGGTCCAAAAATTTTCATCGGGGGGGGGGGGGGGGCGGTCCCTCAGCCCGGTCTGTATCCTCTTGCAGTCTGGGACTGCTCGCTCCTTACCTCCTGCCTGCAGCAGAGGCGGCCTGCCACCACTGCTACGCTCACCAGCCATGAGCCCGACTTCTGGCTGAGCAGCGCTCCCCCTGTGGGAGCACACTGACCACCAGGGGCAGCTCCTGTGTTGAGCATCTGCCCCCTGGTGGTCAGTGTGCATCATAGCGACCGGTCGTTTCACTGTTCGGTTGATTTGCATATTAGGGTTTTATTATATAGGATGGGTGGGCAAAAGTAGTGCTACAGTTGTGAGTACACGAAACACAGAGTTTATTCTTGTATTATTATTTATTAGTTATTGTATTATTTTCTAGATGAACAGCTGTAACCCTACTTTTCCCACTGCCATATATATGTATATTGTTTCCCCTCTCTCTGTTCTTTTCTCTTTCCTCTGCCATTACTTCTCACCTTGATTGTGATAATGACCTCTGAACTGTTCTAATAGGGTGACATAGTGAAGGTTACATTGTGGCATTGACCTCATACCACAAGTAGTGAAGTAATCTGTGTAGGTGTCTTCTCCAGGATGATGTTTGTATTCTGGTAAGTTGTATAGCCCTAAAGCACCAACAAAGGTGTGTTGTACTTAGTAGGTAGGTTGTGCAGTATTCATTACAATGAGCTGATAACTTCTGTGTAAGGAGTTTTATTTTTCTTACCCAAGTATATTTGCAGACACTCAGTCTGTTCAAAAAGCAGAAGTACAATATATTTAATATGCAAAGTACCTTATTTTGTGGTGGTTGTTAATCCTCACCTGAGGATATTTTTTCATTTGCTTTTCAGAGAGAGTGGGAGGGAGGGAAAGAGGAGGGAGGGGAAAAGAGAGAGAGAGAAGAGAGAGAGAGAGAGAGAGAGAGAGAGAGAGAGAGAGAGAGAGAGAAAGCATTGATGTGAGAGAGACACCTTGATTGGTTGCCTCCCGCATGCACTCCGACTTGGGACAGGGAGCAAATCCTAAACCCAGGTACATGCCCTTGCCCGGGAATCAAACCCTCAACTGTTTCGTGCGACTCTTCAGTGCATAGTCTGACCCTCCTACCATTGAGCAACACTGGCCAGGGCAGCAAAGTCTCTTTAAAAAGAATCTTTAAGTATAAGACTGACTTACTAAGAATAAATTGAAAATATGTAGCTAGCCCCCTGATTTGCAGCTGACACTATGAGAATAAAGATCTCATTTATTCATTGTGAATTTTAAAAGATATTTTTAATGATATTGTCTGGCTTATCCATTATGTGGTCTATTTATTAGCAGTTCTTCATACACAGATGGCTTTGTTTGAGTGATTCTTTCAAGTTAAGTACCTTGTAAAATAAGTTTACTGACAGCCTACTTTTAATGCCTAAGTGATAGTCTTTAAGTTTCAGGCATTTTAATATTTTGGATGTGATTACAAATTCTGAGACTTTATGATTGATTTAAATACAAAATTATCAACTTGAGAATTCTAATGATTTACTGATTATTGCTTGTTTTCCATTCATATATTTACTAAACTCTTTGCTTGTCATGTAGAAGGAGTCAGGATTAGTTATCTGCAAACAATTAAAGTTGTGAAACATCTCTTTTTTCTTTCTGCTAATTGTGGCTATAAAGGTTATGTGTGGAAGTGGTCATGAGCTTGACAATTAAAAAAATAATTGTCAATTATTTCTAGTCATTAAAGACTTGAAAAGGGGAGGGTTTTCCTTACAATGGATGACAAAATAGAATAAAAGAAGCTTTGACTATTTTTCTTTTAATGGTGGGGTGATATTAAGTGTGGGTTTTTTCTTGCTAGTTTTATTTTGGAGTCATTTACATGTCACTAAGTAGATGCAATAGAACATACATAGCAGAAGTAGACAGATTCACTAAAACATAGCCATTAAATGGCCAAAATATTGCAGGGGAAAGCAATTGTTTTTAAGACACGGTAAGTAAGAAAGAATTATAAAAAGACATCCTTTATAGAATAGAAGTCCATACTCTGGAGAGGACCTAGTTCATCGATTACACTTTTGTCTTCAAATTTGCTGAAGAAAGTAAAACACTTGGGGTTGGAGGGGAGAAAGGATGTGAGTGTGTGTATACATCATAGAGAGGATTCATCAAGATTTTCTAGTCAGTAAATTGCCATATTGGGGAATTTTTAATTACTTGCCTATATTAAGTGGGCCCCTGTTTCCAGGCTGCTGTCACCCCTGGGCCATGTCATGTTCATTAGGGCAGCCGACCCTATACCCTCACCTTACCCCCTGGGAACTTCAAATTCCCTTTCTTCTGCCATCTCCTTCCCATAGGCATGCCCCAGCTTGGGATCTTTTCTACCTTTGACAGATCATTGGGCTCAGCCCTTCCGCTCTTCAGTCACGGCCTGGTGTGCTTCCACATGCCCTCACTCAGTTACTTCTGCTCTGAGTTTTCCTTCTGCATCCAGATTTCCAGCTGCTCCTCTCACCTTATGCAGCTAAGACCAGTCAGTCACTTGAAATCTGCTTCTCCAGCACTCCTAGTCCTTTTGCCCATCTTCTAGCCGTCGGCATACTTGACCAACTCCAGCTCTGGACCAGGCCAGCCACCTGCCTTTCTCTCCCTGCGGCCAGGCCTCTAAGTGCTGCTGGAGAAAATCTGCCACTTTGTAGATTGAGCCACTAGAAATCCAGTCTCTAACCTCAGATCTTTCTCCCTCAGTTCTGGCCATCATATCAAAAGCTTACCTTCCATCCTTTCTGCCTCATTTCTCTCACCAAAAGGAGCCATTGTTCCTGTCTAAGGCAAACCTTATATCTGTGCTCTTAACACCTTCCCAGCTCACCTGCTCAAGGCATCAAGTCACAGTTTAGAGACTCTTTCAGGTATGTATCCTTAGCCCTCCCTGTCTGTTGCCAATTTGCTTGGACCATTTAAGTATTCTCAGGCTTCCTCCACCTGCACCTCTCCCTGAAGCCACTGCTGTATCCTTTCCTTCTCTAGTTGAAATGGTTGAAGTAAATAGGTCACTGTGTTCATTGGTCACCTTCCTGGCATTCCTCACCTAAGGAAGTTAGTTAGCTCCACCCTATCAAGTCGCTAAAATAATCTCTTGACTGATCACTATTAGCTTCCTTGTTGCTTATCCACTGGATATTTTGCATCCTTATCATAGCACTATTTAACATGGTTGACCTCTGCTTCTTAAATGTTATTTAATCCCAGTTTCCATAACTCTCTTTTTTTCCCTTTTCTTCCTTTTATATATTCTCTTTCGCTAGCTAGTCCTGAATCTCACTTTACTGGGGGAGCTCCTCAAGGGTCTCCCCATGCTGCTCTTTTCCTCTGACTGTTCTTCCTCAGCTGTCTTATTTATTCACCCACAAAGTAGTAGTGGCCCTTGAATTCAGAGCCTGTACATACACATTCCTGCACTCTGGTACAGCTTTCAAAAGCACTTTTAGCCTGGCTGGTGTGGCTCAGTGATTGAGCATTGATCCATGAACCAGGAGGTCACCATTCCATTACCACCCAGGGCACATGCCTGGGTTGTGGGCTCGATCCCCAGCAGGGGGCGTGCAGGAGGCAACCGATAGGTGTTTCTTTCTCATCGGTGTTTCTATCTCTTCTTCCCTTCCTCTCTCTCTAAAATCAATAAAAACATTTTTTTTTAAAAAAAAGAGGCCCTTCTAGTTCCTGAAATGGCAGTGCTCTTTGTCTCTTGCAGAGCCTTTGCATATGCCTTTCCTCTGCCTGGAACAGTTTACCTTGCTAATTCTCGTTCTTCTCCTAGTCACATCTTAGGCAACCTTTTTGAGAATAAATTCTCTGATTTCCCCTTTTCCCAGGTTCAAGGTAGCTGCCTAGAATCTTCTTGGTCCTCCAGTGGCTCCTGTACTTCCCCCTTTCATAGCACTTTGTGTGATTATACTGTAATTAAATCCATTGTTCTCTAATAACCTGTTTACTTATCTGTTGCCAAGTAACCATCAAGTTTTAGAAGGGGCAAGACTGCATTCATTTCAGTCATTTGTATCTCTTAGTACACAGTAAGTGCCTAGTTTAGCATATAGAAAGGACCTAATATTTCTTATATGAAGAGAGGAGCTATACTATTTAGAAGGTTCATGAATTGGAAACTGATGATCGGGTTTATGTATTGTGTGAACCATGTGATACACCATCAATTTAGCACACACTTAGTTTTCTCATTTGTCCTTTGTATTATTTTTTTCTATGTGGTATACCTTCCCAGTGAGATTAGAAGCCCCTTCTGAGCGAGAACTGTGTGTGATTCTTGGTGTATCCCTCAGGGTGCCTTGTATGTAGTCAGACTTTATTTCAGGAGCCTAATCCCAGATATATGTGATGGAACTAAGTCTCATCTATAATCCATCCTTGTCTTCCCCAGCTGGTCCTGTCTCTGTGCCATGCACAAACCATGCCACTCTGGAGGGGCAATTTCCCTGTGGTTTCCTAGCTCTTGTGTTCCAGTATACTGGCCAAGTATGAGAGAGTCAGTGGTATGAGAGTCTTTTTTGTTCAAACTTCATAGGTTTGGTAGTTAGGACTGACCAATGCTAACAGGAAATAGAGGCATTTATTTAAAGCCAGAGAGTTGTAAACTTGCAGGAAGCAAAAGCTCTTGTTAGCATATGATTTTGTGGTTGGTTTGGTGGTCCTCTCTAAAAGTGAAGAACCAGACAAGAATGGGAGGAGCATGTTTGGGCTCTAAAGGTAGTCCTTTTTCCTAATTTGCCTTTAGAGTTTCATTTGTTTGTAATTTCCTAAGATTTTGAAAAAAGTTGCCAAAAAGCTCACAGGAAAAAAAAAAAAATCTGGCCAGGTGAATCATTTGCATCTGAAACGAAACGTTTGTTTTTAACTTTTTTCCTTAACATATTATCCTTGATACAGCCCTAAAGATTATTCAATTATTTGTGGATTTCAACTTTTCCCTTATCTTCTGGATCTTATGAAATGAGTGCTTTTTGAATGGAGAAGAGGAGGAGAAGAAAAAAATAAATGTAAAAACCTTGTTCTTGCCTTGGCAAGCTTGGCCTTACGTGTTGGAGTGGAATGACATGTCTGGTCTGGTGAAGAAGGGATATTTAGGGTTGGTTTGGCTTCTTATTCTATTTGATTTTTCTTTTTAGGTTTGTCTTTTAAACTGGAATTTTTATGTGAATGTATCTGAATTTAGAATAAAAGTACTTAGCATCACAATTTGCAGAGCACTTTTCTGTTACTTATTTTAAAGACAAATCATTGTGGTAAATGACTTGGGGCAAAGATTGTTTTTCAAAAGAACTGAGACCTAGCATGATGAAGTGGTCCCAGGGCAGACCTGCTACTGGAAGGGATCCTTTTCTTCCTGGTCCAGTGTGCTTTCCTCCAGATGTGCTGCTTTCCTGATGTCCTGGGATCGCCTTTCATCAGGGTAACTGAGTTTATTAAGCGGAATAGACATTTTATGTCAGAGCAATGGTTCTGAATCCTCAGTGTTACTTACTGAGATCATTTAAACATAAAAATGCCTTTTAACAAGATTGAAGGCCAGAGGTAGGAGCAGTTGAGAACGAAGTAGAAATAAAGCTTGAAAGATAGGGTTGTCGGCCAGTCTTAGAAAAGATGTTGAAGAAAGTGTGGGAAGCCATAAGCATTTGTATTCCAGTGTGTTGGGTTCAGACATATGTGTTGTAGTCTGTTACTGAGCTCCCACCCACAATCATACTCTAGTCTTGTTTTCCCCCTTCCTTACTTTCTCTCCTTACTACCCGTCCCCCATGGTTACCACAACCACCACTAGCAATTACCCACATGCTGGATCTTGGGGCTACTTCCCAATAAGGACACGGGGTATGTGGTGTTGGCTATAGACATGGTAAACAAACTCTGTGGCTTCCCTCCCTGTGTACCTCATGACATTTGACAGACTGCAAGCCAGCAGTAAACTGCTTCTGCTGTCTAATCTATCTGTAGTTCATTTCTATCTCTGTATTTAATGGTACATCTATCCTCTTCCAATGCCAGTGAAGAGGATGGATGATAGAATCATATGCTTAAGCAAGTTGGGAGGGATGTTAATAACAGCTGAAAAAGTAACTATAATATCCTGTAAAATTGACACGGTCAGTTTGTGGCAAAATTTTTGTGTTTGTAAGTTTTGTTTTTTTAATATCCCCATATAGTTCTTTTAAATCCATAGGCTTTGGGTAAAAGCCATGGTTAGTCTTATGTGTCATAGAGTGCCTGGCTTGTGATGCTCTAAGATTATTATTTAAGAGTATCTCCTTAAATCTTATTTGGGTCAGTTCACAGGAACAATGTTGAGATGGACTTTTCTGACTGGCATGGAGTCAAAATGGTAACCAAGCATGAGAGTTCAGACAGTCCCTAGTACACAAATGTGTCTCCTTCAGAAGTTTGAAAGTTGGTTTATCTGAGATGCTGAACATATTTTTCTATAGAATCAGTGTTATGAATTGTAGTTAAGTTCCAAGCTCGCCTATGGACATACTTAATATGCAGTATACCTGAAGTATTCCTATTAAGATAATAGGAAATTTTCCCATAGAATTACTATATATGATAATGATTACTACATATAATATTAACATTACATATAGTGGTGATTTTATGAATTTTGGGTTCCATAGGGCGGGGGGTGGTTATTGACTCCCATGGATTGTGGAGGGAGGATAGATTCCAGGATGCTGGGGGTAGATCAGAGCCGTGAGGAATACGATTAGGCTGGAGTTTCTGGGGCTGGAGAGCATTGACAGCTCCCAGGGACACTTCTTGGGCTGGCTCTCTCTTCATTACCGTCTTTTGTTTTTTTCCTTGGTTACCTTTTTTTTTTTCTTCTTTTTGCCAAGGTTTTTGCCTCTTGTCTACAACTGAAGATCCTATCAGTCTCCTGTTTTTGAATTAAATATATAATCTTTTAGAGGTTTTCTAAATTAAGTGTTGTGGCAGAGTTAGTTACCACATGTTAATTTTGCAGTGAGGAAATACAGAATTCCAGGTGACTAATCTTTATAAACTGTGCATATATTTCAGTCGTATTCTCCTTTACTGTGTATCACATTGCAGAAAATAACAGCTTTTATGATTAACATTGCCTTCCTTGGTGATATTTCTTATTTAAGGTTAGTTTTCAGATGAGACCTTTTCATGACAGTACATGAAACCATACGGTGTGCTTCCTTCCTATTTAAACCCTCTAAAACTGTCCACTGCAGTATTTCTTCTGCCAGGAGACTGGATAAACCTGTGGGTTGGTCATCTCTGTGGTTTCTTATGGCTCAATTCATGCTTCGCATGGTAAAATAGCTTGGCAACGTAAGGTAGTCATAACACACAGGACCTAGGAGGGCTCTGAACAGCCCCGCAGGGCTTGGCTGTGGCAGCTCTGTGAAAAAAATTACAATTTGTCTCTGGGACTCTTCTCTCCTATAAATATCCCATCCCTCTCCTTGAACCCCCAGGCCCTCAACCAAACACTGCTGAGATGCTGGGGCATTGGGCTTTTAGCTGGTGAAGGTAGCAGGTCTGGAGTATTCCCTTTAGTAGCTTGTGCTTTTAAACCAGCTTGTGGAGAGCTGCAGAGCTGGAAGCTCCGTGCTTGTTCCTATAGAGTTTTTGTCCCTGATTTGTCAGCTGCTCTTTCACTTCTCAGCAGAAAGGAGCACCCACGTACACCCATGCACACCCACCCACGCCCACCCAGAAAGGAAGGTTTGATGTACCACTTCTGAAAGGTTCAGTCTGGCGTCATTGTAACCAAGAAGATGGGTCAGGTGGGGCTGGAGGTAAAACTTGGCTGTGTCCCAGAACTACAGATTGTTCCACAAGTGCATTCTGGCATAGTATGATGGAAGTTTCTGGCATATTTTCCCGTAATAGTTATGGACACAGAAGGTCAGGGTGTTGCCTTGCCATAGAAGCTGTCATATGAAACAGCACTTTCTGTTTTTATTTTATTTTTTTAATTACTTCTTGTTAGAATTTTTATTTGTATGATTTAAACAAGATTTCAAAAGAGAGTTTGTAAATGGCAATTCTGAACAGTTTTCATACTCTTAATATTTCTCTTTTTTTTACTTTATTTTTATTGTTGTACTTTCTGCTTTTAGCAAATTTTACTCAAATGACACTTTAGATTGTCTCTCTAATTTACTGGCAGCTCTTCTGAAAAATATTTTTGCCAGGAAATCACTCAAACACTTAAGTCATTTTTAACCTCTGCAAATATGCTACATTTTAAAAAAATATGTCAGAAATGGGTTACTCATAAAATTTTATATATTTCCTAATGCATTCTTTTTAAATAAAAATAAGTTTTTACAGACTTTCTCATGCTTTTATTTAGAGGATGTGTTTTGTAATGTAGAGCACTGCTTCATCTTGTCCTGTGAGCTTGATTTTTTAAAACACTAAGCATTTATTTTTGTATTTAGAAATAGATTGAATAATTACAAAATCAGTGGACACTTATGTTTACAAAGCTACATATGTCTGTTCTTAGTTGCACTAACTCATAACCTAAAGTAACCTTCAACTCTTTAATTTACTCTTACATATGATTGATTGCCGAGTTCTGCAACTTTATACTTAAAACACAAATCTGAACCTCCTTCTTTTCTTACCCTCTTCCCTTTGTCCTTTTTAAAAAATATATATTTTTATTGATTTCAGAGAGGAAGGGAGAGGGAGAGAGAGATAGAAACATCAATGATGAGAGAGAATCATTGATTGGCTGCCTCCTTCACACCCCCTATTGGGGATCGAGCACGCAACCTGGGCATGTGCCCCTGACCGGAATTGAACCCGGACCATTCAGTCCGCAGGCTGACATTCTATCCACTGAACCAAACCGGCCAGGGCCCTTGTGTTTTTCAGGCCCCTCTCATCTCTGGCCTTTTATAGTCACCTTCAGCGTCTTCATTTCCATCCTGTCTCTAGCTGGTGAAGAAGTGAAGTCACTGTCCTACTTGAGAATTTCAATGGCGCTGCATTGCTAAGGGTATACTAGTAGTCTCCAGATGCCTTGGCCTCACCTAACACAAGTGCTTAAAAGCAGGTCTGGATAAAGTTGTTCCCTCAACTCTCCAGGTCCAGCTGCCCCAGCCAGCCTGCCCTAAACTCCCACACCTTCATCACATACTCCAGTCTAGGTCCATATTGATGCTGTATCCCGCTGAGCCACCACCATTCACCATCCTTTCAGCTCACAGTTCCCTGCCTCAGTGAAATACATGCCTCTTCACACTGAGCCAACATTTCTATTAAATTTCCTTGTTTGTTTTTAAATTTCTTTGTTTTTGAACTATGGAAATATTAATGTGCTTTCTTTATTGATTCTGTGAACACATTAACTTTTCCCTAACTCACCTGAAGAATCCATCTGCCCTAGGGCTAGAAAATTAGGAATTGGTTACAGAAAGCCACTAGAAAGAACATATTCATCTGCTGACATGCTATTCTTTTTAAAATACTTAATAGCAGTTTATATAAATTAACATTTTTATTCTAGTGATTATTTATTTCTTCTCAGCTAGAATGTGAACCCTCTAGGAATTTGCAATCTTGTCTTTCACATCTTTGTATTCTCAGCACCCAAGGTACCATCGTGCTTTGCATCTCCTTGTGGAATCAGATCATGCACAGATTTAACCTTCCTTAGCTAAACTATATGTACTGCTCTTCTCCCCAAAGAGAAAAAAAGAGAAATCCCTTGAAATACTACATTATCCTCTCAAGCCACACCTTGATATCCTCTATAGAGAAAGGGAGGCTAAATTTAGAAGAGAAACAAAAGAGATTAAGATCTGGGCTTTAAAATAACTAAGGCTTTCGTCCTGGCATTTAAGGTATTCTTTCCAAGGTTAATTTTAATTATATGCAATTTTGCCTCATTAACTACAGAATTACTGTGTAAGATGGGGTTCCTCTGTAAACCCTTCAGAAATGTTTGTGGAATTAAACCACAGAAGGACTCGGCACTTGAGAATAGTCTACCTAACAATTATTCTTGAGCAGTAGAGTCCTAATTTTCTCTGTAATCCATTATGATGGTCAACTATAAATTATGTTGGCACTTAATTCATTAAAACATGATTAGGTGACTGCACTTGCCTTAGCAGTGTGCTAGGCACTGACAAATTCAGGGATGATCAAGAGCACATACCTGTGGTCCCTTTTATAGACAGGAGGAAGACAACATGAAACAGTCACACAAATGATTCATTTTCATTGGGAGGAAGTGCTATAAAAGAAGAATAAAAGGTGCAATGAAAGTGTTGAAGAAGGACCTTTGAGCTGGTTTGAAGTGGTCCCTAGATGCTTAAGCAAGGCCTAGAGCTTGGGGTGGGCGAGACTTGTGGTTAAAAGTGGCTTAGCAATTTTCAAGAACACTGAGGAGGCACGTATGGCCGGGGCATTGGTCTCCAGAGTGCATCACCTTTTCAGGTTACGATTGCCAGAAGTTAGTTATTGATTGGTAGAAAATAGTATTTCATCTTGGTTTATTCAGTATTTAAAAATTAAGAATTTATCTTACATTAGAATCCCATGATTTGTTAAATGGCCCTATAGTCACTTTATTCATTTTCTTTATGATTTTATAAAATATGTTTTAAATGTTCCAAGTCTTGATTATATCTTTTCCCCTTGTTAAGAATTCTTATTTTTTTAATCATATACTATATTTTATTATGAAGTGATATGTTTACCGTGGAAAACAAGATTTTTCTTTATCTTATCACTACACAATGTAAGTACTATAAACATTTTGTCTATGTTCTGCCAGTCATATTTTTAACCGAAATTTTCACTGAGGTAATTGTAGATTCATGTGCAGTTGTGAGAAATAATACAGAGAGATCCCTTGTACAGTTTGCCCCTCCCCCATGCAAAACTGTATGTAGTACAATATCACAACCAGGATATTGACATTGATACAATTTGTCCATGTTATGCAGATTTCCCGTTTTATTGTTACTCATTTATGTGTGCATATTTGTTTTCCATAGACTGTAGTATTGGTAATGTTATTTTTTTATGTGATTTAGTTTTAATTTTTACCCTCAAAAAGCATGCCTCCCCTAATCATATATCCCTCTCCTGCTCTTGTGTGTTTTCTCTAAGTCTGTTTAAGAAAGCAGCTACTTGTAAAAGAAATAAATAGATGGAAAACAGAAATGTGAGTCTGTTTAACAATCAGCAGTATTTTACTAGCCTGCTGATTGTTATACACAATTTAGCCAGTTTATAGTTTCTGAGTTGCTGATGAAAGATACACTGGATGTTTTCTAATCGAGAGAGAACCATTTAGTCCCATTCAAAATGGACTGAAGTGTCAACTGTGTCTGAAAAAGGCCTGATAGTGATATTTGTCAAGTTGCCTGTAATTCAGGCAGACCAGAATAGAAGAATAAACATACAGGGAAAGTGCCAGTAGCAAAGGAGGCTTTGAGATCTTTGCTTTTAATCTTGAGTGAATATTCTCAGATGGTAATAGATTATCTGATTTTCCACTGACTCCCTCCCCCTCTGTGTGACAAATAACCAAAAAGATATTCAACACCCTGGTTGAAACACGTGGTCAGTTGATTTTCAGTGGTCATATGATTTTCATATGTGGTCAGATTCTCAGTATTGCTTGAATTTTCTAAATAAGAATATTTATAATATTTATAATCTGAAAATACTCCCAATCATCAATTTTGGGGTATAAAAAGGAAAGAAACACTTGATAAATGAAAAGTAAAAAGTAAGTTGTTTCAGAGTAACTGAGTTCAAACAGCATGAAGAGAGCAGGAGAGAAGATGATTGATGCTGGTCGTCAAGTTGCATGGGGTAGTTAAATGCACATGGACCAGATAGTCAGCTGGAAAACATTAAAAGCAGGATATAACTACCAAGGGACTCTATCCAAGAAAATTGAAAGGACCTGAGAAGAAAAACTAGTTAGGTGTGATTGTCAGGCTAGATTTTGGGTATTGAGAAAAGGGAGTTCTTTCTGTCCAAAATAGGTTCTCTCGGTGGAGGTTGGTCTCTCCCTAATGAACAGTAACTGTTGAGTTCTGGCTGGATTATACAGCGGCTCTTAGTAACTAAAACTTAGTAACATAAGAATAGAAGGAAGCTACTTAAATAGGGGAACCTGTTTAACAAACCTAACTGTTAAAATGCTGAAGTTATTTTTTAGTAGATTTTTGTTTATTTAAATATTTGTATTGATTTTTATGGAGAAGGAGAGAGAGAAACATTGATTTGAGAGCAAAACATGAATCAGCTGCCTCCTGCAGGCCCCTGACCAGGGAGACCAAGGATCAAGCTTGCAACTCAGGCATGTGCCCTGACCAGGAATTGAATTAGCAACACTTCAGTGCACAGGACAATGTCCAACCAACTAGCCAGGGTTAGTTGAGTTTATTTTTAACTTATTCCAGCTTTTATTTTGGAGGTTCTAGGTAAAGTAACAAGTTAAGAAAATTAAATTATTGCTAAAATACTGGGAGTGACAGATTTATTCTATTTGCCAATGTGACTGATACACATATAAAACCCAGTTAAAAATACATGAGTAAATGAAGGTAGGTTAGATGGCTGATTATAAGATGATATTATAGAATAATATGTATACTATATAAAAACAAGCAGTAAGAATTCAATATTTATGTTTGCAATTGTTTGGAGAAAAGTTTGGAAGAGTAGAAGCTACTATATTGTTAACATTCGTTACCTTTATTTTCCATTATATCTTTGTATTATACACTAGAGGCCCAGTGCATGAAATTTGTGCATGGGTAGGGTCCCTAGGCCTGGCCGGTGATCAGGGCCAATTGGGGCCTTCCGGTTGCTGGCCGGGGCCTTCCTTTGTCCCGCACTGTTCCCTGGTGGTCAGCACACATCATAGCAAGCAATCGAACTCCCGGTCTCCTGGTTGAACTACCGAGGGGGCACTTTGCATATTAGCCTTTTATATATATAGATACTAGAATTCTTAATTTTATCATGAAGTCTTTTGGTATTTAGGAATGTTTGCATTTTAGCCAGTTAACTGCCACGATATTTTGAATTTAATTTAAAAAGGTCCACCACTTGCATCTATAGACACTTATGACATACAAATGGATATAATAGTTACCTCTTTACTAACATAGTGTTTATTATATACCTTTAGTTCCCTCAGTTTAGGGGTATTACTGTGATTTCCTTCTGTGAGCAGTATTGAAGTTAGCTACTACAATCATGCACCACATAACAGCATTTTGGTCAACGACGGACTGCATATATGATGGTATATGCCACCTAGCCTCAGTGTTTAATAGGCTATGCCACCTAGGTTTGTGTAAGTACACTTGATGTTCGCACAGCAATGCATTTCTCAGAATGTATTCCTGCTGTTAAGTGGTGCATGACTGTAATCGTCTATTCTCTTTCCCTTCCCTTTCCTCCAGCATCTGATTTGAAGTATTCACAGTTGATATCTGAGGATTCTGTTTATATCTGTGAAACCAATCAGCAAGATTATTCTACTTTTCAAAAATTTTTCGTGTTCTGCCTCTCATACTCCCTTTTTGATGGTTGTACTCTACATTATATAGTACATCATCTTCCTTACAACCATCCTTTTGTCTTAGCTCTACTGATAAATATTAATGCTTACTCTGAGTTCTTTCTATATTTCTCTAGTCATTGTTTGCCTGACACTCACTCTCTACTATATTCTTCAGAAAGGGTTTATGGAAACATCATTCCGTAAGTTGATGTTCATAAGTTTGTCTGCAGCTTTTATATTTGAAAGCCATTTTGTCTATATATAAAAACCTTTGGGTCCTATTTTCTTTCCTAAAGTAATTTGAATTTGTCATTTCATCGTCTTCTGGTATAAAGACAATCTAATTGTCTTTCCCTTATAAGTGACTTGATCTTTTTGCTTAGATTCCCAACAGATTTTATTTTAACCTTTTATTTCAAAGTCTAATCATTTATTGTATTTCTTCTGTTACATTGTTTTGGTTTCCTTCTTCAAGGACTCAGCTTATTATGAGTATGTTTGATCTTCTTTGCTTATCATGTTTCTTTCACCTTCTCTCAAAAATTTTAAAATCTTTTTATTTAAAAAATAAATGAAAATTTATTAAATATAATTTCAAAATACTAAATATAATTTTGACTTACAGAAAAATTATAGCATTAATACAAGGAACCTATTTCTATTTGATTATTTCTTTTGAGATTTTTAAAAACTCTTCTCTATTCTGTTTCTTTTAAGGCATTAAATACGTTTATTCTTATGTTCCTCATTTCGTCTTCATTTCTGAAAATATTTTTTCTTTTCTTTTCTGATTTCTTTCACCTCCTTTTCAATCTTTATTTTTTTCCAGTTGCCTTGTTTTTTGATTTCTCATTCTCATTTATGTTCTTCCATAGCTTCTACCATCTTTTTTTTAAAGAAACCTCATCTTTAATATAAGGCTTACCAGTTTAGATATGCTTATTTTTTAAAATATGTTTTTATTGATTTCATAGAGGAAAGGAGAGGGAAAGAAACATCAGTGATGGGAGAGAATCATCAATTGGCTACCTCCTGCATTTCCCCTACTGGGGATTGAGCCCGCAACCCGGGCATTTACTGTGACCAGAAATCAAACCGTGACCTCCTGCTTCATGGGTCAATGCTCAACCACTGAGCCACACTGGCTGGGAGCTTCTACCATTTTCTTAATTTCTTTTAGCTTGTTGGATTAGTGTTCATCTGTTATGGGCACTTTTCTAGCATATTGTTTTGTCCCTTCTTCTCATTAATAAGATACTGCTGTATGGAACTCAACTGTCCCTTGTCTGCTCATTTTTTAAAAAATATATTTTATTGAATTTTTACAGAGAGGAAGGGAGAGGGATAGAGAGTAAGAAACATCGATGAGAGAGAAACATCGATCAGCTGCCTCCTGCACACCTCGTACTGGGGATGTGCCCGCAACCAAGGTACATGCCCTTGACCAGAATCAAACCTGGGACCTTTCAGTCCACAGGCCGACGCTCTATCCACTGAGCCAAACCAGTTACGGCTGTCTGCTCATTTTTAAGTGAACAGTGTTTCTCTTATAGTTTTAGGAAGGAGGGAGTGGATCAGATAGATATTCTAGCTCAGGGCCCTCAGGCTCTCTCTTCAGTGATCTTTGTGGTTTTTAAAAAGATCTTGTAATTTCTAAGATCTGCCTTCCCTGTTCCTCCCATCCTACCTCTTATCTTAATCTCCTCTTTCCTCAAAACTGTCTCCTAGAAGGGCGTTTCAGTTTCTTAGTTTTGAGAATCCATTGGGTCTATACTTCCATAGTATCTTGCGGGGAGGGGAAACCAGGCACTCCCTGACTGGGAATTGGAGCCTGCAGAATCTACTCCCAGTTTGACTCTAACACAGATTGGCCTATCAAACTTTCCAGAGCCATCAGAGTCACCTGTGTTGGTTCTACTTCCTCCCACACAAATGTGAATACCACATGGGTCTGAATAAGTGGCCTATCTCTACTTATTGGTACTTTCAGAATCAAAGTGTGACTCAACCCTAGGTTTGTCTTAATTGTCGGAGGAATTCATTTTACTATCCTTGTTGCTGTGTGTTTTTTTATGGAGAAACTAGAGGCCCGGTGCATGAAAATTCATGCACTGGAGTGGGGATCCCTCAACCCGGCCTACCCCCCCTCACAGTCCAGGAGCCCTCAGGGGCAGGAGGTGGCCCGGCGATCAGGGGAAGGCGACGCCCCCATCATACCTCTGGTGCTGCCACTGCCAGCAGCACAAGCCTCTGCCCAGCCCTGGTTACCTGAGCCTCGGGCGGCCCTTGGGGGCTAGGGGGCTGAGGGGGTTGGGGAACTCTGGAGGCGGGCCTGGCCTTGCAGCACGCCTGCCACCCTGGTGGGTCTGAGGGGACTGGGCGCCGCCATCTTTGAGGGCAGGGCAGTCAATTAGCTTATTCCCTCCTTATTGGCTAATTGAGTTGCAGGCGCTGCCATCTTTGCGATGGTGTGAGGGTCAATTAGCATATCCCCTCTTTATTAGATAGGAGGATTCAGGGCAAATTAAAAACTATGCTACTGCTTTCACCATTTTCCCAGAATCAAAAAGCCAGAGTAATCTCTCAGAAACATATCATTCCTCCCACTTTAAAAAAATGGAATCTTAAGACTCCTTAATGAAAACTTTCAAACATATAGAAGTAGAGAGATTAATATAATGAACCCCTATGTATCCATCACCCAGTTTCAATAATTGTTAAACTTATGACCCATTTTCTTTCATTTGTATCCCCTTTCTCTCTTTAACTCCTCCTAGCTCTGATTTATTTTGAAGTAAATCCCATAATCATAACAAATACTTAAAAAAAAAAAACATTTTTGAACACTTAGATCAAAGGAGCCAGAACCACCTCTGTATGTCAAGGAGAGGACCTGATACCATCCTGGATCTGGGCTGAGGTGCCCATCAACCTGGAAGTACATTCAGAGTATAGCCTGTAGGAAGCTGATCATCATGGCAATTTCTGTGGCACAAGAAGCTGGTAAGACAGCATTTGCCATTCCTGCCTGAATATTAGCAGCGGAGAGTCCCAATGTGTCTTGATTTGAGAGTGCTTTGTACTACACTGACTCTCTCCTCAGCCTGGCGTGGGGGCTCCGTGTACAAACCTAGATATCCCAGCCATTGACGTGCTCCTTCCCAAGTTTATAAGGAGGAATGCAGCCTTCTTCAGGAATATACCACATTAGAAAATGGGGCTGCCTGCAGGATTGGGAGGAAGCGTCACTTTCTTCCAAAAAATGTTTCTATCACACCCAGCCATTTCCTGGGTATCATAGCCAGAAATTACTCATTTCTGGAAAATCATCCATGAGCTTTCTATTGAGATCAAAGACAGAGCAGACAGAGTTCTCAAAGTTAGTTGGGTCATTGGTACTTTCTTATGCAGTCAGTCATTATTTTGTTTTCCACTGTCATCCTCGTGCTATATCTGTTTTCTCATTCCAAATTCATAGCTCTCACTTCAGTTCTTTCTGATCCTGTTTAGCACACTCATTTAGTAACTCCTTATTGAGGGCCCTGTGTCTGCAGGAATTGTGCTGCACTGGTGAACAAGCCAGGCCTGATGAGTATCTGCTCCTTTGAGCGGGGGAGACTCCATATCATCTCTTCTGGAAAAGCCTGTCCAGCCCTGTTAAGTAGAGACAGGAACTTGTGAAAGTGTTATGTGTATCCTGGGTATCCTTAGGAGTCTAGGCACACAGACATGAGTTGCAGGCCACTGTAGCAAGGTGTGGGCCCCATCTCTCCTTCCTGATCTTTGGTGTAATGGTGGCTTGGAGAGTAACAAAAGCATCAGGCTTCTGAGGTTGCTGCAATGGAGAATGGCCATCCCTTCTTCACCTCAGCCTTCATTGCTGAGCTCTCCTTTCAAGCAACAGTGCTGGAACAGACTGGGTAGAACAGCTTGGACAAAGCTATTTATTTCCTCCCATTGATGCCAACCAAAGTCAGCAATGCCAGGAAGATCTCTTCCCTCTGCACCAAATGTGGCTGCTCCACAGTTTCCCTTGATGTGACTGTTCTCATTTTTGCTAGCTAACTTTGATGGCTTCCCCTCTTTCTGTAGGGTAGCTTCCCCCTCTGATCATACTTTCTACTCAACAGTGTTTGTTGTGGCTACAGGTGGTATTCCCGCAGATATAGGGAACTCATTGAGGACAGAGACTATGAGAACCTGCCCCACCAACACTGTCATAACTTGAAATGCAAGGACAAAAATTGGCAGCAAGTACAATGATATATTGTGGTCTTTTCTTTTTTTTAAAAAAAAAAATATTTTATTGATTTTTTACAGAGAGGAAAGGAGAGGGATAGAGAGTTAGAAACATCGACCAGCTGCCTCCTGCATCAAGGTGATCCTCAAAACATGACTTTGGCATCTTCTGTAAGAATTTGCTTTAAAGACTATACTTGGGTGGTAAAGCCAATTACCTTTAAAAGAACTTTACAGTTTGGCTTTTTAACTGTTCTGTCCTCTAATGAACAGTGAAATGTTATACTGTTTATTGTGAGTAACTTGTGAAGATTGCTTTCTAGCACAGTAGGAAAAAAACATTCTAATAGTGATTTTTTTTTTTTAGTTTATGTAGTGCCATTACATGAAAGTGTCATTAGATTCAGTGTTTCTAGAATTAGTTATTTTAATTATTGCTCCATTTAGTCCTAGAGATTTATGTTTCTCTAACCCAACTTAGATATCATCATTTTGTGAACCTTTGAAGGGAGAGTGTTCAGCTAATTGTAATATCTTTAAAGGATATTGACCCTGCAATAGCTTCAGTTATTATGTAATAATAGTGACCCCATGTCTGTATCCTGCAAATATATATATGGATTTTGGTTCCTATATAGTTTTAGATGTGGTACTGAGATATTGAGCAAACTCTCTTGAGGAAGGATTCAGCATCTGTCAGCCTTCAAAAGCTTCTAAAAATTGATTATATGTTATTAGCAAAGGTTTACTGCCGCCTCCTATTGTATAAAAAATAAATGTATTTTTATGCATTCATCTCTAAGAAGGCAGATGACCAAAACGATCATGCAGCTGTTGTCCAAAGCTATGACGAGAGAAGGAAGGGATAGAATCTTTATAAAAGATACCATCTCACTAAATATGTTGAGGTGGTGGGAAGATATAATAATTTAATTTGTTAAGATACTGCTGCTTTATGCTGGATCTAATTTGAAGTAGTTACTCTAAAAGTTGCTTTTTAATTAAATATACTTAAGAAATTTGCTCCAATTGAAGTTAGAAAGTTAGAAGTCAGGTAACTGACATGGAGAAAACTGTTTGTTTGTTTGTTTGTTTGTTTTAACAGACCTGCTTATGAACATGGTGAACAGAAGTAATTTAATGTTTTTAATTTTTCTTGTATTTGACTACAAGTCAAAATACACACAATAATACATAATAGATAAATGTGGCGGCAGGGTTTGTACCAGCCATCTGCCCTTTTTTTCCTTACAAAAGAACAAAGTAACAGCAGTATTCATTTTAACTACAGAAATACTCCAGTAGTATAAAATTCTCTATATTTTAGTCTCTTGTGTTCTTCTTGATCTTTAATTTGCTAAATAGTTGCAAAGAATGAATCTAGCCTGCATCAACTTCTGAATAAACAAACAAAAAACAATTCTACCTATCTCTGAAAAAATAGTAATTTATTCATTCTGAAGTTTAAATTATCAGATGCAGCTGCATTTTGTTTCTGTTTGAATTTAGGGAGGGGGGAAGGAGCTCTCTGTAATATACAATCTGAGCTACCATGATATGCAGTCACAGAGATTACACTGAGTATAGGGGAACTGTTAAGCTGATGGAACCATGGGAAACACTTATTCTTAGCATAGTGTGAGATTTAAAAGCAATATTATAGGCATAGTTGAAAATTGTAGGAAAAAATAAACCCAGATGGATTAAGATTAAATGTTTTTTAAAAGTGAGGAAGAATACTAAGGAGAAAGACTTGCTATTAGAAGCAATAAAGGAAATTGCAGAGAAAATGATCAATAGGTATCCTATATAATAAAAAGAGGTAATATGCAAATTGACCCTTACTTCATCACACAATCACAAGATGGCTGCACCCACAGCGGAGGTGGGGTTCTCCTAATGAGAGATCAGCAGGGACCTGAGGCTGCGTGGTGCCAGGCTAAGGCGGGGTACCTGAGGCTGCACCCCCCACCCGATGGGGCTTGACAGGGGACCTCAGGCCACGCCCCCACCTGGCAGGGCTTGACGGGGGACCTCAGGCCATGCCCCCAGCCCAGCGGGACTTGACGGGGGACCTGAGACTGCATGCCCCACCTGGCGGAGCTTGACAGGGGACCAGAGGCTACTCCCCCTGCCTGGTGGGGCTTGATGGGGGTGGGGCCAGCCGGGTCTGGATCTCGCCCAATGGGGGTGGGGCCGGTCAGGTCTGGGTCTCGTGCGATTTCCAGGTGCATGTGGGTGGGCGGGGACTTGACTCTGGGTCCCGCGGTGTGCCCCAGACTCTGATAGGAGGAAGATTTTCATATACATTTTACTAATTTTCTTTCATCTCTGACACTTCTATTATAGAGAAAGGGCAAATAGCAGTATTAAAATATTTCCTCTAATTAATTCCTTTTTAACGTGCACAAATTTCATGCACTGGTCCACTAGTGAATACATAAATATTTAAAACTACTTTTAAACTTTATTGCACAGGTAATGCATATTTGCTGTAGAAATATTGGGGGAAAATGAAAAATAAAAACCAATAATAATTCTGCCAACTAGCAGTAGCAGCTCTATAATTACCACTTTGACAGTTTTGTGATCCTCCTACCACACTTAAATTTAATTTCCCATACATAAAAATTTTGTAATGTACAAACAGGTAAATTGGAAAAGTGTTTAGACAAAGAATTTATTACTTTAAAATATGTAAGTAGCTTATATGAGTAAGAAAAACACATCTCAAAGACTAGTAGGCACAGGACAGAAAGAGACAAACCACCCTACCACTATGTGTGCATTGTCCAGCAGACATTGAGCATCTGCCTGCTAATAAGTTAGGCATCCTTATTAAAGTTGTGCATACTGTGCACATAAACAGCTGTTAAAGGGACAGACATGTCATATTGTCATCTATATGTTTTATTCCAACATTTTGAGGTATAATTAAGATATAAATTAAAATGTGCAGAAAATATTTTTCTTCCATTGAACTTTTAAGAATAATGTAGGAGGATGTATTTTTTAACTTGGGATGGGCAAATGTTTTTTAAACAGGATACTAAAAAAAAACTAACAGTAAAATAAAAGATTGATAAATAGAACTACATTGAAATTAAAAACTTCTCTTCATTTAAAGACACTATTAATATGCAGAAATAGTCTTAAATTCCTCCCACCCCTGTCTGCATTCCCCTCTGAGTGTTGACTCTAATCAAGAGGTAGAGAATCACTTTTGAATTTGTCCTTGGCTAGCAGAGTATTGGTGGTCAGGACATAAACAGAGGTATAAAAAAATATTTGCATGTTGGGCCTTGCCCTCTCTTGCTGTTTTGAGAATTGTACAATCACTACCATGTGAACAAGCCCAGGCTAGTTTATCGGATGGTGAGTACCCTGTGGCCTGATTACTGCCATTGCCCTTGTCAGTAGCCAGCCAAGCATCAGATATGTGAGACCATGGGGCTCCCAGCTGACCACAGTGCATATTAGAACCCAGCTAACATCACATAGAACAGAGACACGGCATCCCAGCCCAAAGAGCCAACCTCTAGAATCATGAACAAGTTGCTGGTTAAAAGCCATTATGTTTTGGGGTGGTTTGATATACAGCAAAAGACAAATGATACAGAGAAAGATATTTGCACAGTATATAACCACCAAAGGACAATTTCTAGAATAAATAAGGAACACTGTATATCATTTAGAAGAGAGACAACCTAATAGAAAAAAAAAGTGGACAAAGCCTAAGTATAATCTGATTTCAACTATATGACATTTCTGGAAAAGTCAAAATGAGATTAACAAGAACAGTGGTTGTCAGGGTTTGGGGGTGGAGGAGAGAAGGATAGATGAATCGATGGAGCACAGGAGGATTTGGGACAGTGAAAATATTCTGAATAAAACTGTAGTGTGGATATATGTCATTATACATGTGTCAAAACACAAAATTTACAGCACCAAGAATGAACCTTACTCCAATACACTTTACATGCCTATAGCAGCGGCATCTTGCCACTTGTTCAGATGTCTTGTGAACAGTTGTGACATGTGCCACTTAATGATTTTCAATGCTGATGTTATGAATAAGTTACTTTAAAAGAACTAAATTAGAGTGTCAGTAAAGTCATTCCCATAATGTTACTTTCACTTGTTTTATTCAGAAGAGCTCTCAAGTAGGAATTTCAGGTAACACTGAGAAGTGCATGACTTCTTGGTGGAAAAAAAAAAACACAGAAAACCACAGACTGTGGACTCAAGTAGGTTTTTTCTCTTGTAACCTCATGATAAGACTAGCATGACTTGGCTTGGTAAATAGTAAGCACTTACTAAAGTGATGATTTTAGTTTTTGTCAATGTCTTCTCTCACCAAAGAGATATTTTCCTGAAACCCTACAGTTTTTAAGACCTTTGCTGTTTATTTAACAACATTCTAAATTAGCTTTTTGTCAGTAGAGTTGCATCTCATTCATGGACTGGGGTCTAAAAAAAATGAGAAATCTGCATAGATCAGGTTATCCTTAATTTATCCATAATGGATGGTAGTTTTATGTGTGCAACCTGATACCATTGTTCTTAGGGACATTTCAGTGCTAGAACCCTTAATTTAACCCACAAGAAGAAGCAAAAAGAAAGACACAGGCACAGATACAGATTGGGGTTTTTAAACCACTCATTCTGCCTTTCCTTGAGTGATCAGATCCTGGTGGTGGGGAGGGAGTGTAGGGAGAGTATCCACTTGTTTGGGAGCTTTACTTCGTCTGTTATACTGTTATTCCTCTCTAACCTTGGTGACTAGTCATGAATGTGTTTGTGAGAGTTCCATGTGGCAGTGCCTAGCTCAGAACCTAGCCTAATCTGTTTATCTGGCTATCTTCTCCACTGAAACTCAAGGCACATGGCAGCAGGACTTTTGCCTCTCGTTCATATTCTTAGTGCCTGCCACATAATCCATGCTCAGTATATACAAGGTGGGGCAAAAGTAGTTTCACAGTTGTTCATATGGAAAATAATACAATCCTATATAATAAAAGCCTAATATGCAAATTGTCCCCTCACGCAGTTGTTCGACCGGAAGTTTGACTGCTCGCTATGATGTGCGCTGACCACCAGGGCGCGGTGCAGAGCATGATAGGCATCGGCAACGCGCTGTGACCTCTCGCCAGCTACCTGGGATGGGTGACGGGGACAGAGGTGCAGTGAGAATGCAGGGTGTCCGCCAAGCTCACTCTCACTCCCCATGCTACCCTCCCCTGGGATGCCAGGGCTTGCGTGCCAGGGAAGCCCCTGCGCTCAAGTGCTGGGCACCCACGAGGAGCCCGCCCTGCACCCATGTGGCATCTTCCAGGTGAGCTGGGCCACAGCCACCAGGACCGCAGGGGCTGATCGGGCTCCCCATGGGTTCGCACAGGAGCCAGTCTACGAGGCCAGCCGGGAGAGAGCACACTGCCCGCCTGGCTTCCGTGCGGTGCCACTGAGTGGCCCAGAGGCCCACACTGTGCTCCGGCCCGCAGCGTCCGGCCGCGCTTATTGCATCTCCGCATGGGGACTCAGGTGCCGTGACTCAGGCGGAGGGGGACATGTGGGGGCCCAGGTGCTTCCCAGGGCTGACAGGTCAGCTGGCACCTGCCCTTCTATGCCAGACACTCATGCTTTGATCACCGACCAGGCCTAGGGACCGCACCTGTGCACGAATTTTGTGTACCAGTCTCTAGTAATTAATAAATAATAATGTGAGAATAAATTGTTTCCCATACTCAACTGTAAACCCACTTTTGTCCACCCTGTCTTTGGATGAATTGAAGAAACTCATACATCAAATCTAAACCTTGCTTCCTTAATCCATATACACAGAGTTCTTTGGAAAGCCATGTAGGAAGAGCTTGGTCACCTCTTTTCCCAAGTTATTTTATTTTTGTGATCTCACTAAAGAACTGTCACTTCATGCTTTGGGGCATTGGTTATGTTTTCCTTCTTCACCCCTAATTCCCCAGATGGTGTTCTAGAAAAGTACATTGTACTAGAAAGTATTTAGATTATTGGTTGATAATAATGCAAAAGTCCTTTCTTTGGGTATGGTAACAGAATCATGTTTTGCTCTTAGAATATTAAAGAAATTATTAACCAAATCTGGTTTCATTATGACATTCTGTTTTCCTCCTATTCACACTCTAAATTATGCACAAAAGAATATACAGTTTCGTAATTATGGTTCTCAGTCATTTCAGAATAGGAATATCATGTGGGTTCATAAGGTCCCTCCCTGTGACCACTGAGCTTAGGAAATTAACCATGAAGGGAGGAACTAGTGGTTGGCAATCTGATTCCCTGTAAAGAAAGGTGTAAACCTTCCACTTCCAGATGTCTGCCAGCTACTTGCATCCTTAGTCAACTGCACCACTATCCTCTGGCAACGTGCTCCAACCCCAGGGCCTGAAATACTTAAACTGTCCTTATGGAAAGCAGAAGGTAAGCAAAACAGAAGTGAAAGTAGATTCAATTTTTTAGACAGTTCTCTTACAGGAATAGTTCTGTAGTTCTCGGCATTTAAAAAGATACTGGTTCCAATATGTTTTATTGACATCAATTACTGTAAGTCTGATTCATTTTCTGCCTATTGATTTCTGCCCAAGGTGAAATTCATGACATTAAACAGAAAACATAAGTGATTAAAAAAACACATACTATTAAGGACTGTAAAAATAAGGTTTAAAGTCAATGACACTTTAAAAAGCAATTTTTGTACTTTTTTGTTAATATTTTTGGTAGCATAACCGTAAGAGTTGTTAAAAATTAAGTAAATGACAATGTTAAAGCCCTATTAAGCTGCCAAAAGATAATTGTATTTTTTTTGAGGATTCTTTATCCTTACTATTGTGTAGCTTTATTCTTACCCTAATGTGTTTGGGCTCTGGCTTATTTTTTAGGTGTGTGCTGGGGCCTCTCTATCCTCTGTTCCTTCATGTTTCCTAGTTCTCCATGTTGCATTCCTCTGTACTAGCTTTCTTTCTTTTTTTTTTAATATTAACATTTTTTTAAATTAAATCTTTATTGTTCAGATTATTACAGTTGTTCCTCTTTTTCCCCCCCATAGCTCCCCTCCACCCGGTTTCCATCCCACCCTCTGCCCTTACCCCCGCCCCCCATTGTCCTCATCCATAGGTGTACGATTTTTGTCCAGTCTCTTCCCGCATCCCCCACACCCCTTTCCCCCTGAGAATAGTCAGTCCACTCCCTTTCTATGCCCCTGATTCTATTATATTCACCAATTTATTCTGTTCATCAGATTTTTTATTCACTTGATTTTTAGATTCGCTTGTTGATAGATGTGTATTTGTTGTTCATAATTTTTATCTTTACCTTTTACTTCTTCTTCCTCTTCTTAAAGAATACCTTTGAGCATTTCATATAATACTGGTTTGGTGGTGATGAACTCCTTTACCTTTTTCTTATCTATGAAGCTCTCTTTATCTAACCTTCAATTCTGAATTATAGCTTTGCTGGGTAAAGTAATCTTGGTTGTAGGTTCTTGGCATTCATCACTTTGAATATTTCTTGCCACTCCCTTCTGGCCTGCATAGTTTCTGTTGAGAAATCAGCTGACAGTCGTATGGGTACTCTCTTGTAGGTAACTGACTGTTTTTCTCTTGCTGCTTTTAAGATTCTCTCTTTGTCTTTTGCTCTTGGCATTTTAATTATGATGTGTCTTGGTGTGGTCCTCTTTGGATTCCTTTTGTTTGGGGTTCTCTGCACTTCCTGGACTTGTAAGTCTATTTCTTTCACCAGGTAAGGGAAATTTTCTGTCATGATTTCTTCAAATAGGTTTTCAATATCTTGCTCTCTCTCTTCTTCTGGCACCCCCATAATTCGGATGTTGGTACGCTTGAAGCTGTCCCAGAGGCTCCTTACACTATCTTCATATTTTTGGATTCTTTTTTCATTTTGCTTTTCCGGCTGGGTGTTTTTTGCTTCTTCGTATTTCAAATCTTTGACTTGATTCTTGTGATCCTCTATTCTGCTGTTGGATCTCTGTATAATATTCTTTATTTCAGTCAGTGTATGCTTAATTTCTAGTTGGTCCTTTTTCATATCCGGGTCTCACTAGATTTCTTGAGGGTCTCACTAAATTTATCACGGTTTCTAGGAAATTCTTGAAAAACCTTATAACCGTGGTTTTGAACTCTATATCTGGTAGTTTGCTTTCCTCCATTTCTGTCATTTGTGACCTGTTTCTTTGTCTCCTTATTTTTTATGCTTCCCTGTGTTGATAGAGTGGCTTTGTGTGCTATGTGTCCTATAGGGCCCAGTGGCTCAGCCTCTCCAATTACCTGAGGTGGACACTCTTGGTGCACCCCTTTGTGGGCTTTGTGCACAGTCTTGTTGTAGTTAAGCCTTGATTGTTGTTGATATCAGTGGGAGGAATTGACCTCCAGGCCAATTGGCTGTGAGATTCAGCTGTGTCTACGGTGGGAGAACTTCTGTGCTGGAGACACCCTTATGGGGCAAGACTTGCTTCAGTGGGGCTTTGGTGCTCACTGAGTCTGCCCCCTGAGTGTGTCCCTTATGGATCTGAGGAGTTGTAATCTGGATGGTCCCACTCTGACCACTGGGTACACTGGCTCTTGGATCTCTAAGGAGGTGCTAATTTAGCCTCTGCCTGAGGCTACCCAGCAGGAGCTACGGAGAGATCTGCAGATTCCTCTTCTTTGTTTGGGGTTTGGAGGTGTCCAGATGAGGCCCAACTGTGAAGCAGTGCCAGCTGCTGTGGGGCCTTGGGCCTTCTTTTGGATGTTCTGGGTATCTGACCCAGCTGCAGTTTGTTAGGTAATTTTAGATTGCAAAGGGCCAGGCCATTCATATGCAAAAGCCTCTGCGCACAGCTTGGGTGGGTGGGGTCTCAGGTAGTCAACAGGGCAGAGCAAACAGCTATGGCGGATCCTCAGCCCTGCCCTAAGAGGTCCTGGGTCTCAGTGTCCCGTGGTAATCGCTGCAAGCACCTCTGAGAGAAAGCCGCCCTTGAGTTCTGCCCGATGCCAAACAGTCCAGTTTCTCCCCGTATGAGTCTGGGTCCCCAGAGACTCGCCCAGAACTGGAGTTCAAGCAGTTGGGAGCTTGTGTCTCCCTCCTGATTGAAAAAGACAACCGCATCCTCAGTTGCCAGCCCTTTCCACGTGCGCCTCCGTACCTCTGCACTTAACTTCCGCAGCTCCTCTGAGTCTCAGTGTGCTTTTCTCTTTCCTTCTAGTTGTAGAATTTCTACTCAGCCAGCCTTTCTGTGTTCTGGATGATGTCTGTTTTGTCTTTTAGTTGTATTTTTGAAGTGGTTGTGCGAGGCAGCAATTTCAGGTGTTTACCTATGCCACCATCTTGGTTTCCTCCGTCCCTCTGTACTGGCTTTCAATTTACTCATCCTTTGACTGCGCCCAGTGTAGTTTACCGTCACTATTGAGGTTGTTTTGTTTTGTTTTCATTTCAGTGATTATTAACTTAATTTCCAGAATTCATTTGTTCTTTCCTATCTACTTGTTCTGGTTTCATTTCTCCCTGTTTTTATTCATAACTAGAGACCTGGTGCATGAAATTTGTGCACTCGGCGGAGGTGCGGGGCGGGGGGGAGTCCCTCAGCCTGGCCTGTGCCCCCTCGCAGTCCAGGAGCCCTCGGGGGATGTCCGACTGCCATGGAGGTGGGAGAGGCTCTATGGAAGCGCACTGACCACCAGGGGGAAGCTCCTGCATTGAGCATATGCCCTCTGGTGGTCAGTGCGCGTCATAGCAACTGGTCATTCCGCCATTCAGTCGATTTGCATATTAGCCTTTTATTGTATAGGATACTAGTGGCCCGGTGCACGGATTCATGCACATTGAAAGGAAATTAATTAGAAGAAATATATTTTTTTAATATATTTCATTGATTTTTTACAGAGAGGAAGGGAAGGGGATAGTTAGAAACATCGATGAAAGAGAAACATCGATCAGCTGCCCTCTGCACACCCCCTACTGGGGATATACCCGCAACCAAGGCACATGCCCCTGACTAGAGTCGAACTCGGGACCCTTCAGTCTGCAGGCCGATGCTCCATCCACTGAGCCAAACCGGTTAGGGCAGAAGAAATATTTTAATACCGCTATTCGCCCTTTCTCTATAATAGAAGTGTCAACGAAATTCACAATCGACAATGACAGATTGAAACACAGGTGTGCAATTGGCACCAGCAAGAGCTTTATATGTATCGTGCATGCGTAAGTCAACTTAGCCTTTTATATATATATATATGTTTTATATATATAAAATAAACTTGTTTAATTAGACTTGCTTTCTGACTTAGCTAAACTTTGTCCAGCCCAGTGAAGCACCCCAACTTCTCTTTCAGGTAATTGTCAGCAACACAGCAGTAAATATCAACATGAAGCACATTATTATTGTAAATCACACAGGGAGAACAAAGGGTAAAATATTTAACTGTAGCAGTGTTTGACTATATTCTGCACAGTGAGAAAACCTGAAGTCATTTACAAGTTCCACCATTTCTTCTTTTCAGTAAGGTCAAGTTTCTAAACTTTCTAAATCTCCATTTTCCAGCTAATGAAAAGAAAATAGGATTCTACTGAGTCTCCTATTTACTCCAGGACTTCTGTGAGGATCAAATGAGATGAGGCACATGAAAACGCTTCACAAACATTTGGTTAAACTATAAAATGTTTGCACCTGGCTATAAAGCAGGTTGGGTTCCTGGGCTGAAGAAACTCCAAGGAGGCTAGTTGCTAGGGAGAGGAAGCCGGGCGTTGCTACGTGATGTTATTACCTGGCGCCCACAGCGACTGTTTCCGGGCTGGGCTGGGCTGGGCTGGGGGCTGCATTTTGCGCCATGGGTTCTTGGCAGCATTGGCTGCGATTTGGTGGGTTATTGCTCTGGGGTGGTGATGGGGCCTGTGTCCCATTTGGGGGAAGCTGAGAGTTGGTTTGTCGGTGCCAGGTCCGTGGTGCCATTTATTTTTAAACTAGGGGCCTGGTGCACAAAATTTGTGCACGGGGGCGGGCGGTCCCTCAGCCCAGCCTGTGCGCTCTCACAGTCCAGGAGCCAGGCGATCATGGAGCCCCCCAATTGATCGATCGCCCCACCGGCCTGTGGCCTGGGCCTCCCTCTGCAGGGTGATCACGGGGCGATGGCTGGGTCCTGACCAAACGCATTGCACCCACCTTGTCTGGCCTGGTGCCAGTGGATGTCATAGCATGGTTGTCAGATGGTCGTTCCACTGTTTAGCCGTTCGGTCTATTTGCATATTATACTTTTATTATTATAGACTAGAGGTCTGGTGCATGAATTCGTGCACTAGTGAGGTTCCTCGGCCTGTGGGATCAGGCCAGAACCGGCTCTCTGACATCCCCCAAGGCTGTGGTCGGCAAACTGTGGCTCGCGAGCCACATGTGGCTCTTTGGCCCCTTGATGCTGAGTCGCAGTTTGCTGACCACTGCCCCAAGCGGTCCCGGATTGTGAGAGCGTGCACGCCAGGCTGACAGACCACACCGGTGCACAATCAGGGCTGAGAGGGACGTGGGAAGTTGGCCAGCCAGGGAGGGACCATGGGAGGGCTCCAGGGTGTGTCCAGCCTGTCTCACTCAGTCCCGATTGGCCAGACCTCAGCAGCAAGCTAACCTACCGGTCGGAGCGTCTGCCCCCTGGTGAGCAGAGCATGTCATAGCGACTGATCAACCGGTCGACTTTCTGTCCCCCTGGTGGTCAGTGCACATCATAGCGAGCAGTTGAGCGGCCTTAGCATATCATTAGCATATTATGCTTTGATTGGTTTAATGGCCGACTGAATGAGCAGGCACTTAGTATATTAGGCCTTTATTATATAGGATGGCCAGTGCGCGTCATGGCAGCTCCAGCATTGGGTGTCTGCCCCAAGGTGGTCAGTGCGCGTCATAGCTACCGGCCAGATAGACAGACACTTAGCCTTTTATTTATATATATATATATATATATATATATATATATATATGTATACACACACACACACACACACACACACACACACTCACACAGACTAAAGGCCCGTTGCATGAAAATTCGTGCACTGGGGGGGCGGGGGTCCCTCAGCCCGGCCTGCCCCCTCTCATAGTCTGGGAGCCCTCAGGGGATGTCCTACTGACGGCTTAGGCCCGCTCCCCTAAGCCACAGTCTGGCCTCTCTCTGCAGGAGGCAACCGCCTGATCAGGGGAAGGTGATGCCCCCATCATGCCTCTGCTGCTGCCACTGCCGGCTGCCGCGGCTGCCTGAGCCTCAGCCCTCGCAGCCACCGAGGCTTGCCTGAGCCTTGGGCCCTCGCAGTGGCAGCCACCATTCGCAGCCTACCTGAGCCTTGGGCAGCTGCTGCGACTTTGTCCGGACGTCTGCCCTAATTAGCATATTACACTTTTACTAGTATAGGCTTTTTACACATGATTCCTTTATTTATCCCTGATTTAAAATATACTTATGTATCCCTGATTTAAAACATACTTACTTATGTATTGTATAGCCTGACGGGCTATACAATAAGTTTCATCTAGAGTGGATTTATTTTTCTAGCTGATGTGTTGGATATCTTTTTCAGAACGAAGTATCTTCTGTTTTTTTGATCCTATGCTTGCAGATCATTTTGAGTGGGAGGCCTTTTGTTTCCTTTTTATTTATTCATGTTCTATTTTTTGAGCTTAACTGTACCTTTGTGCTTTTCTTTGTATTTAATTGACCATTGCTTTGTGTTCAGAGCAGAGGCTGTACATCAAAGTGTGAAATCGGTCCCACTGTCTCCACCAGATGTTCCCCTTGTCAACTTCATGAAGGGTATTTCCTACCTCCCATTCCTGCCCTCATTCTCTCATTTGTGGGGAATTTGTAAAGCAATTTGATTATACTTTTTCCAAATGTGCATAATTGTCCTGTTAGTGATTTGTAACTCCATTATCTTTTAACCTCGCCCCAGACTAGTGTACAAGATGACCCAACACTTCCTCAAGCTCTGGCAGGGGTGATTATTGTATATCCTGCTTCCTTTTAAATGCTGACTACTTTTGTTTCTTCCTTCCCTCCTCTCTCTGTCTCTCTTTTAGCTACCATATAAAATTCTTAGGAGCTTGGTTTACTTTTCAGCATTTTTTAAAATTCAGTACATAATTATTTTAAAATTTAAGCCAAAACAAGGTTGATATTGGTTAGCTAAATTTTAAGTTTTTTTCATTATTGTCTAAACATTGTAGTTTATCTTAAAATTTAATTATTGAGTATATGATTTCTTGCATATTGCAATATAATAAAAATATTTTCCTAAGGATTTTGTAGTACATTATATTGTTCCATTAACTTCCATATATAAAAGATACAGCATTGCTTTTAACTTTGAAAGACATTTAACCTCTGCTGATTATTTGTGTATTTCTCATTTGTCATACAAAAATTTTATGTTCTCATTTATAATGAGATTTATGATTAACAAAATTTGTTTAACAAGTTATTTTGAAGATTTGTTTTCTAGAATTTTAGATTAGTGCCCTCCCCCCCCCCCCCATTTCTATATATATCTCCCTAGTCAGTGGTGACTACTGCTAGAGTTCCAGGAAACATACACCCTGTGTGAGCACTTACTGCATTTTAAATTATTGCCTTTATTGTATTTCTGCACTTTCCTTCTATCTGAGAGCCAGTAGCTCCCATAAAGTACTAGGTAACAACTCAAACAATCAAATTAGGCAACCATTTGTAAAATGGGGGTGGGGGGATCATAGAAGGTGTTAGTTAAGGGACTTTGTAGTTCACCACAGGCCTAATGAATAAAAGATTTCACTGGAGTTTTTTCTTCCTTGAGCCTTAAAACATATCACTGTCAGAACTATTACAAAATACCTCTTTCTTTGAATCCATGTTGTAGTATTTTGGTGCTGTCTTATCAGGAGGTTATGTGGCCCAATTGCAAAGCAAAATAATAGTTGTTGTTATTATTCCAATAACTTCCATTTTGTAACAAGAAAATAGGATTGGACCAGACATTTTCCTAAATATGTTCCCTTTCAGGAACATTTCTTTTTCACAAAATGAAGCATATTGGTATAAAATTAAGGACTTGGAGTTGTGGGAGCCTTTAGTACCATTCATTGCCTAGTGGGCATGGCTCAGTGGTTGAGCATCGACCTATGAACTAGGTCACAGTGATGGTGAACCTTTTGAGCTCGGCATTGCTTTTAACATATTTTACATATTTGGTGGACTATTTATTTTTGACCAGCAAATGAGAAATACACAAATAATCAGTCAGAGGTTAAATGTCTTTCAAAGTTAAAAGCAATGCTGTATCAAAATGTGTCAGCATTTTGAAAAACCCTAACTTAATTTTGGTGCCGTGTCACATACAGAAATTTTTTGATATTTGCAACCATAGTAAAACAAAGACTTATATTTTTGATATTTATTTTATATATTTAAATGCCATTTAACAAAGAAAAATCAACCAAAAAAATGAGTTCACATCTCACCTCTGACACATGTGTCATTGTTTCGCCATCACTGAACTAGGAGGTCACAGTTTGATTCTGGTCAGGGCATATGCCCGGGTTGTGGGCCCTAGCCCCAGTGTGGGGCATGGAGGAGGCAGCCAATCAATGATTCTCTCTCATCAATGATGTTTCTATCTCTCCCTCTCCCTCTCTGAAATCAATAAAAACATTTTTTAAAAAAATTAATTCCGTCAGCAAAATTATGTTGACTGCCTATTCTAGCCGTGGGCATGAGGTAGGAGGGGATTGAGAGGTGAGAATCTCGATCCTTATCAGATTCTGATTGCTAAGCGATGAGGTATGCTCTCCCTACTTCATTACTGTCATAGTTGTAAAATGAATAATGTGTTTTACCACGGAATCAATAAGAGACAATCAGCCAGTTGTGAGACTGAAGAGAAAAGGGTGTTAAAACCAAAATTGCTATGTTTAACTTAATGAAGTGCTTACTAACACGAAAATATTCCTACAAGGCTGTACTGGCTTTTATGCCTACGTGTTTTCAAGAAAAATAGAAATTTCAAATCAGAAAATGACAGCTTTTCATCTGTTTGACTTTTTGCCCAATTGGATTTGGGAGGTATTTGAATAATGGATAATGAGCTTTACTGAACAAACACAGAAATTAATTCACTCTGGGCATAAATTCATTTTGTTACCAGAGCTTTGTATTCATTGGGAAATCATATGTTACCTTGTTAAATTAGTGCCATTCCACCCCTGAAGTGCTGAGGTACATTTGAATGATTCTTGAATTGTTCTGTGTTTTTGTTTAAGGGAGACTTCTGGGAAACTGTTTCATGGCAAGTTTATTATGTCCTTTTTGGCTTGGCTCCTAAATTTACCCAGTGTTCAACTTTTCATCATCAGCTTTAAGGCCTTTGTTTTATTTTATTTTGTAGAAATTTTACATATTTGGTGGACTATTTATTTTTGACCAGCATAATAAAAGATCTAATGGGGATATTTTATGCTTGTGATAAAGTCAGCTTATACTTGTTTATTAGTGAGCAATCTTCTTTTTCTATAGCTATGGGAAAGTTAGCCTACCTTTGATAGTTTTAGAGTATAGAAATCTTGTTTTGCTGCAATTTTGTATAAAATTTTATGGCACAGTAGTTTATTTACTTTCTTCTAAACCACTGTTGTTAATTACCTTTAATTTTAAAGATACTTTCTCACTCCTCAATTTTAAGACTATTCTCCTGGCATTTTATTTTACTAAATGAAATATAAGTACCTGTATTTAGAGCCAGCATATATTTCCCATAGGCCATTCTAAAGTAGAGAAACACTTAAATGGATATATTTCATTATTTGTAAATTATACCACAGAGTTTACTAGAAAAACTTACTGAACTACACACTTCATATGTGTGTATTTTACTCTGTGAGTATACCTTAATTTTAAAATCTGTTTTTAGCCCAGCTGGTGTGGCTCAGTGTTTGAGCGTCGACCCATGAACCAGGAGGTCATGATTCGATTCCCAGTCAGGACACATGCTCTGGTTGCGGGCTCGATCCCCAGTGTGGGACGTGCAGCAGGCAGCCAATAGATGTGTCTCTCCCATCCATGTTTCTGTCTCCCTCTCCCTTCCTCTCTTTAAACACACACACACACACACTGTTGTGTGAATACCTCTTATTTTCCCTTTATTAAATGACATAGCCAGGTTTTTACTTCCTCTCTCTCTCACCAAAGAAGTGCATATTAATGATCCTTTGGCTGAATCAGTTACACACTGGTATGGATATTTTGACCCTGGTTTACTCAGAGTATTCGGTGGTTTGTCCATATTAAGTATTTCTTCCATCTTCATCCGTTCACACCACTTGGACTGACCTCTGATTGTTTTCACCTCACAAGGTACAATTTGTACCTGTTGCTAAATGCTTCAGACTTTGATTTTCATTACTTCAAGTTATTTTTTTTCTGTGCTCTCTAGCATTTTCCTGAAAGCTTAATCATCCATAAAAGATGTGATGTGTGTGTTACTATAGATTCATTTGTTTAATTATAAACCTACCTGAGTTTATAATCTGTCATTGTGCTTTTAAATTATTGGCTTATCCTCTACTATGAGTCAAATATTCCTCCCTGCCATTTTGCAGTTTTTAAATAAGTAGAATAGCAGGATGTGGGCATTCTTTTTTCTTTCTTTTTTTTAATACAAGTTAAAAATGCACCTGGCTTAAGAAGTTAAATAGTATCATAATAGGTTTGTGATAAAATCCAGTTATTGGCTTGTCCACGCCTCAAGCCATTACCCCATTCTTTTCTCCCCAAAATTACTATTTTCAACTCTTGAGCTACTGATTCTAGCTTGTATATATTGTATATATCCAAATTTCTAAGGAACATGTTTATCTTTTGATTCATTAATTTAGACCTTTATTAAACTAAATTTCATTTTCTTAAACACCTCCTGCTTTTCCTCTCCTTTGTTTCCTCTCGCCATCTTCCCAATATGATATATTTTTTTGGTAAAAAAACAGTATTATTTACATTATTTCTCCCTAGTAGTCACAGTTAGTGTTGTACTGTGCTGTTTACTTTTTTAAAAAATTTCCTGTAGTTAATAATTGCCTGTTATTTTCATTTGCATAGTTTTCTTTCTACCTATTGCTAATTCTTCTCATACCTTCTAGTAGCCTTTCAAAACAATTTTCTCAAGGTCACTTAGTGCTGTCCAGTAGAAATACAATACAGCCCTCATATATAATTTTACCTTTTTAAGTCGCCAGAGTGAAAAAGTTTAAAAGAAGCAGATGAAATTAATAATATGGTTGACTTAACCCAATATGTTCAACACGTTATTTCAACAAATAATATTTAAAATATTTAAGACATTTTACTTTCTTTTTTTTTAGTACTAAGTCATCAATATCCAATGTGTATTTTACACTTTACGGAACCTCTTTTTTCAGACTGGTCACATCTCAAGTGCTCTCAGTAGCCATGTGTGACTTGTGGCTGCTGTATTGGACAGAATAATTTCAGGTGATTGCCTGGTTTCAGTTTTTTTTCTTGCAGATATCCCTACTGCAGACCTCCACTCTCTTTCTCTCTGGGTTGGTTGGACTGTAAGCATGTCACACAGAGCTATCATCTTGAGGCTTTCTTTCCTTTTCTTCTCAATTAGATTTCCTCTCCCTAGATTTCAGGTCTTATCCTCACTTCTCTCTGGTCCTTTTGGTCACAGTTGCTATACGGACAAAGACATATTGTTGATATATCTATCTCTTGAGTCCTTCTGCTTTATTCTGGCCTGTGTACTTCCTAGGTCTGTCAATGGTTGTCATCCTGGGAGCTACTTCTTTCACAGTTTGGGGGGAATTTGCCTTTGCTTTTGTGTTCTTCTGGCAAAGTCAGAAGCCATCCTGATCACCTTATTTTTTGAAAATTATCTATTTTTTTCTTCCTGGAAACTTATAGAATATTCTCTTTGTCAGCAGGATTCTGGAATTGCAAATTCATGTGCCTTAGTATGGATCTGTTTGTATTATTATGATGAGCACTTAATGAGTCTAGAAGATTTTCTTGAACAATATTTTGATGTTTTCTTTCCTTGTATATTTTTAAAGCTTTCTTTTCTCTGTGGTTTATTAAAACAGGGTGTTTTTTTCCTGGTATGTTTTTTTTTCCCTTGTAAATCTTTTTTCTACTAGAGGCTTTGCTCTTACATCTTGTAACCAGTGGTTGTCTGCACATGATGAAGAGTAGGAGCTTACAAGGCAGATCAAGAACTCTGAGCAGGTGGAAGAGGCTTGTTAGGGCTGAACTGGCCACGAGCCTCTAGGGCAGCGCTTCTCAACCTGTGGGTCGCGACCCCTTTGGGGGTTGAACGACCCTTTCACAGGGGTTGCCTAAGACCATCGGAAAACACATATATAATTACATTTTTTTTGTGATTAATCACTATGCTTTAATTATGTTCAATTTGTAACAATGAAATTGGGGGTCACCACAACATGAGGAACTGTATTAAAGGGTCGCAGCATTAGGAAGGTTGAGAACCACTGCTCTAGGGGATTGTCAGTTGCACACCCTGGTATCTTTTGGTCTTTCCTCTTGTCTGCTTGGATCATCTAGAAAGCACTCTGCCTCCTGATTTAAGTTTTTCAGAAAATCTCCAGATGTCTGCAGATGCCTGAGGCAGCAGGCACAGGGAATAGTAGGGGTGGTGGAGATCCTGCTCCACTCCTGACAGATTTCATCCTGCAGTGAATCCCATCCCCCTTTCCAGAGAGGCAGCACTGGCTGAGTCTTTGGAGGATTCTGTGGTGTAAATCAAGGTGGTTCTCTGCTTTTCCCACTGTGGGCTTGCAAGTCCTGCCAGCTACTGATTTCCAGCTTCCAGAATTCTGTTGCTGTTGTCTTCTCTCCTTTTCTTCCCTTGTGGATTTGTCTTTTTTTTTTTTAATTGGAGTAAAATATACATAAAAAATTTATCACTGTAACCATTTTTAGGTATACAGTTTAGTGGCATTAAGTGCATTCACATTGTTGTGTGGGTTTGTCTTTTAATAATAAAATACAAATTAAAAAGCAAAGATTTTTAATGTGATTGTGGTGGTGTCTTATGGGGGCAAAATTAGATGTGTGTAATCAGTCTAGCAGGAGGCATAATGCAGGTTTTCTGTTAACCCAGGAACTTCCTCTTTCTGACAGTTGAGTATAATGGAATCTGTTTACCATCTCCTAGGAAAGCAGTTGGATAATTTATTGGCATAAAGTGCATTTTATCTGCTCTTAACAACTGTAACTTTATAAAAGGTTACAGGTGGACTCCCAGGCTTTATGTTCAAGGCTGTCCAAGGTCTGGCCTACCCACCTATATGCTCCAGCCGTCTGTCATTCTTTCCCACCAGCCTACTGACTGTCCCTTCAGCCCTGGTGTCTTTGCTGTGCTGGGTGTTCCTGAGTGGAAACACACACACACACACACACACGCATGCACGCACCTTCCTTCTCCCTGCCTTCTTCTGCATGTGTCCAGCTCCCAACCCCACACTGCTCGAACCCCAGCCACAGGGTTGTTCCTCTTCTGTTTTTCTCTCATGACCTTATACATGCCTCTGAATTATCACCTTGAGTTTCCCACACTGCCTGCCTGGCTCCCTTTGATGTCTGTTTGCGCACTGGGTCTTCCTCAGTGCTTGGCACATAGCCCATGCTCAGTTAAATGTCTGCATGAATGCCTGATGCCAGAATTTCAAGAGAACTCTTTCTCCTTTTTTCATAGGATATCCGCCACGAAGCCAGCGACTTCCCATGTAGAGTGGCCAAGCTTCCCAAAAACAAAAACCGAAACAGGTACAGAGATGTCAGTCCCTGTAAGTATTCACATCGCCATTACCGCTCTTCCTGCTTCCATTGCTCTTCCTGCTTCCATTGCGTGGGGCTCTTCTTCAACTGCAGGGCCTCTCAGTAAGACTCCTTTAGCCCGGGGGTTTGGTAATAAATCAGTAGCCATAGAGGTTTATGACTTGATTGTTTCCTATAACAAAGGCATTAGAGACTTATAGTAATGGTTCATTTTTCCACCATCGTAGAAGGGATAAGGTTTCATTTTTCTGGAAAATTCAGCTAAATTCAGAGCACTATTTTAGCTTTGACTGTTTTTCTGATGAATCATTTTCCTACCAGCTGAAGCAGAGTAGAGCAGGAGAAATATATCCTTTTCTGGATGACTCAGCAACAGTATTATTATTAGACCCCAAGCATTGTATTGAACTGTGATGATGCCCTATGCAGGCATTCAGAGGTGGGAGCTGCTCACTCCCTCTACTAAAGGCACAAGTCAGCTCTGCTTGTCAAGTCCCACCCCCCTCTGCCACCATTCTATTTCCAGCTGTTTTCTGCCGTTAGCTCTCAGTGTGCCTGCTGGCCTCTGGCAGCCTCTTCTGCCTTCCGAGTACTTGGCTCTCAGTCTACTGATATCTTGAAAGTAAATAAGTCAGTGTGTTAGAATTTGTATAAAGCAAGACACATTGGAACTTTGCCATCTCCTCTAGGCCACAGAAGCCTTTTTGCCTCACCTTCATGGTTTTTAGATATTGTCAATAGGTGAGTTGTAACTGCCCACATCTCCTATGGCAGTATTCTCTGCCTGGGTAGAAGATTCTGTGGGTCATCCCTTAAGCATACTGCCCTGTCAGCAGTGCTCCCTGCCCTGAATTGAACAGGGACCAGGCTCCTGGGAGGCGAGTTAAAATGGACCTAGGTTGGTACAGAGCTGTCTGTCTCTGATTGCTGCCACAGTTCCCTGCCTAGGTTTCTATCTCAGCCTGCCACTTCCAGCTGTGTGGCTTTGGGCACAATGTTCTCTTCTCTGACCCTCAGTAAAACAGTAGTCATACTGAAGATGAAATAAAGTAGCATCAGCCACTTGGCCTAGTGTCTCACTCAGAAATGTTGGCAGTGGTGGAGATCGTCATTAACTGAATGAAGGCAAATGCCAACAGCATCTAAAGTGTAATTCTAGGGCATCAGGTGACACATGATTGTGCCCCAACACCTGACACTCTTGAGTTAGCTTGTCTAGGCTGTGACACATCAGAGATTATATATATTTTTTAAACTTCCCTGAGTGATTCTGCTGTGAGGTCCTGGCCAGCATAATAAAAGATCTTTCAACATTGCCGGGAGATACCCTTTGTCTCTAGCTTTTGCTGTACTTTCTCTGAGTTAGTCAATAATGTGTTCAGTATTTCTTTTCTCCATCTTTGATCAGTGCTCAATTAAACGGTTTTATGAACCAGTTTTACAGAGAAAGAAAGCCTTTAAAATATTCTTCTAGGGAAACATTCCGAAACTTTTTTATCCCCAATCTCACTTCTCATATTGTTATTTTCTCCCCTACATCCACTCTCCAGTAGAAAAACTAATTTGCTTTTAAGGTTATGGAGGAAATGAGAGAATGATTCAAGGTAGAAGGGGATCTTGTTATCTTCCATCCAGTGAAAAACCAAATGCTCACAGGAGTTGTTTGCCCAAGGTCCCCCAGCGCTGTTTGAACCCGCTCACATAACTCACCAGTGCCAGTCACATAATTTTTCTTCATGACCCACTTACATATTATCAATCAAGCTATTCAGTTTGTATTAACCTTCCACAATGAGAAAAAGTGTTCCAAATTGCTAATTTTCAAAATCATCTCTTTGGAATCTTTTAGAACAAAAAGCCCCAAACCATTTGTCTTCACTAACTTCTTCCCCATTGAGCTGGGGAGAAGATGCTGTTTATGGGTGATCACCTGAGTTCATTATCCCTTATGTCAGCGGTTCTCAACCTGTGGGTCACGACCCCTTTGGGGGTTGAACGACCCTTTCACAGGGGTCACCCAAGACCATCGGAAAACACATATATAATTACATATTGTTTTTGTGATTAATCACTATGCTTTAATTATGTTCAATTTGTAACAATGAAAATACATCCTGCATATCAGATATTTACATTACAATTCATAACAGTAGCAAAATTACAGTTATGAAGTAGCAACGAAAATAATTTTATGGTTGGGGGTCACCACAACATGAGGAACTGTATTAAAGGGTCACGGCATTAGAAGGTTGAGAACCACTGCCTTATGTTATATCAGAAATAAAAATCCTCACCTGTTGTTAGCTGCACTATTAGGAATAGGAAAGTGGCCCTTGGGGAATCATTGTTTCTTTGACAAAGTCATGGTAAAAGGGGGGGAAAATGCTGTACTTTTTCACTAATCTGGACAGAACTTCCAAATGAGAGTTTATTTTTAAAAGCTATTCTGAAAGTTACATTTAATATACTGTCAGGTTTTTTTAATTCAAAATTACTTTATCTAGTAAAACTCTTTTTTAAATGTCTTTGGTCATGACAGATTCTGACTTTGAATGATTTAGAATTACATACTTAATATATTAAACTTGAACTTGAGTAAAAAAAAAAGAACCTGTGTAAAGGAATTCAAGATGTGACTTTTCACACTGTTGTGTACTTAGGTCATTTAATCTTCAAACCTTTAGATGTAGACTAAGTTAGGGTGTGCTCATAAATTCTATCCTATAAAAGTATATACAGCCCTAGCTGGTTTGGCTAAGTGGATAGAGCATCAGCCTGCAGACTGAATGGTCCCAGGTTCGATTCTGGTCAAGGGCACATATCTGAATTTTAGGCTCGGGCCCCAGCCCTGGTGGAGTGCATGCAGGAGGCACCTAATTGATGTTTCTCTCTCTGTGTCTCTCCCTTTCTTTCTACTCTCTCTAAAAATCAATGGAAAAATATCCTGGAAAAATATCCTCAGGTGAGGATTAACAACAACAACAAAAGTATATACACGATGGGGCAAAACTAGGTTTATAGTTGTGAGTACACAAAACAGTTCATTCTCGTGTTATTATTTATTGTTGTATTATTTTCCATATGAACCATTGTAAACCTGCTTTTGCCCCATCCTGTATTAGGCATCAGAACAGATTTCTTGACATCTCCTCTCCCCAGTCTACCAAGCTGTGAGGACAGTAATAAGTGTCGCAGGAAGATACGACCTAGGCACAGATTTCCCAAATGGGACGTAATCCATGTTTTAGTGTAGTTTGTCCCTGTTGCTATTTACTATTAGGTTTTCAGACACTTCAGAAACCTTCCTGAAAGTTATCCCCATATTGATGACTGGTTTCCATTTAAAAGGCATTGCCTCAGCCAGTGTGAATGCCCTTCATGCTACCAACTCAACTTCTTTGCTTTCCCTATGGGTGCACTGCCTGTGTAGACACTTTGGTCATCCAGGATTAACCTCTGAGTTCTGATTTGCCTTTCAGTTGACCATAGTCGGATTAAACTACATCAAGAAGATAACGACTATATCAATGCTAGTTTGATAAAAATGGAAGAAGCGCAGAGAAGTTACATTCTTACCCAGGTAAACCCGGGATTGTCTGAATTTTGTTTAATGGTTTTTGCCTTACTTGTTGTCAATTGAAGCATTTAGAGTGCTGTTACTACACCTCAAATAAAATCAGCCACATTCTGTAGAAGTTCAGGTTTTAAACCACCCATAAAAGCAACAAGGTAGGAAAAAATCCTCCTTCAGAGATTCAGTTTGGTTGTAACACTAATCTTTCTGAGAAGTATGACATTGCTGGGCTTATGAGAAACAGCATTTAAATGCAGAACTGCCTGTGGTCTGTTCACAGAAGCAGCAGAGCCGTGGCTAGAGAAGGGCCTGTACCTGTATTGATTCCATAAGTGCCTCAGAGCATTGAATGCTTCTCATGGAAGTCTTAGAGGAGTGGTAGTTACTAGGAACTTTTGTCCAGATATCCATTCAGAATTCTGTGGCATGGTCCTCCTTTTTTGGTCCAGAAAAAAACCATTAGAGTATGTGAACAAGGATGCAGAATCACTTAAAATTCCCATTGGCTTTGGCATCTTTATGGAAAGGATCATAAAAGTGGTTTAATAATTGATCTTCTTGTGAAACATTTACTGGTATAAGGCCCAAAACAATGGGTTTCTGGGAATGGGGATAAAGGAAATTCTTTTTGATTTTCTCAAGTCTTATTCTGTTATCTGTAAGTTAGTCTAAACTAAGTTTCTCTCTTTTTGTTTTCTTATTCCATATCAGTTTATCAGTCTTGTATATGGCTCTGAGTTGTAGGGTGATTTTTGAACATCAGAATTCTGCCTAATATTTGGAAATTAAAATTATGGAGAAGCCAGAAAGCACTATGAACAAAGGGCTGCTTTGGGGGCAGGGAGCTTAAATGAGGGCATATAAGTTGTGGCCCTTCTTCTCTGCCCCTTTTTTGTCCTGTCCCAGTCCCCATGTCCATGACCATAATCAGCCCAGATGCCTCCCAGTTTTAATGTATGGAACGTCAGCCATGCAGTGTTCACTTCTGGGGGCTATTGAGTAAGTTCTTGGTATATGAGTAGGGGACAGGCCATTATTGGGATGGTTGGGGTGGGCTGGGGTGGGGTGATAAGGAGGAAGATCCTTTGTGGTGTCAAGCTGGTGGGAAGAGGTTGAGGCAAAAGTGGCTTCTTGGGAACTTGTCTTTTCAGAAGAAGTCAAGTCTTACTTCCTGATTTCAGCCATTCAACTTTGTGTGGGGTCAGGAAGCCCAAAGCAAAGATTCATAGGTGTATAGTCAAATGGAATGAAAAAAATCACCATGGAAACTCTTGTTCCCTGTCTTCCCCATCTCTTTGCCCTGACAATTTGCCATTTGGCACATCTGAAGTTCTGTCCATTTGAAGGGTGGCACCACAGATGTATCTAGCTGCTGACATGGTCTCCCTTTGCCCTGGGATTTACAAAAGGGATTAAAGCAGCCTGACCCAAAAAGTTGCACCTCTAGATAGTATGACTGAAACATTTTCCAAACCACAAAACCAAGAAAACCCTGCCCGGTTTTTTAATTTTCATTATTGTTCATTATGCAAATAATACCAGTCTTTTTGAAAATCAGAGGTATAGATGTGTTGTAGAGAATAATGTCAACAGTGCCCACCTTCACCTTCCCCATGAAGTGTTGGCTAAGTTTGGTATGAATCCTTTCAGATCTTCTGGTTTTTTAATTGATTTTAGAGAGGAAGGGAGAGGGGGAGAGTGAGAGAGAGAGAATAGAAACATCAATGCTGATAGTCATCAATCAGTTGCCTTATGCAGGCCCCCTACTGGGGATCGAACTCACAACCTAGGCATGTGCCCTGACTGGGAATTGAGCCATGACTTCCTCATTCATGGGTCGATACTCAACCACTGAGCCACACCAGCCAGGCTCCTTTCAGGTCCTATGTTATATTTAATCCCTCAGATCCATTCTAAGCTGGAGTGATGTTGGAGGGTAGGGAAGGCAACAATTGGTAACCAGAGCCAGAGAGCTGCATCTGTGGAAAGCCCAGTGAGGGATCCTCGTGCTCAGGTCAGAGATTCAAAGGCCTGGGTGGCCAGCCAGGAGGCCATGTGATTCAAGGAGCCACTTTTCTGTTAGTTTAGGGGAAAGGGTTACACATGTAATCCCCGTTGTATGAGTCCTACGGCATGTACGTGGAGTGCAAACTTTTGGGTCAGACAGCAAGTCTGAGATGAGTTCAGAAAAGAAAAGGAGAGCACTAACTGTTTGCTTGGGCAAGGAAAGTGTGGTGAGACTACAGGGGAAAACATGTAAAGAATAAGGAGAAATTGGATGAAAACAAGTAAGAATGGAAAACATTCCAGTGCTGGAGGAGATAGGTCTTACTGAAAACAGACAAACTTGAAGCACTTGTACCCTTGTATTCACTAAACATCTATGCCCTTTGTAGGTGGGCTAGAGTGAGACAGGCCAGCTGCCTGGCAGTCACTCCATCATGACCCTTGGGCCACCTGACTGACCATTTGTGTTGTCCACATCTCTTATGTTCCATGGTCCAAGGATAAAGGCTGTCTATGGTCAGGTTTACCATTATTAATAGTAATAATAATAGCTAACATCTCATTGGTTGTTTACTATGTTCCAGGTACTGTGGGAAGACATTGATATATGGAACATAGTTAATTTTCAAACCCCTATGAGTAGATGCTGTGGTTAGTCAACTGAGATAAGTAGAGAGAGTGAGACCTGAGAAGTGAAGTGACTTGTCCAAGGTCACACAGATAAGTAATTGGAACTGGAACCAATTGCCGTTGATCACTTCCCCATACCCACTAGTTTTGCTTGATATTCTTCTGCACCTGATAGTTTTGCCTAATAGGTGGGTCCTAGTGGAGCCCTTTGACTGACCAGCCTAAACCAGAAAGCAGAATCAGTGTTTTTTTAATATATTTTATTGATTTTTTACAGAGAGGAAGAGAGAGGGACAGAGAGTTAGAAACATCGATGAGAGAGAAACATCGATCAGCTGCCTCCTGCACACCCCCTACTGGGGATGTGCCCGAAACCAAGGTACATGCCCTTGACCGGAATCGAACCTGGGACCCTTCAGTCCGCAGGCCGACGCTCTATCCACTGAGCCAAACTGGTTAGGGCAGAATCAGTGTTTTTTTTCTCCCTTGTTGATCAGCCCTGAGATGTGGAAATGACCTTTCACCATGTGTTAGAATATAGAATTGTGGTTACTGACCACTAGGCAGGGAGAGTTGGGTCTCTGGCCCAGCTTCTGCCCCCACTCTGCCTCAGGGCACTGTTATCTGCTCGTTGCCAATGATGAGCTTGCACTGGAGTATGTTTCTGTATAAATGGCATGCACTTTGTGGGTTGTTTTTTTGCAGGGCCCTTTGCCTAATACGTGTGGTCACTTTTGGGAGATGGTGTGGGAGCAGAAAAGCAGGGGCGTGGTCATGCTCAATAGAGTGATGGAGAAGGGATCGGTAAGTGTGCATTTACCTATTCTTATGTCACTGTCTGCCTGTGTCAGTTACAATGTTAACAGTTTCTTTAAGTTTGCTTCTTTGAATTGCTTTTAGATTTCTTTTACATAGTGTCTTTTTTATTTAAAAAAATTAAAGAGGCACTATATAAATACATGTTTATTATAAACAAGTCAGATAAATAAGTGAATTAAAAAGAGAGACAAAGGTAAAATTGCCCTGTCCCCTTCCCACCCGCCATCAGTGAGCTTCTCTCCAGAGTTGTTTTGTTTTTTTTTTGTTGTTAATTCTCACCTGAGGATATTTTTTCATTGATTTTTAGACAGAGTGGAAGGGAGGAGGAGAGACAGAGAGAGAAACATCGATGTGAGAGAGACACATCAATTGGTTGCCTCCTGCACCAGCCCCGACTAGAGCTGGGGATCCACCCTGCAACCAAGATAAGTGCCCTTGACCAGAATCGAACCCAGGACCCTTCAGTCCGAGGGCTGACACTCTATCTGCTGAGCCACACCAGTTAGGGCTCTCTCTCCAGAGTCTGATGTGTGTGCTCTGCTTCACCCTCACCTGGGGTTCCTGCGCTGCTGGGGTGCATTATGGAGCTGTGGAACCATAGTTTCATTTTGAAAGGCCAGTGTCTACTGTGTCTTCACATGAGCTTTTCTGGCTGTGGGAACGGCTGGACTCTGTATTTGCCTCTGTAAAATCCCAGCCGCTTGGCTCCTGGCCGCATTCTTCAGTGTGGACACTATCAGCTTATGCATTTACTTCAGGATTTGTGTTACCCTTTCTTCCGAGTTCTTTGCACCTCTCAAAACATCCCTCAGCCTAGTATGTGGACTAAGGTGTGTGTGTGTTCGGACCATCACCCCCCGTGCACCTGTCCCTTTAGCCATCCTCACCACTCTGCTTTCCAACCTCTCCCCTGTCTGTTCTGACCCTGCATCCAGAATGACCTTTCTAAACCCACTTCTTCCCTCTGAAAACCCTTCTGGGGCTCCTCCTGCCTCCTAGTAATATGTAAGGTGGCTGCAGGATCCAGCGTGATATTGAGTGTAGTTGGGCCTCAGTTAACTTGGACCCCACTCTTCCACCTCTGACTCCAGCCAGAACAAACCTTTTTTTTTTTCTTTTTAATTTTCTTGCCAGCTTACCATGTTCTCTAGGCTGAGAATCTGAATCATAGTGCCCACCCTCACCCCACTTCCAGGTGTCCTCAGATTGCTTCCCCTCTGGTCAGCCGTAGCTTGTGATGCCTTCCCTTCCTACATGGCTTATTCTGCAGGATTGCCTGTTAAAAGCCTGTCTCCGTGTAAGACTCCATGCATGCCCAGCACAAGTGTGGTATTCAGCATAGCAAACAGATGCCACCTCCCCACTACCCAGGTCCTTCCCTCCTCCCCCAACACCTGGCTCAGCTGTGGCTCTCCAGCCTCAGAGGTGAAGCCCCAGGAAAAGGCTAGTTGAGGATTCTTCTATGAACCGGTGCTCAGGAGCAGAGAACTGGGTGGGCTGGGCCTGCCAGGTGCCAGTACTGTGCTCTCCTGGGCGTGGTTAGGCACAGCTCTCCAGCTCTCCCGACCACCTTGGGACACAGTTGTGGCCAGAAGAACATGAAGGCTCCAAAGAAGCCACTTCTCCAAAGAAAGCACAGTCATGGCCCTAGAGCAGCCGTGGGCAAACTACGGCCCGCGGGCCGGATCCGGCCCGTTTGAAATGAATAAAACTAAAAAAAAAAAAGACCGTACCCTTTTATGTAATGATGTTTACTTTGAATTTATATTAGTTCACACAAACACTCCATCCATGCTTTTGTTCCGGCCCTCCGGTCCAGTTTAAGAACCCATTGTGGCCCTCGAGTCAAAAAGTTTGCCCACCCCTGTTCTAGATGATGTAAAGGGTGGGAGTTTTAAATCAAGACTCACTGCCCTAGCCGGCTTGGCTCAGTGGATAGAGCGTCGGCCTGTGGACTGAAGGGTCCCAGGTTCGATTCCGGCCAAGGGCACATGCCTGGGTTGCGGGCTCAATCCCCAGTGGGGGTGTGCAGGAGGCAGGCAATCAGTGATTCTCTCTCATCATTGATGTTTCTATCTCTCTCTCCTCCCTTCCTCTCTGAAACCAATAAAGAAAAGAAATATATTTAAAAATAAATAAATAAATAAATAAATAAATAAAGACTCATTAAAAAATCATCAAATATGATAGCATTTACTTTAATTTATTTGTTGCTAAAAGTTTGGGTAAAACCTCTTTGTTGTTTGCACACGGTTTGCTTTAACTAACGTTGTCATAGTACAACAAGGGGCAGTGTCCCAGCACTGTAGTTACATGTTCGTCACCAGGCCTTGCTCTTGATTGTCTCCTGCCCATGGCTGACCATAAGTGAACCATAGATCCACTGTAACAACCTTACCCCTTGGATTGCTATGTCGGCCATTACGACAACATGGCTGGTTGGTTTTGTTATAGTTTATTGTGATAACATGACAGTAGTCCCTACTTTCCTTTATAACTGTTTTCACTCAGGGTTATTTGGGCATGAAAAGCAGCATATGACTTGACATTTTCATTTGGCATCAACAGTATCATCCCATAAGGACTGACTGGCAAAAAGTATAACAAGATGCAACATCTTATTTGCTCAGCTAATCTAATTATAAACTATCCTCACAGCCGTGGTAAAAACCAGTTTGCAGAGCATTTCCATTTCATGTATGTTTGTTTTCTGGTTTCCTTCCTTCACCAAATAGTGTAGGATGTTCTCTTCTTATTTTTGGCAGGCCTGCCTGTTACCCTTTTGGGACCCTGTGCTTCCTGGAAAACAGTGTGCAGAAAATGATTGTGTGTGTTAGACTGTGGTCATGCAAATGGCCACATTGATTTGATTTCAGTATTAACTGTAGGTGTGTCAATGTAGAACGTGATATGTATGTAGGATTGGGATTGTTGTTTAGGCAGGAGAAATAAACAAGGTGAGTTTATCTTGTTATTCCAGAAGTATGGCTTATGTCTCTCCTGAAATCCCTACTAAAGGTGCTGTTTGATTTCAAGTTCTTTTGGGGCTCATCCATCTCTCTCATGCTCTGCTTAGTTCTCTGTGTTCATCATTCTGTGGAAAAGCCAACTGGATTGTCACAGGGTCACCCCGATGACTTTCATAGATTTTTCTTCAGGTTGCCCAGCTATTTGTTTTAGGAGGTCTCTCTCTTTTTCTCCCTTTCACATACATACACAGCTCACTCACATCTGCCTTCATGGCAGTGACAGCAACTAGGACAATACGGCCGTGTTGCTGTTTGGTGCCGATCCAAGGCATGCCTCAGTTGGAATCCTGGTGAAAGACTGCTTTCTAATTAACTCTTCTTTTCAGGTCGTATATTTCTCTTTAATAGGATAACAGGAAGTAGTGAGCTTGTGCTTATTTTTTGTTTTATTTTGTGTTTCTAAAACAAATTTTATACAGGAAATGACAGAGCAGAGTGTGGCATGTTACTGTAGATGCCTAAGAGTTCTCAAAAGTAAACATCGGTTGATTGACACTTAGGGTTGCCAGAATGCCTCAGTTGTAGAGTTCCAGAGCCTTGGTCTTTACCCAGATTACAGAGCTTTATTAGGCTTAGTGGGTGCTTGCTGTATGGAGGTGGGATTTAGAAACTCATCTTCCCTGCCCAGGAGACATGAAAACATTGGCCTCTTGGTGATGGGCTATTCTGTGTCTCTGCTCCTTTATCCCATTCTCTCTGCACTTGCCGTGTTGGGTGCTCATGCCAACAAACATGGTTTTGAACTTGCCCAGACAATCGCTTTGTTTCTGGGGTCTTAAGGAATGACAGGTATAATTATTTGACCCGTGGGAATAAATGCATCCTTTAAAGGTCTTCTAAAGTCTTGCTTTCAGCTGCCCCACCTGTTTTGGCCAAGCATGGGCCTTGCCTTTCATTAATGTTTCTGTGTCCTGAGAGGGAGAATTGCCTCGATGCTGACAGATTGGCCCCATTCCAGAGGTTAGTTTATCTTTGGCAGCTCATCATCAGTGTGGGGGGAGGGTGACAGGGGTGAAGCTGGCCAAGAATTTCAAACAGGCCTGTGTCCAGGCTCTTAGAAAGTCCTATTAGCCTTCTGTTTGGGGACCGTGGAGTTAGATGTCGTGTTGGCATCGCATGCTGGTGTTCTTGATTTGTCTGTTTTTGCTTTGTTTTTTGGTCGTGTGCAGATTTAGCAGAGCAGGATCGATGGGCATTTGTGGTTCTGTGTTCATCATTCTCAAGAGCCTCCTGGCTCCTCATTGCCCAGGTGATGCCACCGGTTCCCGGGCCTGCTGCCAGAGTCACTGTGGTCTAGGGCCTCCTTTGGCCCCGTCTTCCGCTGCTCCTCTGAGATGGGCTTCTTTGTAGTCAGTGCCTAGGAATTCCTAGACATCCTTCCAAAATACTGCTGTCAGAGCCTGCTTCTTCCACTGAGCCTTCTCTGATCTCTTTCCCGTAACCCCAGCCAGCCTGAGACATTTACCTCTTCTGAATTCCCAGGGCACATCCATAGCGTTTTCTCCTCAGCACTTCCCTCTGGCCATCTTGTCACTGCTGGGCATGCACAGCCTGTCCTGATGGACAGTTGGCCCTGGAGGGACCCCTCCACTTACTGTGGCATTTCAGACACAACCATCCTTTGCCTCGGAGGAGGTGTTGAGTGGGTGACTGCATGTTGAATTACAAGTGTCTTGAATTTGTACCATTTCCCAAAGAGCTATTTGCACACACTGATACTTCATTCTATGGAAACCATAACATCTTTGAGGTTCCATCATAGACAGCTTAGCCCTCGTCTACCAGCTGTTTTTGACCAGAACAGTCATCAGCAAGCAGAAATGATAGGCACTGGCGCAGAAATTTAGCTCAAGCAAAATATGCCATAAAATGTGAGTCAAATTCTTAAACTCTAAATGAAACCAAATCTTTGGAATTTTACTTGCTTTAAAGAAAAGGTTATTCAAGACCATAAAGTAGTTTCTGAAATTATTAAACTAAAACATCAATAGTGTTTTTCTGAACTGAAGCAAAGCAGAATGAAAGTGCAGGATGAGGCAGTGGGTGATCCCATGCCTTGGAGGAGCCCCTCTCCAAACCTTTGCTGAATAGTTTTCACGTAATATCAGCCCTTCAATCTTTCAAAGTGTTTCACATGGTCTCTTCTAGCCATGTTTTCAATTAGCCTGTTATTTTCCCCAGGGTAAGATGTCTGCACTATGCCAATAGCACTGATCAGATTCCTGGCAATCTTTGAAATGGTTACATAAAGTACTTTGTGAGAGACTGAACGTTTTGTGTAATATGGCTTCCCCTCGTAGGTGATAGGGAAAGGATCTGACCCATGAAACACCGCACTGTCTGATTACCAGGGAGCTGCTGGCTTGGAAGTCTGTACCCGGCCTGCGCAACTAGCCCTGATTAGATCTTCACAGGCCCCTCCCTATCTCCCCAAAGGGAAGGGAGGTTATGCGAATGGTGGCTTCCAAGGTCAGAAAACCTCAGGCCTTTGGATTTTCTTCAAGTTCATGGAAGGTACTTCGAACCTTCTGTCATAGGAAAACAGTCATTTGCTCACAGTAATTCACTGTTATTTTCTCCCCTAGTTAAAATGTGCACAGTACTGGCCACAAAAAGAAGAAAAAGAAATGATCTTTGAAGACACAAATTTGAAATTAACATTGATCTCTGAAGATATTAAGTCATATTACACAGTACGACAACTAGAATTGGAAAACCTGACAGTAAGTATGGCATGTACTTAAGTATTTCACACGGTTACTGGTTGAGATTTATTTTTCTTTGGGTGATAATTACCCAATTCCAGTTTTCCTGGTTTTGTATACCCTGAGCAAGATGTGGTTTTGGCACTGTGGTGAGCAGACCTTACCTGCTTATTTACCAGGTCATCAGAGGTGTCTTGAGTGGCAAGGGAGGGATCTTATATACCTCTTTTCCTATGGAGCTCACTCTCTCTAAACTGGAACATTAGGTAACACCAGTTCTTAGGAGAGGGGAGTTTCTTATCTAAAACTTATCTGTTCCTACCTTTGCAGCTATAGAGGATTGAAAGGTCAGCCTGCAGAGCATGCTGCCTTCTTTCATTGTCTGTGGCCTTTCTTCTGAAGAGAGGGGAAAGGGTCCTTCTAGGGCTCAGCCCAGTTTCCTAAGATTCATAGCCAGTGTAAGTTTTCTAGGTGAGGTCTTAGGTTTATTTGTTGTGGGAAGAATTGATAATACTGAAGGCTGGCTATTAGTAAAAGGTGGTGCTGGAACATGGCAAGACACTATGCTAAGAAGCAGCACCACAGAAGGCCCTGCCCCTGAGGATTCTGAATCACTCACCTGGAGCCATCTCTCTGAGGAGCCCATAGCTCAAGGCAGCTCCTGGGGACATGCCCAATCGAGGTGGTCAGCCACTACCTTCTGGAACTAGAGTGCCTGGGTTTGATCCTGGCCCACCATAGCAAACTGTCAGGCTCTGGGAAAGGGGCAGATGGCTCACCGTGTCTCAGTTTTCTGACGGTTGGAGGAGGTAATATATGTGAAGTGTTAGAGCAGCGCCAGGCCTAGAGCATGTGCTCAGGAAGGGTTAGCAGTGCTGTGGGATTGAAGTCACATGGGATCATTCTAGGAGCAGCACAGATGACCAATTAAAGACAAAGTCGGGGTGGGAATCACATGGATTGGGGCTTCCGGGCGGCGTTAAAGAGTAAGGATCTGCGTCTGAGTTAACGTTTGCTGCTTAGGTGCTGTGCTCTCCAGTCATCATGACTCCAGCTGCTGAATTTAGTAGTTGAAGTAGGTGGAGAGCATAGCACAGGTCACTGTGAAGTAGAGAACCGGTTAAAATCGCGTGGCTTTTGAGGAATGCAGCAGTGTGGTTTATCTGAGTGCTCTCTCTCTTCTCCCTCTGTGATAGCTCAAGCTGTGAGCCCTGCCCTAGCCATGCACGGAGGCTCAAGGGAGTGATTTATGGAGGGGTTTGATGGAGGATTTTCAGGAGTAATGTTGGCAGCAGGCTGGAATGCGCCTGAAGGATTATGTAGTAGACTTTTTAAAATGCTTTTGAGCGTTTGCAAGCCCGATATATTAAGAGTGACTTCTGGTAAACTCTTGAGAATAGTTCTCCTGCTTGTTGAGGGAAACGGAATTTGGATGGAGCAGAAGAGGTTTGTGCTGTGTTGGTGGTGGAGCAGATACAGCCGCTCAGAGGTCTCAGTGTTAGTTAGGAGGGTCTGTTTGCTCTAACAGGCTTTATTTTTAAAAAGTCTCTTCTCGGACATATGTATCTGTTCAAGCACAGATCTAGAATGAATTCCTTGAGAACAAGCTGGGCAGGTGGAGGGAGGGTATAAACAAGAGATAACCCACATCATCTTCAGGATTAAAAGAGATAACTCACCTTTGGCAAACTTTTAAATATATATTAAGTGCTTTTCTTTCCCTAAAAAATAGAAGAGGCATTTTTTTTTAAGCCAGTAAAATATTAGGAGATCATTTGCTAGGGAGGAAAGAATGGAATTGCTTAGTGTCCTATATAATAAAGAGCTAACATGCTAAATAGACCGGACGGAACTTTCTGGAACAACCTTCCGTAATGACCAGTGGGCGGGGCCACAAGGGCCGAGCCCTTTGCATGAATTTCATGCACCAGGCCTCTAGTGATTCTATAAATTACCCTAATGTCATAGGTAGATTTCTCCCAGTTCTGTAGAAAGATACCAGTGTATGCAATAGCTGGCGCAGGGTTGAACGTGGGTAGTCTTTTCTGATTTTAGGTTATTGGTTTTTATTGTAGGTCCTTTCATTTGTTTTCATCACACTAGGGTCAGGGAAAGTTGTTATAACGAAGTTGTAAGCTCTGGAAGGGCAAGGGTTGTATCTTTACCTCATGGTGGCTGGCACATGATAGGCATGTTGTGGACATTTGCCAAATGAAGGAAGACAGTGTTAGTAAATGGGTCTCTGGCCTGAAGCCTTTCTCCATCAGCTGCTGTCCAGGTGACCTTGGCACTGCTTTGTAAGAGACCCTCAAGGCTGGCATGGTTCCTTTAGACCACCTTCCTATGCCCACTTTTGCAAGTATTGAAGGCCTTACTTACCCAGTGCCTGGTTCCCATGTGCGGTATGCCTTTAGCTTAGAAAGCTCTTAAGTGCTCTCTTCCCAACCAGAACTGCATTTTGATCATTGCTACTGGAGACCAGGTGTCCATTCTGGGTCTGGACTCTGAGGCTCAGAGGAAGGAGCAGAGCTAGAAGCAGCACCAGAAGTCATTCTTCTTTCTGCTCCAATGGAAGCAGACTGCACCGGGGGAAAACACTTGGGGACACGGGCCAGGGTCCTCCTTTCAAAAGTTACTGAAACTGGCCCTAGCTGGTTTGGCTCAGTGGATGGAGCATCAGCCTGCGGACTAAAGGATCCCTCCCAGGTTTGATTCCGGTCAAGGGCACATGCCTGGGTTGCAAGCTCAACCCCCAGTAGGGGGCCTGCAGGAGGCAGCCGATCAATGATTCTCTCTCATCATTGATGTTTCTATTTCTCTCTTCCTCTCCCTTCCTTTCTGAAATCAATAAAAATATATATATTTTAAAAAGTTACTGAAACTGGCTCTGAACATGGTCTCGAGTCAAGCCAACTTAGATTGAAACTCCTGCTCCTCCACTTAATGGAGGGTTGGCCTCTGAGCCTCAGTCTCCTAATCTGGAAAATGGGAATACATGCCTTGAACCAGTGTGCTCAGCACTAAAATGAAGTAAATGCTCAGGATCATCTCTTCAGCTGGGTATTGAGCTACACGTGGCAACCTCCAGTCTTTGGAGGTAAAGTTGGTTGCCTTTTTTTTTTCTAAAATGATGATCCTCTGAGATGTCCAGATAGTCTGATAAAGCCCTGAGTTACCTAGAGCTGATGCCACATACACACTGTTTATGTTTTCACTTTTTCATGTGAAACCTTGTGCTGCTTTATGGCATGGTCATCGTGGGTGGCAGTGCAGCGTCACTGTGGGGCAGAGAGAAATCAGTTGTAATGAAGACAGCAGCGGTGAGAGGGATAGTGCAGAAGAGGTTCCATCCTAAAGGAAGTGAAGTCAGAGCAGGAGTAGCCTGTGGTCCAGTGTCAAGCCCAGGACCCGGCACCTCAGTGCTTGGTATTTGTGATCTGGGGGGCTCATTGTCCTTGGGAGAAAATCTGAGAATTAAAGCTGTTCTTAGAGTGAATGGAGGCACTTCGTGCTTACTTGGAACCTGCGATTTCTGTGCAGATAATTCTCTTAGAATCTGCATGAGTATTTTTCTCTTTCAGACTAAAGAAACTCGAGAGATCCTACATTTCCACTATACCACGTGGCCTGACTTCGGAGTCCCCGAATCGCCAGCCTCATTCCTGAACTTTCTTTTCAAAGTCCGAGAGTCGGGGTCACTCAACCGGGAGCACGGCCCAGTCGTGGTGCACTGCAGCGCCGGCATCGGCAGATCGGGGACCTTCTGTCTTGCTGACACCTGTCTCTTGCTGGTAAGGAGGCCCTTGAAGAACCCAGGAAAAGAAGGGACCATTTGTAAACTCTCCTCTGGCCTGGCCACAGCTTCTCTGTAATGTCTCTGCAGTCAACAATCTTTGATCTTCCCTTTGTGACAACTTCCCTTCCATAAAAATAGCTTTACCCCAAATAGCTTGGTTCAGAGGGATATTCTTCATTTTAAAGTGAAATCCGAGAAGATCCAAAGAATCCCCTGTCTCTCATTCTTTCCCACCTGCTTACATGGTCCCAATGTTGCTGCACTGGCTCCCATTTTCTAGACTCCTGCCTTCCCTGCTGTGATTTTTTTCTGAGTGGGCACTGGATAGTTGGGCTGGCTGAGTTGTGTCTCCTATCTGGCTTTTAGATGGACAAAAGGAAAGACCCTTCTTCTGTTGATATCAAGAAAGTTCTGTTAGAAATGAGGAAGTTTCGGATGGGACTGATCCAGACAGCAGACCAGCTCCGTTTCTCCTACCTAGCTGTGATCGAAGGTGCCAAATTCATCATGGGAGACTCTTCAGTGCAGGTCAGCATTGCTTTTGCTTTCATTGATTTCCAGTTTTTGTCTCTGAAGAAGGGAACTGTCCGTTGTAAAAATTCACACACTGTCATCTTCAAGTGTATGTCTAGAGACCCGAGAAGCCATCACCTCTGCTCACTAAAAGGGGACAGATTTCCTGCAGAGCAGACAGGCACAAACACTGATGGGGCTCCATTTGCTGCTTTTTCCAGGAGCAATGGAAGGAGCTCTCCCACGAGGACCTGGAGCCCCCACCTGAGCATGTCCCACCCCCTCCCCGACCACCCAAACGAATCCTGGAGCCACACAATGGGAAATGCAAGGAGTTCTTCCCAAACCACCAGTGGGTAAAGGATGAGTCCGAGGAGGATAAAGAAGATGGCCCCATCAAGGAAGAAACCAGAACCCCCTTAGGTGTCCCCTGTAACATGGAAAGGTAATGTGAGATGGTCCTGGCTTATTGGGGGTGAGGAGAAATGACCTTCTGTTTCAGAAACCCTGTGGATGCAGCCTCCTGTTGGCACACAGTGCTTCTATGTCCTTAGGGAATGGAGCCCCTGGACTGTCCTGCTCCTCCCCTGGCTGGAGGAGTCCAGGTACAGAGGCACTGGTTGGCCCTGGGAAGTGACCAACTTCAGTGGGGTTCTAGCACCACCTTGTGGTGCTGGTTGGAATCAGGAGTCCAGCGTGCTGGGCATCCTGCCCAGTGACCTCCCCCAGGCTTCCAGCCAGTCCAGAAATGGGATGTCCATGCTTGACCATGTACCTTCAGCCCCTTCAGCCCCCGAAATGGTCTTTTTGGGAACTTAAACTTTTCATGTAATCTTGACCCAAGTGGATTGCCATAGTTCTTTATTATTTTCTTAATCCTCACCCATTTATTTTTTTTCATTTATTTTTTTTTTAAAGGGAATGAAAGGGAGGCGGGAGAGAGAGAGAGAGAGAGAAACATCAGTGTGAGAAAGACACATCAATTGGTTGATTCCCATTGTCGCCCCAACTGGGGCCAGGGATTGAACCTGCAGCCAAGGTACATGGCCATGACTGGGAATTGAACCTGCAACCCTTTGGTCTGCCGGCTGACATGCTAACTATTGAGCCAAACCGGCAGGGCTGCTTCCCTTATAGTTTAACAAAGGTTATCCGGCCCTATTGATGCATGTGAAATACTGATATAACTAGAATATAGCTCTTGGTCTATGATCTAGACCCTGTTGTTGGGAAGGGGACAGGAAATTGTAGTGGGAGCCTGTGGTCAGTGATGTGATGGGGTGCACGCGGAGAAGAGGCACTCAGCCTTCCCTGAGTGTCAAGGAAGGCTGCCTGTAAGAGATGGCACAGTGGAAACTAAGAAGAATGAATGGGAGTTAGCTCCAGCCTGAAACTAGGGAGGCAGTGTCCTTGGTACCTGCTGTTTTGGAGGATAATTTAAGATGAGTGCACATTTTTACCCAGAACTTGTGTGCTTCTAGAAAATTAGCCTACAGTAGTTCTCAAACAAATGTGCAACGATTGTATAGGAAGAGGTGTTTGTTGCGGCATCATTTATAATGGGGAGAAACTAGAGATGAGTCAATTATATACCCATGGATTAGGTAAATCCTCTTTCTCCCTTTCTCAGGATGCTCTGCAGCTCTTAAAGAATGGAGCTGGCTGTTCTTATGTGGCTGGACATTGGAGTGGCAGTATCCGAGAAAGCGAGTGACCATGTGTACCCCACAGGGTCCTCTGGTTAAATTGATCATCAATATCTCACCCAGGCACCAGTTCTGACTCATGGACCTGAGTCCGCAGGTCCTTCATGCACTGGTCCTTATCACAGAAACACCAGACTTGGTTCTGGAGAGAAACTTGTCCCGTGGGCCTCCCAGAGCAGGTGCCTTGTGATGTGCTGAGTATCGCTGACCTCAGGGACACTGTGCCCGGTTTCCCAGGGCCTCTGTTGACATTCTCAGGGTGGGCCAGTGTGCTCTGTCCGGGGGCTCACAGAGGGCCAAGGATGAGAGAAACAGGCTGCAAATGACTTACGTCGCATTTGTGTTCTGTTTGTGGAGAGAGCAGTGCCTTTCACATTCTGTGTATGAAGATGCTATGTAGGGAAATAGGGAATTTGGGAAGCTAAAAGCCAGAGGGTCCAGAAAAAATGGGAGTTTTACCAAGAACATAAGTGCTGCTGGGTACCTGTGGGAGCCCACATGCCCATAGACCTCAGTGCTGCGCCAGGGCCGGGTAGGGAGGGCGCTGTAACCAAGTGCTCCTGCAGCCTCCTCCTGTCTCCCGGGAAGGTGGTGCTTCAGGTGGTTTTGTCAGGCACAAGCTGCTGGGGTGGGAAGGCCCTGAATGCATGTGTGAGGCCGAACTTCCTGTGGCCAGGGCCTCCTTGATGGAGGCAAGGGTGGAAAGGAGAGGCCTGGAGCGGGAAGGGAGTGGAGAAGAGGGGCCTGGCTTCTCATGGGCCCATGAGCCTCTCCTGACACAGCCCTGGAGCAAGAACACTGCACACTGCCCCCCCTGGGTCACCATCATGAAGGCAGCTAGATGACTGGCTGCACACAGGACGCCCGGGAAAGGGTCCCCCTGGCAGGATTGGATTAGTGCTTGGGATTCAGGCCTGGGAGAGGTGGGCAGAGGGTCAGTGGGAATGTGTGGGGTCTTCATGTCAGCAGTGACAAAGGCCCTGTGGATCAGCATCTATCAGGGTGTCCTGAGAGAGTGTGGAAGCATGTGGGCCACACCATTGCCTTCCCTGATCTGAATGGGAACATTCTCCCATACAGCAGACTCCAGGGCAAAGTTAGCACTTGTCTTGACGCCAGTGGCTGTACTTCTCAGACCTTCCCCACCCTCCATCACTAAGGAGTCCGCAGGACTCCTGAGCCCTGGCCTGGCTCTGAGGACCACCTGAACCCCTGGGAGGAGGCAGTGACAAGTGGGCCCTAGACCCATGTCAGCAACACCAAGCTCTGTCTGTATACATGCGACTCACGTTTTCCTAGAATTCCCTCCCCCTCCCCCATAATAGTGTCTTGGCCATTGTTTTCCCCAGAGTGAGTAACCCATCTCTGCCCCTCTCATTCCTCAGCGCGAGTCAAGACACTGAAGTCAGAAGGCGGGTCGTGGGGGCAGGTCCTACCCAGGAGGAGCCGTCGCCACCCGAGGAGGAGCAGGACCAGGCGCTGACTCACTGGAAGCCCTTTCTGGTCAACATGTGCATGGCCACGGTCCTCACGGCTGGCGCGTACCTCTGCTACAGGGTATGTTTTCACTGACGGACGTGCTGGTGAGACCATGTGTACAGAACGCACTGGCCAACAGCCTGGCGTTAGCATTCAGTGCTGTGGAAGGATCTGAGCCAGTCTCAGAAGAAACAGATCAAAGGTTTTAAAGTCTGGAACTGTGAAGGGCTAACGAGAGAATTGAGGATTGATGCACTGGGGTTTTAAGGAGCCCTGTGGTCCCAAGAATACAAGCGTCTAATCTCAGGGCCTTAACCTATTCAGGAGTAAGTAGAGAAAATGCCAAATACATCTCTTTCTCTCTCTCTCTTTTTTTCTTTTTTTTTTTTTTCATTTGTTTTTGGGGAAAAAATAGAATTACAACACATTGTTGTTTTTAACCTTTATAAAAAGCAGCTTTTTGTTATTTCTGGGGGGGAAAAGACTAGGCACTTATGAAACTTTCTTATACCCTTAGCTGGTGTAACCTGATACACAATTTCTATTTGATTTCCCAGGGAAAGACTCCCACACTTTGAGGAATGTAGAGTCCTCTGCAGAAGGGGTTAAGGTATAGGACGCGGACTTGCTCAGTCACTTCCTCTGCTGTGCGCACTGAGCTTGTCCAGGTCCTGCCAGCTTTCCCACTTAAGGAGAAAAACAAGAGGCCGTCTGTAGGAATTAAACCTGGCTTGTGCTTTTGCTCAGGGTGTCCCCACTGGTTTTCCCTCATTCGTGTCTCCATTGATCCCTTGTAGCAGCCATCTTGCTCATGTCCTGCCCTCAGCACCCATCCACAAACGGGGTTCCTTGAGGACCCTGCCTCAGGGTCAGAGGTCACCACAGGGTGGGTGGCCACCGGCTTTTTACCCTGCCATTGAGATCCAGAAGGAGCAGTTTCCACTTGATTTGGACTGTAAATGCCATTTCAGTAGACATCCACACCTGAGAAGTGAGTTGCTGTTAAAGGGGAAGGGAGGATTAGCTTCAAAACTCTGGTCATGGAAATAACCTCACAAGACTTTTATCATTTAAAAATTTTACCTCTTTTCAGGTGACCATCTTTGAGTGCATCAGATGGTTTAGTAACACACAGTTTTTCCTTAGGGATGATTTTTGGAAGGGGTGGGGGCTATTGTAAAAAAATAAATAAATAAAAGCCTCTTTTATTGGAGTGGCCAGGGTTTGGGGGTGGCCAGGTAGTGCCAAGTCTGCAGCTCTGCTGGGCGGGTCTGGGCTCAACTGAAAATGTTTGGTTTCATTCCAGTTCCAGTTCAACAGCAACACATAATCTGACCCACCTCCACCCCACTGCCCGCTCCGCTCACAGAGCCCGCACCTGACTAGCAGGCAACGTGGTAGGTAAGGGCCGACGCACAGCGTGGCCAGTTTGACGGGGCAGATGTTTGCCCTGCGCGGAAACTACCCTCCCCAGCTGTTGGTAGTTTGAAACTACCCCTTTCATTTTACTTTCCCCCTCCTCCCCTTCTTTATGTACCAAATCCACAACCCGTCTTTTTGAGGCAAGCAGAAGAGGGCCCCATGCTGGTGGCACAGGAAGGTGGCCTGTGCGGGGCGGCACACGGCTTTTCCCGGGAGACTCTGCGGAGACTGCTTGTTGTGAGCCTCTCCACTCCATATTTATTTTTTTATTTTTTCCCCAGAGGCATCCATAGTGCACTAGCATTTTCTTAAACCAATAATGTATTAAAACGTTTTGATGTCAGCCTTGCATGAAAGGCTTTCTCAAAAAGTACAATAATAAACCCTCAGGTAGTGCTGAGAACGTATGACTTTGCCATGAGCCCGCTGTGTCAGAGGAAGGAGGACAGCTGTGAGCAGTGGGTATTTCATGACACTGTGGGTAATGTGAGAGGAGGTTTGGCATTTGTTTATAGAGAGTGGGGTAATATATAATGAACACTTGGATATTTAACATACATGACAGGAGATGACTCTGTCCGGTTATTCCCCGCCCCAGTTTTATCTACTAGAACTTTATTCTCCATCACCGCTTTCCCCGTGGGTATTAGAATGCATGTTCAGTCTTGTGTCCTGATCAAATACCACGTGCTTGAAATACTTAGATCTCTGCTTATAAAGTGCCCCGTGTATAAGTCAGATTTCCCCTTGCATGATCAGATCATTACGTGCTGTGGTTCCTAAGACTGTTGCTGAACTATTCGCTGTTCAGCACTGGAGGGATGTTTCCAGTAACAGATACTGGCCTCATTCCTGGCATGAGACTCTGGTGACTTCCTGGTGAGGTCCGGCTGGTCCCACTGTAACTCAGACATTCCAAGGAGATGGGAAGCCATAGTCACACCTCACGCTCTGGACGTTTAGGCAAGCAGGGTCCCCTGCACACACACCTTTGGGATCAGCCTCCACTATCCCAAGTGCACACTCTTCTTGAGAAGACTGTGATTTGGAACCGAGGCAACTGTTGGAAACCACACCTGAAGCAACCTGGATGATGATGGTCCCTTGGAGTCAGCCGGCTGCTGTCTCAGTCGGGAGGGCCTTGCTGAGAGAGGCCTGTCTGCCCCTGCCCTTGAACCCTGGGGACTGATGGTGCTCACGACTCTTCTTGTGAGGGGAACTTAAGACCTCCACATTAAGTGGCTTTTTTAACAAGAAAAAAAGGCAGCTGTAGCTCATGAGCTGCTCTTTTGCCAGCATTTTCACATTTTGCCTTTCACGTGTTAGAAGCCCGTGCAGAGAAATTCTGTGGTGGGAACATTTGAGACATCGCCCCGCAGAGCCCTGTGAGGTGTGGATGAGGCTGAGGTGCCAGGCTGTAAGCATTTTGAGTTGGGCTTGTTTGTTTCTGAAGTCCTGTATATGTATGTAGTAGTTTGAGTGTGTATATATAGTAGCATTTCAAAATGGATATAATGGTTTAACCTCCTATCTTTGGAAAACAGATGGCTCTCCATCTTGTTACACGTATGTTAGAGAAGTAGCGAGCTGCTCTGCTATATGCCTTAAACCAATATTTACTCAGCAGGTCATTATTTTTTACAATGGCCATGGAATAAACCATTTTTACAAAAATAAAAACAAACAAAAAAAGCGAGGTGTTTTGGTATAATACCTTTTCAGGTGTGTGTATACGTGGCTGCATGATGGGGTGGGGCGGGGGGCGCGTCTCAGGGTCTTCTGTGATTTCACAGAACTGTCAAACTGTACAGTTTTCCAACTTGCCATATAAAAACGATGGGTTTGCATTTTAGTTGCAACAATAAAAATTTTTTTTCTAAAGAATATTGATTTGGGGTGCTTCCCATTTCTTTGCTTAACTGGGCCTAAACCAGAATGGACAACCCTGCTTTCCATCCCTGCTGACGTGAGGCAGATGCTGTCAAGCAGGGTTACAAGTTTCCACATGTAGGAATCACAAGGCTTCCACGAGAGGCACTGGGGCATTCTCCCTGAGCGGGAGTTCATTAAACACGCCCTGCCTCAGCCCACTTCCTTCAGCGGAACCCACCTGTGGAACATAGGGCCCTTGGATAACTTAACAAACTTGCACAAGTTGTTTGAAAAGCTGTTCAGACCTCAAGAACATGCCTCTTAACCAACTGCCTGTGAGACACAGTGGTTGTTCCCGCATCTCAGTACCTCCGTACGGTCATGTTCGATGTAGAATTGACGTGGAAATAGTAAGATGTGCAAAATCATGTAGTCTTCCTTTTTTGTACAAAATAAATGTAAATCTCCCCTAAAGTGATTTTTTTGGCTTTTTGTTTTGAAATAATTTCAGACTTGCAAAATGTTGCAAAGAGAGTACAAAGAATTTTCTTACATCCTTCAAGGCTTTCTGACTGGTTCAAGGCTGGCTGCTGAGTGAACTGTTTATGCTTGGCCTCCTGGCAGGATCCTGGAAGTGGGAAACCAGCACAGTCATGGTCATGTGACCACACAATGCCCACTGTGGCGGCCAGGATGATAGTGCCACACCCACGGTCACTTCAGTCTGTTTCACATACCAAAAAAAATGGCATCTAGGCTTTTATGAAGAGGTGGAATGCCAGTGTGGAAAAAAATAAATTTGTGACTTTGGAACAGAAATCAGATGGGGCCAAAGGCCAGGCAGAGGCCATACCTCATGATGTCTGGGTAGGAGAGGGCGTCTGGGAGCCTTAAGAGAATCCTTGGGGCACACCGCCTTTCCTATGCCTGCTTCTGTGGGAGAGCCCACTCCACAGTGTCACACTGGAGCAAGCGCACTCGGGGATAGGAGGGCAGCTTCCCCCAGCGGGATGTTTGAAAAGAACCACTATTTACTTTTTTCAGGTAAAATGAAACACCAATAAAAATTGTTCTTTTTAATTGAAATTTCAGAAAGTTCAACATATAAACAAATCAAATAAATACTAAGTTAAATCGAAAAACACAAAATATATATAGGAAACATAAATGAGAATGTTTAAGTTACAGAATTCTCCGATGCCATTGTTGATAGCCACATGCACACCCCAGGTTATCTTGACATCATTAACCCAACAGCTCAGGACACATTCGAGTCTTAGACTTAACAGGAAACTAACTTTGTGTCTTTAAAGCAACATGCTGTTCAGTGAAATCTCACACCAACTATGGCATCTGAAGCAATTTATTTAATAGGCCTTAAGTTGACTTGCTTCAGAAGTTGGATTTCACTTTGTTTAGTGAGGTCACAGTGAATGCTTTTACTGACGTGACACTTGAGGCTTCTGCTTTCCTTTGTGCTCTTGAACATGGTGGAAAGAAGGTCCATGGGCAGCGGTCTGTCACCAGGCATTTGGGCCACGGCTCAGGTTAAGAGTTGAATCGGAACCCCTGGCTCTGTACAGTGGAAATGACTGGACCCACTGCACTCTCCTTATCAAGCTCATCGGCCTGCCGGCCTCCGCCGGCCCAGTATTTGCTGAGCCAGAGGTGCTGAGCCAACTGACTGCAAGGAGACAAGGTCACCTTGGAGCCTTTTATTCTAGGCCTCGACTCCTTCATAGCATGGCTGGCTCTGCATCCTGGGGAACAAATTCTCAAAGCCAAAAGCTGATAGGTTGGTTGAAGTGGCTCGGCCTTTGAAGTGCTATACATCCCTTGTGCTCCTATACAAAAGTCCCACTTGTCCCCTGGGGCTTTATAACTGATCTGAGACTCAGAGCAACTCTGGCCAGCTCACACTTCAGGGGCGCACACAGCGTGCCCCCATCCTCAGCTCGGCCCATGTCAGGACTGGGCAGCAGCAAAAACAAAGATGCCAGGCTGAGGGTTTTTTTAAAATATTGTGATTTCAACATCTGCCTCCTGGAAAAAGGCTTCTTCTCTTTGTTCTGAGCAAAGTTTGTCCATTTTCTCAAAAGCGAAGCGTCCTTTTTCACCTGTAATATTAAGATGATTTGTCACCAGATTGTTCCCTGCCTTGGATGGCCTTAGCAGTTACTGACACCTGGGTCTCAGGGGCCAGGGGCATTGGGGTGCACCTAACTGGCCGACTCGTGCCTCGCCCTTATGTCCAAGACAGAGTCTACTGAGTCATGTCCCTTGCATCTGCTTTCATTCCCAAGAAACATAAACTGACATTTGAGGAGGAAATAAAGCATTTCTTGCCACCTTAACCATGAAGGAAACTTGCATAAAGCATTTCTTGCCACCTTAACCATGAAGGAAACTTGCCTTGGCCAAATACAGTTAAACGGTTGCTGGCCATGGCTGCTCCAGCACAACCTTGCTAAGGACCCGGGGACCCCGCTGCACATAACGATTGATGGTGCACTTTACCGAATGACAGCGTGGCTTCCCGGGCTGCCGCTCGCACAGCCTCCAGGTCAGATTGGCACAGGCCAGCAATCTGATCAATGCTTTCGATGCCCTGCTTAGGAAAAAGAGGATCCATTAGGAGACTTTTTTATTATTACTGATTTCAGAGAAGAAGGAAGAAGGGGAGAGTAGAGAAACATCAGTGATGAGAGAATCATTGATGGGCTGCCTCCTGCACGCCCCCTACTGGGGATCAAGCCCACAACTTGGGCATGTGCCCTGATCAGGAATCGAACCGTGACCTCCTGGTCAATAGGTCGACGCTCAACCACTGAGCCATGCTGGCCAGGCCATTAGGAGACATTTTAGGTAGCAGGTAGAATCCACTTGTAGAAGCCTGCAGGACCAGCCCTAGCATGGTCTGGGGCCCGATTTTTTTTCTGAAGGCTCTGGGCTGCTCTTGTGGGCTCAGGTTCATCCATAGCACCAATGCAAGGGTCTCATTTTTTAGTTCTGACACCTGCCAGCAAATAGGCCACTAGCATTGATGTATGGACAGCTGGCAGGTCCACCTTGAAAATGAGAAGACCTGATACCCTCTGGACCTTGCTACCTCCTGCCTGGTCTCCCAACCATTCCCTCCAGGTCAGACTAGGAGAGGGGCAGTCAGAGGCCCCGATTCGGGACCACTGACCCCAGGCTGCTCCCCAGGGCCAAGGAACAGAGAGCACTTCAGCACCCTTTACTGGGAACCCTGACTGGCTATTTGATTATAACCAAACCATTTCAGAGTGAATGGGGTGTTTAATCTGTGCTGGACTATTTTTCACCTAGTAAATTGGCAATTATTTTTTTAAATGAGAATTCTAGATGCAATGAGGTTGAAGCTTTATGCACAAAAATGCTTATAATGACATTATTTATAATAAATGGATAATGAACCTAAATTATCTACAATAAGAGTAGGGGAGTAGGTTAAATTAAAGTGTAACTTTGATAGATCCTTTATAAAAAATTCCAAGGCATTACCAGTCTAACACAAAAAGTTATTATTTTGTTCACTGTTTTTAAACTATAATATCAATTTTCAGTGCCCACACATGCCCACAAACAAAAAGGAAATATACCAAAATGTCGGTAGTTTCCTCTGTTAGGATGATGGGTAATTTACATATGTTTTACACTCTTTTTCCTCTACAATGAGCTTTTAGACATTTTTAATCGATATTAAAGCAGATGATGCAGGAGTTCAGAAGTGAATTTCTGGAGCCAGCTGCTCTTCATCAGAGGCAAAGCAGATGCTCACGGCTGGTGGGGCTGCCGGCTGCTCCTCTCAGGCCAGCTCTGAAGCTCCTTTTTTGCCAGCAGTGATTTTTATTATTACTATTATCTTTTTGGTCCTGGTGGAAAAGTTTTGAACTAACTTTAACCACAAGCAGGCTTCTCCGTCACCGTGAGGACAGGTTGAACTCACCCGGAGCTGTTTCAGTGCCATGCATGCAGCTTGCTGGAGTTTCGCATCATTCTCGGTCAGGGCGTTGGTGTAGAAAAGCAAAGCCTGGGGAATGAGGCTGCTGTGAATGAAGGGGGGAGGGTGCCGGAAGCAGTCCACGGTGCCCACGGCTGGTCCCCCAATTGCTGGCAGTAAGTCAAGCCCTTACCTTTTTCTAAACAAAAATCAGGCCATGATCCATTAATCTTTGGGCCAGGTGCAAAGTCCCAAGATGTATACTACAGTACTGAGCTTCTCTCTAAAAACACTGGTCTGGTGGCAATCGAGTGCAGAAAGCTCTTTTTGTCTAATGTCTATGAAATGCATTCCCGAACTGCTATCTAGAGGAAATGCTAACTCAAGATCGGATGTTCGGCCGGGACAACAGAACTGAACACACAGACGGAAAAGCATCTCCCCTTCCTCACCCTCCTCCAGTCACAGCTCTGCCCCTGCCCCCTTGGTCACATGACCATGGACAAGTCACTTCCTCTGGAAAATAAAGTTGGCACTTGCTTCACAAAATTGTTGTAAGCACATGGGGATGTGCCTGGCCCTCAGCAAGCCTGAGGCTATAGTAAGGCCCCAATATTGCCCTCCTCAGGGGCTGATATCTTAAATCTAGAATAGTCACAGGTCCAGGGACCTAGAAGGCATAGGGGTCCACTTTCTTGGTTTTCAAAAAGTGGACTGAACACAGCCAGCCAGCCACACATTAATTGCAAGTAAATGAGGATGACCACTGGAATTCTAAGAAACATGCAAGTGACATCTCAAAGACCAAACAGATAATGTTCTTTAGAAACACTGAGGTGAGGGAGGTGGGTGGCATGTGGTTCCTCCCAGAGCTGGTGCTGCCGATGGCGATGGTGTGAGGAGAGCTGTGTTCATGTTTGGAGCATCCCTAAATCCAAATGCCTTGCGGCAAATGCAGCCCCCGTCACACACACTTTGGTCTTTTCCGAGAGAAAAAGCCTCCCTCCCTCCACCTCCCCACACCTACGGCCAGGAGGCTGCCACCTCCTCTCATACATACCTTTTCCCGAAAGCTCTTGTTCTTGGCTGCGCTGGCCAGAGACGCGCTGGCCGCCCTGCACACCTTGGGAGGCCCGTCCAGCTGGAGCAGGGCCCAGGCCCTTAAGGTCTGGGGCAGGGGCTGGAGCTGGCCCAGCCGCTTCCCCTGCAGCTTCCTGACGGCCTTGGCCTGCCCCGTGCACTGCAGCTCCTCCACGAGGGTTACTGGAAGAGACGGAAAAGTGAGCCCGGGGTCCCCTCTGATGGTGGCTGGGCTGTCCAGCTGCAGGTTGGTTTGGCCATGGCATTAGCCATGGAGAAGCAAGTCCCAGATCAAGCCCACGTGGTCACCAAGGCCCATCTGGACTGGCTTCAGCGGGGCCTCCTGGAACCTCTAGGAAGGCTTTCTAGCAAGGGATCCAGTCCGCCCTGAAAACCGATACAGCCCCAGCCCAGACTTCAGGGTCGCAGGCCAGTCGAGCCTCCCATCATAGCCAGCTGTGACTTCTGCTCTGTGCTGAGAGAAGCCATCTTCCCCTAGAGCTAATCTCATCACGGGCTGAATGTGGGGTCTCATTAAATTGGGGTTCTTAAAAGAACAGCTGGAGGGGAAAGATGCAGTGGTTCTTCAAAGCTGGCTTCCGGGAGCTGGGACAGGGGCCTCCACGGCTGGAGTCCCTTTGCTGTTGCACGTGGCTGTGAGGCCACCGGCCACGCTCCCAGCCCCTACCTTCCTTGGTGAGCTGGGCAAAGTGCTTCTCCAGGTCCGAGACGCTCTGCCTCTGCAGGTAACTGTGAAACTGGAACCAGGTGACAGTCTGCTCTTCGGGGAGGCCAGCTCCGGGGAGCAGCCCGCTGCAGCTGACCACCTGCTCCAGGAGCCTGCGGCACACTGGCGAGGAGACACAGCACGGGGCTGTGAGACACGGAGACCTCGCCCCCTAGGAGCTTCTTAGCTGGCGAGGCCAGGTCAGCAGTGGTTCTCAACCTTCTGGCCCTTTAAATACAGTTCCTCATGTTGTGACCCAACCATAAAATTATTTTCGTTGCTACTTCATAACTGTAATGTTGCTACTGTTATGAATCATAATGTAAATGTCTGATATGCAGGATGGTCTTAGGCGACCCCTGTGAAAGGGTCGTTCGACCGCCAAAGGGGTCGCGACCCACAGGTTGAGAACCGCTGGCTTAAAGGCTTTCTGAGGGCATGTGGGTGGGTGTCCCTCCCTGCACCGCCTGTGCCCAGGGAAGGAGGGGGCTCCAGGTGGGGTCGCACGCAGGCCCGGGCGTGGGTGGTCTTGGGGGCACATCCACATGGCTGGGGCCAGGACTGGGAATATGCAGGCAACTGAGCAGCCCAGGTGGTGGTCAGAGCTGCTGACAGTGGGCCAGCTTCTGGAGTATGAGTGTCACCTCCAGCTGGGAGCAGGAAATGCTGTGCCTTCTGAGCCCACCCTGCGGGGCAGATAAAGGCTTGCCTACCTTCCATGAAGGTGCTTTCTTAACCCTTCAAGGTTCTGGTGGAAGCTATGGACCCTGCCCCCAGGAAAAGGCCCAGCCCACAGACTGCAGGTTCACAGGCCCCTCGTTCTCCCCAGCAGAAGGAGGTGTTTGCAGTCATGCTTGATGCCATGAAGACACTCAGGGGCAGCTAGCGCGGCGGTGAGGCCCGCTGTGGCATCACTGAAGCCCGGAGACGCGGGGCAGCGTCTCAGGGGGACGGGGAGTTACCTATTTCCAGTTGTCCTGGGTACTTCCCCCTGACTCTGTGCAGGAACGTTTTCTTGAGCTGGTTCAGGAGCGTGGGGGCGGGGCAGGCCAGGACCCCGCCGGGCTCCATGCACCCTCTCCACAGCCTCAGGCAGCCCTTCCTCCGTGCGGCCTGCGGAAGGACTGAGAGCCCGGGCTCAGACCGACTGCGCGGAAGAGCAAGCCCAGGGCCCAAAGGTTTCCCTCCACTGGGACGGGAGGTCGGGAGCTGAGGGGTGGCATGCAGTGTCCTTTTCCCACACTCCACGGTGACAGAGAGAAGACAAGCAGCTTCAGCTCTCAGCACCTCACCCGGGTCACCACCCACAGTCCTCACAGCAGCCCAGGCGACTCCTGTCACCAGCCTGTCCTCATGGACAAGGGGAGGCCCCGGGGCAGAGGCCCAGCTGGGGTCACAGCTGCTGTTTACGTGAACGCATGCTGTGCGCCCGGAGTGTGTCCTGAGGATTCCTTCACCGACCCATTGCCCAGATGGGGAAGCTGAGGCTCAGAGGCCCAGAGTCACCCAGCTGACCACAGAGCGGCGGGTGCCTCTTTCTCCAAGGCTGTGTGGCCTCCCTTCCCGCCCCCACAGTGTCTCTGAGCCCAGTCCAGCCAGACACCCCGGGCTCCGGTTAAGTTTGGACATCAGGAAGGGAGACGAGCTCGCCTGCCCTGGAAGCCTGTCCCTGTGCGCCATTCACACGAGCAGCCGGTGGTGGGCAGTTACTTACTCTCTTCAACAGACGTCGCCTCTCTGACCTTCTCAAAATCCAGCACAGACAGAGTCTCCAGAACCTGCTTTTGCTGTGCCGCTTCTTCCAGAAGGCTCTCCTGGACCATCCTCGACAGATTAGGGGAGGCCAGTTTCTGGGAAGCAACCCACGTGCTCCAGGTTAGCACGGACATGCCCTCTGATGTCAGTCGTCACGACCGTGGCCCTCACCGGCCCGGGCCCATCCTTCCTATCCCTGTGGTAGCTCCTTGGCTGTCCCCTGGGAGTGCCCCCTCCACCACAGTGGCTGAGACACAGGGTCCGACTGGAGCTGCCACGGGTGGCCTTTGCCACCAGCAGGGACCAGCCTGCCTGAGAGCAAAGCCAACCCACACAGGAAAGCAGAGCTGAGCGGGAGAGGCCCAGGCGTGATGGCATCTGAAACCCTGGATCCAGCCGGGCCTGAAGCCCACCTCTGGGCTGGTCAATTCTATGAGCCAATGGATTTTCTCTTTGGGTTGAGCCAGTTTGGATTGGAGTTCTGGCTTCTGCGACTGAAGGCGTCCCAGCCACTGCCTTTGAGTCAGGGCTTGGGCTGCGTAAGAACCACATGACTCCCCCAGGCCTGGCCTGATGCTTCCCCAGGGGAACCTTCTCAATCTCAATGGCTCTCAAGGTGCGGGCCTCTGGCCCCTGCACCGTGCTCCCTGCCACCGTCAAGGTCAGCCCTTTGCAGAGAACTCCTACCCCTCCCCTCTGGGCCCCCTGGCCAGTCCCTCCCTTTCCACCTCACCCCCCTGGCCCCAGGTCCCTTAGCACCTGCAGCAGAGCCTTGCAGACTTGGAGGTGGACCGTGAGCAGCGTGTCCAGCTCAGGGGCGCCAGTCGTGAGCTCCCGGGATGACTCTCTCAGTGATGGTGGTGGGGGCCGGGTCCTGTCCTTTCTGAGTTGAGTGGAGAACTAGGTGACCATCTGGTTGGGTAGAGGGAACCCGCCCTCCCGGGAGAGCTCTGACCAGGGAGACCAGGGTGCTGTGGGAGCTGAGGGTGGGCGGCCATGCAGAGGGGTTGGGAGCAGTGACTGCTGCGTGTCAGGTCAAGGGTAGAGGCTCTACTGTGTCCTCCATCATTATTTATTTTTTAAGATTCAAAAGAAGCCCATTGTTGGGAACCGAAAGCTCAGGGCTAGGCCGAGCTATTCTCTTCCCTCTGGTCCCTGGGGACCTGCTCTGTATCAGGCAGTGGGCATGTGGGGGTGGAAGGGGGGCACAATAAATCATTAGAATAAATACCAATCAGGCAGTGGGAGACGTAGGCAGGAGGCTGATAGGAAGGAAGGAAGGGGCTAAGGCTGGTCACCTGGTCAGTGCTGGCGGGAGCACTCACCGGGGACCCTGGGGACCCCCAAAAAGGGACAGGTCGTGGGGGGCAAAGTCGGCGTTGAGGAAGGCGAAGCTCTCCAGGATGCATTCCATCAGGCTCTCGGCCGAGCTGTGCTCCCGGCGGCCTCCGCGGGGCTGTGGACGGAGCAAGACCTCAGGGCAGCCTTCCCCACTCCCCCCGTCCAGCACCCCCACCCTAACAGCGTCCCCCAAGCGGGCGATGAGCACGGGGCACAGCACTCCCCACGCAGCCTCCCGAGTGGCATGTGACAAGGTCTGGTGCAAAAGCTCAAGGGAGACAGATCTTAAAAGTCTCAACTGGTCACAGACACCCACGGGGACAGGGCAAGAGACAGGAGGGAGGGAGTGGGGGACCATGCAAAGTAGGAGAGGGGGTGCCCTCCCCGGAGAGGCAAGCTGCTGCTCCAGCTGGCACTGGCCACTTCGGACCCTGGGGCCAGTGTCGCCAGATCGTTCAGTTTCCTAAGGAAAGCTGGAAACCTAGAGTTTGTGGGAAGCTGCCCCGTTTTTAAATATTGACAACCGATTTCAATATTTTTTTTAAATATGGTGTGAGTCAGGCAAAACGCCTCTTCAGGAGGTTCAACAGTGTCTGCGGATTGCAGGGAGATGTGGAAGGAGAGGAGGATGGAGGCAGCGCTGACGGAGGGGTGTGTGTCAGGGTGCACGTCGTCGGAGCGCTGCCCCTGCTCCATCCTCGGAGCCTCCTGGTGGCAGGCCCAAGCGTGCGTGCGAGTCTCGGTCTCCGCGGTGCTCTATAAAGTCTCCGTGACCCCTGGGTTGTGATCTGGAACCATTGCTCCTCGGGGAAAGGCAGAAGCTTCGAGCCTCTGGCCACATTTTCATCAGCGGCCAGTGTGTAACCGTGTCTTATGTGTGTTTCTGTTTAAAGACACCTTACTTCATATGCATTGTTTATTCCTAAATGAATTCAAGCCAACAGCATGTCACTCACGCCTAACCCATGTATGTTCTCCGGGAGGCACATCACTGCCATCTGCACTTAGGACACTGGCCAGCACTTCAGCCCTGCCCGGGGGCCTTTAAAACAGATCAGTCACCAAAAAAAGCACAAAAATATAAAAAATGTAGCACTAAATAGACTACAAAGGGGACACACCTACAGTGAGGGAGCTGAAACCAGACGGCAACGTACCTTGTTCAATGAGCACGTCCGTGACTCAAAGTGTCTGTCACTCTGCACCTGACAGAACCATGAGCATTGATTCTGGGGCTATAAATACATTTTTGCAAGTAAATGAATTCACAAAAAGAGAATCCATGAATAATGAGTACGTTTGTAAATACACACACGTACACACACATACATGTGTGTATAATTTCTCTTTGAAAAGTCAACCTAAAAACCATAGCCTGTGGTCATTTTTATTCTTCTAACTTGGTTTGCCAAAAAAAGAAGAGTTCCTCAAGATGTTGAAAATTATTGCCTGATGGCAGTGTGATTTTGAGATTTTTATGTAAAGTATAATTTTTCAAATTCCAGGTGACAGGCTGCATGCTTCCTGGCAGATTGTTCTACCAAAAAGTGCTGTTAAGAAATTGAAAAGAAAAAAAAAAGCTACTATTCTTTTTCTTCTTTTTTTTTTCTTAAAATCTTCAGGCAGGCCCATAGCAGTGGTAAATAGTGAACATTTTTTTAAGTTACTAGATAGGAAATCCACCTTTCTTTCCCCTGCACTGATTTGTGAAGTTGGGGGTGGGGGGAAGGAATGAAACAGAACAGGTTTTTGTAGGGAGCTGTTAAGCTGTTTCAGCGCCAGTGTGAGTTTTCATAAACTAATGGATGTATAAGTAGGTGCTGGTGTGATACATTTTATTTTACGTACATTTAAATTTATGTAAACCCCAAAAATCGTATAATCTGCCCAGGCCAGCACCTCTGAGAGCCACGCAAGAACGGCCCCTGGCGTGGGCCCTGTAGGGAGGTTTCGGGTTGGGGGTGGCTGCTGGGGACCTTCCACGGTGCCAGCTCTGGCCGTGAGAATGCCCCACGTTTGGGATTTTAGTGTCGAGCGGCTGCCTCACCTGCTCGGGTCAGAAGAGGTGAGATTTGCTGGGTTCTGGCTGGATGTGGAGCAAGTTATTCACTCTGAGCCCCACTTCCTCCTAATCCTCCTTCCAGCCCGATGAGGGCTCTTGTAATCCCCACTTGACAAACTGAGGCCCCGAGAGGAGACATTGCCTACCCTGGTGGTGCAGAGGTGAGAGCGGGCTGCGGCCCAGGCCCGGGCGTTACACCCTTGGCAGAGCAGGGCTGCTGCCTCCAAAGAGCAGACATACCTTCAGCCGGTCCCTGAAGCTGAGCACCTGGTACTCCAGCTCCTGGAGCCGGGGCTGGGCGGGGTCTGTGCACCTCAGTAAATCCAGGACCTCCTGCAGGGGCCTCTCGAGGGTCACCCCAGGCCCCTCCACTCTGTCCCCGGATTCTCCTTCATCGTGGTCTGTCCGGCTGCCCGGCATCGTATGGCTGTGGAGTGGGGAGCCCGGTGGCAGGTTGGGGCTCTCTACTCCCAAATTCCTCCAGCCAGGCCGCTCCACAAATGCGCCTCCTGACAGGTGGACCATCTCTGGCAGGAGGCCCAGGGATGGGGAGTCCTCCTGAGCCTCCTCTTCAGTGGAGGTGTTGGGGCCAATGGCCAAGGGCAGGAACCCCACGTCCGAGGTGGAGGCTGACGTGCTGGTCTCGGTGTCTCGGGGGTCCTCAGAGCTGAAGGAGTCCATCTCAGGCAGCTCCTGACTCCGGCTGCACAGGCCAGGGCCCTGCAGGTCGCTGTCGGACAGGTAGCTGAGGATGGACGTGGCCCTTGGGCTGCCCAGCAGCAAGGCCTGCTGCGCTGGCTGCTGCAGGACAGACTGGAGAGGGGGACACAAGACCAGCCTCACTGGCCACCCCAGGCACCAAGCGAGGCCCCCAGAGGGGCTCCCCCGCCACACACTTGCTCTGCATACCCACTTCTCCGGATGACTGAGGTCCACCAAGCTGACTCAGAGGTGCCGGTAGCACCCAGCATCCTCTCTGCTCTTAGCCCCATCCTCTCTAACTCACACCTTCCAAGCCGCAGAGGCCTCCTTGCTGTTTCTCACTCTCCAGGTTCATTCACACATTCCCACCTCGGGGCCTTTGCACTGACTGTGCCTCCTGCCAAAGAATGTTCTGCTTTCTGGAGGAAGGAAGGACCTCACATACAATACACCTACTCAGGCAGGCAGTGCTCCCTGAGGGCACAGTCCTCACCTGCCCGGAGAAGAGCCTGGCATATAGTTTTGAATGAGTGAAATGCATGGAGGAAGGAAGGACCTCACATACAATACACCTAAGTGCTCATGGCATAGAAACAACAGCAGCTCCTCATTAAATTAAGCATTTGGTGTTTCACGCCCTGATCTGAGGGCCTCAAAGTCCTGCCTCATTCCTCCCTCACACCTCCAGGCTCCAAAAGCATCACTAGGTTAAAAAGGCTGCTATGGATTAAAAGATGGAGAAAAAAACACATCTGCTCCCAGATGGTATCGAGTGCCTCTAGAAAGGTGTGGAAGAAGTTGACAATGACTCTAAGATCCCTAGAGGGCAGAGAAAAGAGATGTTTTGCTGTATAATATGTCAAGGTGTTACTTACTGGAAATACATTCCGTTTAAAACAAATAAATTGGAAGCCAAGGCCATGGCCAGGGTGACGGAACCATCCAGAAAACCTTGTTCAAGGTATCCAGGAGAACCAGCCAAGTCTAGCAGCGCCCCAGAATAGAGGGGCCAGCATCAAGGAAGAAAAAGTACCGAAAAACACCCAGATAACCTACATGGAGAGGTGCCAGGCTGCCCAGCCCAGTCCACATGCTGCCCGGGAAGTCACCCCCACCACCAGTCCCAGCAGGACCTCAGCGGCCCACTCACCAGGTAGTACCTCTCCCGGAAGCTGGGGGTGCTCGGGGGTGTCCAGTTGTACAAGGAGCCCTTCCTGCTGCCCACAGAGAACTTGATTGTGGGGCTGGGTGACACCAGGAAGCTCTCGGTATCAAACGGGCTGGAGGAGAGAGCAGCGGCCAGGGTGTCACTGGTGCCCGGAGGACACTCAGCCCGTCCAGGGCCAGGGGACCGAAGGGGAGATGGAGGCCCTGCCCGGGAGCCCAGGTGAAGCCCGGGGACTCCAGGTCCACGTTCCCAACCTTCATAACCGTCTCTCAGACACCCGCCACCCTGCGGGCCCTTAGCCAGGTGGCAAGGGGCAGTGACTGGCCACCACTCATGGGAATGGATCCCTCCTCCCTACAGGGCACCATCCCAAAAGGACCTCTGGGTCAGTCCCAGCCACAGGTAAGGCTGGGGCCCAAGGCCTCGCCGACCCTGCTCCTGGAGCAAGGAGATCTGGGTACAGCCTCCCGGCACGAAGCGCCCTGCTCACTCTCATTTGCACAGAGGCCTGGCTAGAGGTGTCTGGGGCCCAGCCCGACCACCAGGGCCCGTGACTCAGGCACTGTGGGCAGGTCCTGGGAGATGCGGGCAGAAATGCCACGAGTGGATGTGGGGAGCCGCTGTGTTTAGACAGGTTCAAGCCTCGGACTAATGAGAGGGCACAGTCCTCTCATGGCCACGTGCAAGTCCCAGCTTGGAGGGCAGAGCCCTCCCAGCACAACTATAGCCAACAGCTGTAGCTGTAGGCTTGAACCTATGGTCCGACACGAGGCCCCACGTGCCTGAGTGATGTGGGCTTGACAGAGTTCAGGTGCATGTAGTTGAGTAGGATTGAAACCGAGGAGAATGTTGTAAACATCTTGGTCATCCCCTTACTTTGCCCCGTGGCATCTGCTATAAAATAAAGACACGGCTTGTGGGCGTCATCGCCGTCTCTCAGAGAAGCAGCGTCCCACCGAGACCCAGCTTTCATTCTCTTGTCTGTCTTTTCTAAGCCTTTAGGCCGCCCCCACTCAGGGTCACCCTTGGCGGCGCTGGCGCAGCACAAAGTGGATGCTAGAGTGTGGTCAGGCCACCAGGGGGAGCCAGCGAGACTCATCGGGCTCAGGCTCTGGGTGAGCGTCCCTCCAGGTGGGAATTTGGGGCTGGCCCTGGGGAGGGGCCGCAGGGCCGGGAGCCAGGCTGGCCCCTACTCACTTCCACAGCACCTCCAGCTGCAGCTTGATGGTGCCCAGCTCCGTGATGTCCACCACGACCACCTGCGGCCGGGTCGTGAAGAAGTCGGCGATGTCACACGTCACGGTGCCCACCGCCAGGGAGCTCAGGCCGCGCAGCTCTGTCACCTGGGGGTGAGGAGTTGTGGGTGGTGTCTGAGCGGAGCCCCCGCAGGCCCTGGCCCTGCCCCTGCCCCTAGGCCCCACCCACCTTGATCTCCAAGTTCTCGTGCAGGGTGGGGATGAAGGCCTTCTCCTCCTCGTCCCAGGTCTGGCTGTCGTCAGACTCGATTCGGCCCTTCAGCTTCCAGCGCTGGCGGCCCAGGCGCATGAGCACCTGTGGGCGAGGGCCACGAAGGGGGGTGGGTCAGCTGCCCCGGGTGGATGCCCCCACTTGCCACCTGCATGGGGGCCCTCCCTGCCAGGTGGGGCCTGGGACCCCAAGGCTGGCAGGAACCCCGGAGGGTGGCCATACCTCATACTGGTCTCCTGGACAGAGGCGTGCGTAGCCCACCAAGCCTGGAACACAGAGATGGGCTGAGCTCTGTCCTCCTCTGCCCCTGCTCCGTGGGTCACAGCCCCTCCCCCGCCGGAGTCTGGGAATCAGACTCAGATGAGCCATCATGATGGACAGTGGACAGGCCTGGACCCTCACATCCAACTCAGAGAAGGGGCGGGACCTGCCTGAGGTCACATGTCACAGGAGTGCAAGCCCAGGGCTGGGCAAAGACCCCTGAATTCTGACCCACACCTCACCCTTGGCAGAAGTCCCAGGGCCCTCAAGAAGCCTGACACCCACTCGAAGGGGCTGCTGCCCACCCCCTCAGCCCTGTTACCTTTCATCCTGACGTGGAACTCGCCCAAGTGGACTTCCAGGGCCCCCTCTATGAGCCACATGTCCTGCAAAGCCCCACAGGATGGCTCAGCACCTGCCCCGAGGCTGGGCCGGGGTGGGGGTGAGAGGAGTGGGCTGGAGGGGGGCAGAGGGCAGGGCGGAGGGGCACACACAGACCCTGCCAGGCAGAGCTTCCTCGGGGCCCAGAGCACCCACCCTAATGCTGGGCCTGGCCCCCACTGCCCTCTGGCGCCCCTGCTGGCGGCCCACCTCGGTGCACTCCTGCAGGCTCCGGCCCAGCTCCTGCAGGCTCTCTCGGGAGGCGCGGCTGGGGGGGCACCTGGAGAAGGCCTGCTGCATGTTGGAGGCGCCGTCTCGCAGGCGGCACTGGATGCAGTAGCCCTCGTAGAGCTCGTCCACCTGTGGGGGCACAGGGCGGTGGGTGCTGCCCACGCTGAGGGGCAGGGGCCCAGACCTGCCGGTCACTCTCACCCTCTGGGAGAGGCTGCTCCTGAGCGAATGCCCCCACCCAGCCCCGATGGTGGTCACACCCTGCACTTGCCCCCGGCTCCCATAGCTCCCACGGGGACAGGAACCACGTCTCATCCACTTGTATCCCAGCCCTCGGCAGTGGCTGGCGTGCGGTCAGCGCACAGTGGAAAGGAGTGCCCTGGACAGGTAGCTGCAGCCCTTCCCTCTCCCTGCCCAAGTTTTCAACAGTAAACAGGGAGGTAATATTCCGCCACCCACTGGGCTACTGGAGGGGGGGGCCGGGCGTGTAAAGCAAGATCATGGAAGAATTCATGGACGTCAGACCCTGCAGGACTCGCTGTGAGACCTTGGGCAATGCTTGTCCCCCTCTGAGCGTCCATCTCCCATCTCTATGGTGGGTGCGTGGTCTCAGCCTCCCAGCCTCTCAGACTGAGCTCCAGGTCCTCCCGGGCCCAGTGCCTGCAGTTCCTGCTCCTCCTCGGCTTCTCCAGCCTCCCAGCACCCAGGGACCCCACCCCGCTCGGAGGGGCCTCCTGGCTCCTGCTGTCTGCTGGAGGCCCAGCAAGAACAACCACCCAGCCCCACCCTGAATACCCGGCACCAGCTGACCTTGCTGATTTGGAATTCCATCTTCCGAATGTGCCTCTCCACAGAGCGCGTTTGCTTCTCCCAGGAAAAGAGAAGATGCTTTCAAAGTAGCCTGGACCCCCCGCCAGCTCTCGCCACCCTCCTGCAGGCCCTAACACGGAAAACTGGGCTCCAAGCCAGGCCAGCCCCTCACCACCCTCGAGGAAGGCTCATCGCTGGGCCTCAGTTTCCCCATTTGTAAAATGGGGAGGACCCCAGGTGCTTCTTCTAGAGCAGTGGTTTTCAACCTTCTGGCCCTTTAAATACAGTTCCTCATGTTGTGACCCAACCATAAAATTATTTTCGTTGCTACTTCATAACTGTAATGTTGCTACTGTTATGAATCGTAATGTAAATATCTGATATGCAGGATGGTCTTAGGCGACCCCTGTGAAAGGGTCGTTTGACCGCCAAAGGGGTCTCGACCCACAGGTTGAGAACCCCTGTCCTAGAGGCTGACCATAGGACGGAATCGGGGGAGCAAGGACACTATGCTCACCCAGCCAGGCCTAGCCATAGCCGCCTGTTCACCACATGCTGATGGAGGCAGGTTCACTCACCTTGTCAAGGTCGTAATAGAAGGCCTGTGGGGGAGCAAAGGGGGAGGGGAAGGTGTCAGGGCTCTGAATGCTCCCCCAAGATCCATGAGGCTACATCCCGGGGGCGCCTGAGCTCAGAGGACAGAAAGCCAGCAGC